>NC_086317.1:138616142-138946558 GCF_036172605.1 Pelobates fuscus
AAAGTTTATGCTGCGCTCCTACACTCTGGCTCTTTCCTTTGAAAAAGTAAATTACTTCAACATCCTCATAAGCACACTGTCCCACCAACCCAAATTCCTATTTCACATTTTTAATGGTCTCCTTTGCCCAGTTGCTCCCCCTTCTCCTACCACCCTGTCTGCCTCAAACTTTGCAACTTACTTCACTTAGAAGCATACTACAATCAGGGAAGATATTTTCAATTCATCTTCCAATACATCAATACACCAATACATCACCTAACCCCACACACTCCACTGCTCTATGCTCATCCTTCACCTACTGCAACAGAAGAGGATTCCACTCTGCTCCGGTCCTCCCACCCCACCACCTGTTCCCTCGATCCTATACCATCATATCTATCTGCACTCTGTCTCACTCTCTTGCTCTTTCTCTCACTAAAGTTTTCAATCTCTCCCTTTCCTCCGGCACATTTCCTTAACCCTTGAAGCATGCAACCATAACAACAATTCTGAAAAGGCCCAGCCTCGACCCCAACTTCCCATCCAACTACCGCCCTATATCGCTCCTGTCGTTTGCCTCCAAGATCCTTGAGAGAGTTGTGTATGTGACATTGACAGACTTCCTCGAATACAACTCTCTGCTTGATCCGCTTCAGTCTGAATTCTGTGCTTGTCACTCTGTTGAAACAGCTGTGACCAAAGTATCCAACGATTTAATCGCTGCTTAATCTCAGGGCCATTAATCAATCCTAATTCTCCTTGATCTTTCTGCTGCCTTTGACACTGTTGATCATCAACAGTTTCTTCTCATTCTCTGTAATGTAGGTCTACGAGATACTTCTCTCTCTTGGTGCTCCTCCTACCTCTCCCAGCGCTTTTTCAGTATTTCTTTCTCTGGCTCTGCCTCTTCTCCCCAAACCATCTCTGTTGATTTCCCCCAAGGTTCAGCCCTTGGTCCCCTACTGTTCTCCATCTATACTGCCTCTCTTGGTAAACTCATCAGCTCCTTTGGCTTTCATTATCATTTAAATGTAGATGACACGCAAATCTACCTGTCCTCTCCTGATCTCTCTCCGCCCATCTTGACTTGTGTCTCTGACTGCCTTTCCGTGATTTCCAATTTGATGGCTGCTCACTTCCTTAAACTCAACCTGTCCAAAAGAGAACTTCTGGTCTTTTCTCCCTCAAGTGTTGCTTCTCCTATGTCTCCCTCCCTCCAAGTCAACGGCGCCACCATCACCACTACCTCGCAGGCTTAAACCCTTTGTGTCACTAAACCCCACTCCCTCTAGCATATAAGCTGATCCCTCAACCCCTCGGTTCCTGTGCGTCCATTTGTCTGGTTACAATTACGTGTCTGTTAGTCCACCCATTGTACAGCGCTATGGAATTTTGCTGGCGCTTTATAAATAATAAAATAATAAAATAATAATAATAATGAACATAGTCGTTTTCCTTATTACTAGTACTAAACACAATAATTTATTGTTTAATTCAGAAAGAATATGACTTGGAGTTCAGGATGAGGGTCATTCTCTCCCCACTCTGTTTAACCTACAGATATAGACACTGTGCATATTACAATTTATGGCACTCTAGTTTAATGGTGAATGAATAATTCAATACGTCTAATTTTAGCATTTACAATGTCATTAATATGGCACTATCTGTCACTCTTGATTATATTCCAGTGAAGTGACTTTTACTGTTTGTCACATAAAGAAATAAAGAGCGAAAGAGCCTCAATTATCTGCACGTCACTGATCAGAACCAGAGAGGTTAAAATGTATGTCTGAGGCCTTCGCTTCCTCTATCAGAGAATTAGTGTGTTTTTGAAGGAGTCAACTGGATATGATACTGGATAATTCTCGCTTTCACCAAGTATTTTCGAGTGTGTGTATAAATAAATATATATATATATATATATATATATATATATATATATATATATATATATATATATATACACACACACACACACACATTATAAACATTATACATTGGAAAAATCCGGTAACCAGAGCTACTTTACAGAGGAAAAATCCCTCTGGTACACTAAAGGTAAAAACAACAGATGGGGCAACAAGTGCTCTATTTATTTCCTATATGAGTTTTCTATCTTCTAGACTTTGTGATAACAGTGTAATACACTAAGTAGGGTGGATGATGACTCATTTCAAATCATGTACTTAAGGCTTATAATTTTTACATACAACATTGGTGAACAGTCTGGCGACTGTCATCACAGGTGACTGTGCCATGGACCCAGCAGGCTTGCAGGAGCAAGTAACTTTAAGGCCTGGCTAGAGTTGACACGAGTTGATATTTTAAGCCCATTTTGTGGAATCTGTCATTGTTAACTGATGCTATAGATGAGGTATTTATCAAGACAAAACAAGTGCTATTTTTGGGTGCAGATAACTAAATACCGAGATACATGCTATAGGTTTCCATGGTGATGTTTTTTTATTTATCACTTTGCCCCAAAACAGCACTATTTTTGGCTTTGGTAAATCTCTTCCTTAGTTTTCATTGTTAAACCTCGTTCTCCTAAGACCCCCAAAAAACACAAAGATTTTCACATCCACCAGAAAATACAATCTGGGTATACATTGTAGTATTAAAATGGGATAGGTAGTGGAGATAAGTAATTTTATTTCACAAAACTACATCCTCGAAATTAGATCAGATGGTCATTATGCTGTGCAATTGTGAGAACCTGTTCTAAAGAAGGAAATTATGGCACTAGAAAAAGTGCAGAGCTTGATGTTTAAGCAGCAACTAGTTAAATACTTGCAAAAACATAATATTTGGGGATATAATTCTTAATTAGTGGGGTAAAAGCTATTTGATTCAAGGAGATATCTGACTTCCATTCTGGGGTCAGGAAGGATTTTTTTCATAGTTTTTTTTTGCAAAATTGGATGCACTTCAGACTGGGTTTGTTGCCTTCTTTTGGATCAACAGCAAAAACAAATGTGAGAGAGGCTGAACTTGATATACAAATGTCTCTTTACAGCTATGTAACTATGTACGTGTTTGAATGGGTTCTCTTATAACTATGTTAAAATAAAATCAAGCATTAAGTTACTCTATATATGAAATACACTCATACTGGTTAATAAATTATGCACAACACGCCAGCTTAAGTAGAGTTCCATCAGCATCCAGAACACAATAATATTTACACACACACAAAAAAAAGTATTATACTTCACATTTCGATAAACATGGTGCAAATGTTTTATTACATATTTTTAACAATCAGGGCTGGTCTGTACTTTCGTCTTGATGGCCAACGGGTGACACTTTGACAGGGCTGGCATTTTATAGGGTAAGGGACGTCCCTGTACACTTTAACCAGCCCATGCTGCCTATTTGTAGATGTATGCAGACCCGGGCCCCTGCTGTCCTGTACACTGAAGAGGGGTCCAAGAGTCTCATTTCCACCTCCAGCAGCGTCAGGAGCTCTCCTCTTATGAGCCGTGATAGCGTTGCCGTGGGTTGCCATGACATTGACACGCAGAAGGGCTGGGGAAGGGGATAATGACACACAGTGGGACTGGAAAATGGGAAAATGACACAGAGGGGTTGGGGAAGGGTAAAATGACACAGCAGCTTGGGACGGTGACAATGACACACATTGAGAGAGGGAAAAAGAGACACACAAAGGGGCTGGAGGAAGTAAGAGACACATAAAGGGGCTGGGGGAAAGTATGACATACGACGGAAGAAGGGGTGATAAAGTTGGATTAACCCCTTAAGGACGCGGGACGGTTCAGGACCGTCATCGGCATTTTCCCATTGCCGACCGACGACGGTCCTGAACCGTCCTTAATTTAAAATGTACTTACCCGATCGCCGTCGTTCCCCCGGCGGCGATCGGCGGTGCTCCCGTTGTGGGGAGACTGCCTGCAGCCCAGACAGTCTCCCCATGGCGGATTAGGACCCCTGGGGCCATGTGATCGCCCAACAGGGCGACCACATGGTCACAATAGGTGTCCTAGTCTCTGCCTGCAGGGGGACTGTCTGTGCTGACAGGCAGTCTCCCTGCAACTGTAAAATCATTAAAAAAAATTAAAGTTAAAGTTAATAAAAAAAAAATATTATTATATATGTGTATATATATATGATATATAGACATATATTATATCTATATAATATATGTCTATATATCATATATATATAATGTCATGCTAAGTGTATTTTTATATTAATATGTACATATATTAATATAAAAATACACTTATAATTAAATTACACACGTATATATATAATATATATAATAACTATATATATTGTATATATATATTATTATAAAATACAAATAATAAGTAAATTAAATTAAATAAAACAAATTAAAAATAATAATAAAAAATTTAAAAAAAATTATATATCTATACAAAATTTTATTCTAACTGTATTTTGATATTAATATATATATATTTATATCAAAATACACTTAGAATGAAATTGTATATATATCTATGTATATATAAATAAATAAAAAGAATACGAACTATTCATATGTCCATATAAAAAATTACATAAATAATTATATAAATATACACGTAGACTTCAAATATATAAATATGCATATATATTTAAATTCTACGTGCGTATTTATGTAATATTTTTACATAATTAAGTTATTTTATTGATTGCAATTTAAGGGACCTGCCTGCCAACCCAGGCCGAAAGTACAGAGAATTGAATTTGCTATCACTGTATTTTACCCTGTAACGTTCTACGACACCCTAAAACCTGTACATGGGGGGTACTGTTTTACTCGGGAGACTTCGCTGAACACAAATATTAGTGATTCAAAACAGTAAAACATATCACAGCGATGATATTGTCAGTGAAAGTGACTTTTTTTGCATTTTTCACACACAAACAGCACTTTTACTGATGATATAATTGTTGTGATACATTTTCCAGTTTTGAAACACTAATATTTGTGTTCAGCAAAGTCTCCTGAGTATAACAGTACCCCCCATGTACAGGTTTTATAGCGTTTTTGAAAGTTACAGGGTCAAATATATGGGTCAAATATTTTTACATTGAAAATGGCCAGGTTGGTTACGTGCCTTTGAGAGCGTATGGTAGCCCAGGAATGAGAATTACCCCCATGATGGCATACCATTTGCAAAAGAAGACAACCCAAGGTATTGCAAATGGGGTATGTCCAGTCTTTTTTAGTAACCACTTAGTCACAAACACTGGCCAAAATTATCGTTCAATGTAGTTTTTTACTTTTTTCACACACAAACAAATATGAACGCTAACTTTGGCCAGTGTTTGCGACTAAGTGGCTACTAAAAAAGTCTGGACATACCCCATATTGAATACCCTGGGTTGTCTACTTTAAAAAAAATATGTACATGTGGGATGTTATTCAGAGATTTATGACAGATAATAGTGTTACAATGTCACTATTGATACATTTTAAAAATGTATGTTTTGAAACCGCAATATCCTACTTGTACTTATAGCCCTATAACATGCAAAAAAATAGAAAAAAGCATGTAAACACTGGGTATTTTTAAACTCAGGACAAAATTTTGAATCTATTTAGCAGTTTTTTTCATTCGCTTTTGTAGATGAGTAAAAGATTTTTCACATAAAAGTCAAAAAACATGTATTTTTTTCAATTTTTCATCATATTTTTTCATTTTTAAAAAATTTTATTACATGAGATTATATGAATAATGGTATGTAAAGAAAGCCCCTTTTGTCCTGAAAAAAACAATATATAATTTGTATGGGAACAGTAAATGAGAGAGCGGAAAATTACAGCTAAACACAAACACCACAAAAGTGTAAAAAGATGCCTGGTCGCAAATGTACAACATCGCAAAAAAAGTCCGGTCCTTAAGGGGTTAAGAGACACACAGTTGCATTTTTGGGGGGGGAATGGCAAAATGCATCTTTGTTTGGGTAGTTGAAAATGCTTGCAACGGCCCTGATAATGGTAAACATAGTTTACATTTCACTTTCATTTACATTTCATATACATTTCACTTTCATGTTTCCACACAGAACCCTTAGATCTTGTACAAAGACAAAGCAAAACGATCTTGTGTATCATTCAAGTGCATGAAAATATGTTCACTAACTGACTTAGATCAACACTGTCCTACTGATTGTTTAAAGGAACACTGTAGAATAGAATAACATAAGTGTATTCCTAACACTATAACGTCCCTCAGCCAAAAGACTATCATTTGACCCCCAGGGGTCTGGAGAAGGTTAAAAATAACTTTTGCACTTAACTATTTCCAGCGCCTAGGTCTTTTGGTGCTGGCTTCATCTCTGCCTTCTCTGATGTCGGCAATGGGGGTGAAGCTAGTGCTATTCCTATTCCTAAGGACAGCTAGTCCTATTCCTAAGGACAACAGATTTTGAACAAAAGTAGTTTTAAGGATGCAATGATGTATGCAAATGTAGTATAGACTAATGTTTTCAAACTCTGGCCTCCAGATGGTGGTGGACTACAAGTTCCATAATTATCTGCCCATATATTGTATTCAAAGTATTTAAAGAATTATTGTCCATCAACATTTGGGAGAAACTGGGAAGATTTCACAGTTTATATGTTAAGATTTTTTGAAAGCCATTTTATATATATCATTCACTGTGATAAGATTGCAGCTAACTCACATGGTGAGTAATTATTGTAATGTTGAAGGAAAATGAGCTGTAAATATATTTGTTAGGACATATATTAGCTATCTAAGAAAGCAAGTTTATTTCTCTTTATTTTATACTTTGTTATCTCATAAAGGATATTCACAACTGGCAATAAAATCTTCAGTAGCATATAAACTTTTATTTCTGAAATGTTAGTAAATGACCTTTTCACCTTTTTCCTCAACTCTAACGAAAATTGGTGACACACAGAGAAAATCTCACACTGACAATGCTCATTAAAACATGCTTCCTATTTGATCTTAACAGTGGGCTTTAATTAAGTACATTGTGAAGCTGAGACATTTGGAACTGGTAGCCTTCTTCAATACGGACAAGCAGACTTGAAGGCTTTGTCTGACTTCAGTTCTAATTGGAAAATGTTTTTATTTATCCTTGACTATTTCTGAATAAACAATGTCAACAAATATCTATTTGTCCCCCTCCTCCCCCCAAAAAAACAATATAAAACATTTTAGGGTTTTATTTCTGATGTACACCACCAGAGATAACGTGCAGAGATGGATAACATTTTTGCAACAAAAAGCAAAATTTTGCAGTTATCAGCTTCTGCAGATATACCCAAAAACAAACAAACAAACCAAAAAAAAAAAACTTAAAGGGACACTTTAGTCACCCAGACTGCTTCATCTCATTGAATGGGGTCTGGGTGCAGTGTGTCTGCTTCCTTACCCCCTTTAATGTAAACTATTGCAGTTTCAGAGATTGCAGTGCTGAATCTAGAAGTGCTTCCTGTAGTTTCACTGAGTTTGACTCTGTGAAAAGATGCTGGATGACCTCACTTTTGCATGAGGACAGCTAGCGTCCACAAAATCCCTATAGGAAAGCAGGCGATGCTTTCCTACGGAGAAGGCATAAAGCGTGTGCAGCATATTAGGATCTCCCCCATCGGCGGAGAAGGAGCGTGAATTGGACAAGTGTAAAAATGTTTTTCTAAGCCTTATCACAGATCACATGTTTTTTAAATATTGGTAAATATTTATGATCGTGATTCTTTCTGTATTGATATCTGTATTCTCCAGTTTTTGTTGGAGACATTGATAATATTCTAAGTATATTTTTAATTTCTTTTTGTTCTAAAAGAGTAGGGATATTTGAACCGTTCTTTATATTTTTTAACAAAATATTACAGCTCTAGCTAAGTAAAACATCTTTGGAAGATCGCCACTCTTATCACTCTAATCTCAATGTAGGATTATGTATATATTTCTTCAAAAAGCTGTTGTTTCTTTCATAAAGTGATACACCGCTGGATCTCAACTCCTACAACACTTAACTTGCTCTCATACATGTCTCATACCAGTATCATTTTGATATCACAAAATAACAGGACTCATTGGTTGTTGCAGGCCTCCCAGTAGTCTAACTTTCAGCAGATTTTGGATCCTGTTCCAATGTTGCACTTTAGTTTCCTGGTGTTCCACATCTAGAGACATCAGGGAACTGTCCCCAGGCACCACAGCGTGAAAGCATGCTTAGATGTGCCCACGCTGTGCAGCGTGCACTACAACCATACATGGAGCACTTCAGTAGTTCTCCTGGCATGGTCCTGAAAGTTGGGGGCTGAACGGGCACCCTGTTAGTAGGCGAGCCTGTCCCTTTTATGGATGGGCACACCCATTATGGGAATTGCTAGTGACACTATAAGCATAATTTTTTGTAAATTTTATTAGTTTTTTTTTCCAAAGATACAAAAATCTTGTTTGGATTAGTAGACACATACTTCGTAAGATACAGTGAACATATAGTAATATCCATGTGAGGTCTTTCAGTGACAGTGAAAATTCAATTGCATAAAATGTAATATTACAAAAGTAAGAATGCAAAATAATACAACATTAGAAAGCAACAATGTAGCTACGTTTCGGTACATGGAAATATGTGATTAAATTGTGTGGAAAGAGAGTGCATGGAATACATTAATATCAAATATTATCAAATGAAGGAACAATACTGTCCTTAAGTAAGATTGTACCCCCTCTGCAGCCTCATTAAATAAAATCACAAGCAAAACTTAATTTAATAATATATATATATATATATATATATATATATATATATATATATATATATATATATATATATATATATATATTTGTTCTGCATTAGATAGACTGTGATAACAAATCTTAAGTACAGCACAACATGTTGGTGCATTTGGATCTGCCTTTTTCTCTTAAATCTTGCAGAATTACAGAATGTCTTTGTAGAGCAAGGATCAAGGATTCATTTATGCTGTTCTCAGTTTGACATTGAGCCTTCTCTTCATGCACTGACAATAAAGAATATAACAATGTATCAAGTTTTATGTTCCCTTGAACCATGGAATGTGAGCAAAATTCTAACTGTGCTTTAATGCCATTTAAATTACATTGTCTGGTAATGTCTTGTTTTGTTTTTTTCTTTTTTCATGGAAATGGACGTCTCACTTTTCAGAACTTTTTTTTAGGTTTACTTAAAGAAACAATCAGGGTTATTCAATAAATTTATTAATAAAGTTATTAGTGAATTATAGAATGTAAAAAAAATAAATATAATTAAAATAGGAGTAGAAAATATCAAAATTCTGACTTTAATTGAGATGGCGCTATTTGAACCTTATGTGAACCATTTGGTTTTAATTCACTAAAATTTTGTGTTTTAAAAACTCTGCAGGTTTTAAATCAGTGTCATGTCTGGTAATGCCTTGTTTTGTTTTTTTTCCATGGAAGTGGATGTTTCCTTTTTTCTAAAAAAAAAAAAAAATATATGTTTACTTAATGAAACCATCAGGGTTATTCATGAAATTCAAAATATTAGTGGATTATATTTTAAAAATAAACATACTTAAAATATGGCGAGAAAATATCTCAATTCTGACTTTAATTGAATAGCGCTATTTGAGCCTTACGTCAACCATTTGGTGTTAATTGACTAAAATCCTGTGTTTTAAAAACTCTGCAGGTTTTAAATCAGTTATGAAGGCTTTTCTTTACATATTACAAATGTTGAAAAAAAATCATTCCTGGAATATTGTTCTCATTAATATCATTTTACTAAACACAGAATTAAAATACACATGATAAACATAATAGTATGACAAATGATTAAAAAATAGCCATGTATGCCTACACTGCAAATCCCTTTAAATATGCTATACAAACAAATTGAAATGCATGAGAGAGACTCAGGAGTGGAGGCTGTTCCATACATGAAATTGGATTGAATTGCAGTGTTATGCAGTTTTTACAAATAAAGAAATTATTAATAAATTGGCGTGTAAGGACTGTTGCTAGAGTGACAATATAAATGTGTTATTGCTATAATGATTATATCTGCATCCCTTCCCATTTATTGGTGGTTTGGGATGCTCCTGAGTGTCACATCCTGCTCTGTTCTGCGGAGATGTCTGGCCTTGGCTTCTGGTATCCAGTACTCTTTTTACAATTCTTGTTTAGTTTTTCTGGTTTTCTATTCCATGTCTGGTTTTCTTTATGCTGGGTTTTCTGGGTTCAGTCCTGTATTCCGTTCCTGGAATTCCCAGTGTCTTGGATTCCTTTAATTGTTTGTTTTTTGTTGCCACACCTGTTCCTTTACACCTGTTCCTTTTCCATTAATCCTTTTTGTTTCAGTTGGTTCCTGCAGGCAGTTGTTTCAAGTCCTCTACCCCTTTCTTGCAGGTAAGTGCTGTGTGTGTTTTATTATTGTTTATTTAGTCATGCATATCTAGGCAGATAGGAACCCACCGTAATTGGAGTACTTTGAAGCAGTGGTGGGCTGCATACATCTTGGCCATTTATGTATGTCTAAATCTCCAATGTTTATTACATATATAGTACTTAGTTATGTCTCCTCTTGTTCTGCCTTGCATATCTGGTCTTGTTTTACATGTACAGTACTGTCCTGCTGTATTCATGTTTCCCTCATGTCTTGTGTACATATTCTGGGTTCTGCTTTCTGTCCTTCTCCGGTTCTGGGTTCTTCCAGTCTTGTCTTGTTTGGTGCCTGTGCCTTGTTTCTGTAATGGATACATGTCTGCTGCAGAGCACCCTATCCGCTTCCTGGGAGGTCTGCACAGGGCCGGACTGGCCCACCGGGATACCGGGAAATTTCCCAGTGGGACGCGGCATCTTGGGGCTGCACAGGTATGTGCTACCGGGTGGCCGGTCCGGTGGCACATTCAGAGGGGGCGGGCGGGCCACGTTCCAGGCTGGAGCTGCCGGGCCGGGTGGCAGCCTCGCCGGTCCAGCAGCACTCCTGATGCTGAGGGCTGAAGGAGGAGGGAGCATGTCTCTCTACCATGCTCCCTCGCAGTTCCCACAATCCCCAGCACAGTATACTGATACAGCATACTGTGCTGGGGATTGTGGGAACCACGAGGGAACATGGTAGAGAGACATGCTCCCTCCTCCTTCAGCCCTCAGCATCAGGAGTGCCGCCGGACTGGCGAGGCTGCAGCATGGAACGCAGCCGGCCCCCCTGACTCCTCTCAGGTGGATTGGGGGTGGGGGGGGGGTGGGGGGAAGGTAGAGGGTGAAACACAGGGGAATAAAGAGAAAGAGGGGGAGGGAGAGTGCCACAGGGAAAGGAGGGAGAAAGCGACAGAGGGGGAGAGTGAGACACAAGGGGAGAAAGAGGGGAAATAGAGATGATAGAGGGGGAGAGAGACAGGGGAAGGGGGAGAAAGAGAGAGAGAGGGGGGAGAGTGAGACACAAGGGGAGACAGAGGGGGGATAGAGAGATGGTAGAGGGGGAGAGAGACACAGGGTAAGGGGGAGAAAGAGACAGAGGGAGAAAGGAGAGAGACACACAAGGGGAGGGGGAGGAGAGGGAAGACATGGACACAGAGGAGCAATGAGGGGGAGAAGGAAACATACAGAGGGACTGGGGGGAGTCAAAAAGGCACACAGAGGGGCTGTATATATCACCCAGCAGGGGAGGCTCTTCCCTGCTGGCCAATGCAGGGCTGGCACTGTCCAAGCGCCATGTGCCTTCACGGACCGGAGGGGAGATCAGAGATCTCCCTCCCCGTTCCACAGGCACCGTGCAGGCAGCCGGCAGGGG
The DNA here is from genome assembly GCF_036172605.1 of Pelobates fuscus. Lineage (NCBI taxonomy): Eukaryota > Metazoa > Chordata > Amphibia > Anura > Pelobatidae > Pelobates > Pelobates fuscus. The sequence continues at coordinate 138,627,879 of NC_086317.1, forward strand.
AGGGAGGAAGAGAGGACCCGGAAGCTCAGCCTGCAGTTCCTCCGGGTCCTTCTTGCGCGAGTACAGAGCATTGCCGCGGTTATAGCGGCAATGCTCTGGCTCTCGCGAGAGTGAACTCTAGCCCTGGAGCTACGGGGTAGAGTTCACTCTCACCACTGAGGCCACCAGCCCCATACACACACTGCCCCTACACACACCATACACATTCACACACTGCCCCCCCTATACACACACACATTGCCCCACACACCCTACACACTGAACCTTTCACACAAACTGCACCCCTCACACATTGCACCACTGCTCCTATACCCTACTACAGCCCCATATCGCAGCAGACCCCAGGTAAGTTGTCAAACTGTTCTTAAACGGTTTGACTACTTACTCTGGGAGCGGGTCCCGGCACTCCTGGCACCATAACCACTACATAGAGCAGTAGTGGTTATTGTGCATGGATTATTAATTTAAATAATCTATAAGTGCCCCTCCCGAGATCAGGCTCTGGATCTACCACTGGTATATATATATATATATATATATATATATATTACACACATTAATATACATGATATATATATATATATATATATATATATATAAAATTATGCCTATTATATTTACACATATATTAATGTACATTTATATATGCATAATACACAGAGAAATGTCATTGATATGTACCATATGTAATGAGCAGATATTGGCCCAGTCTTGCTGCTAGGTGCATACTCCAGAACAATAACATATTTAAAGTGAAGAGCGCACCCACAGGACTTCAAAATAAACAAGATAACGTAATTTTTTTACAGTTGTGCCCTACATACATTCACCATTTCAGTCCCATTACCAAGCTTTCCTTAATATGTCATGGTAGTTGGACTGAAACATTGGTTATATGGAAAGGCACGTCTGCTTAAAATAAATCTGCACTCTTTTTTTTTTAAGCCTCTTTTTTTCACGTTGGAGTAATAATTTTTAATTTTAAGTTATCTTTTCTAACTCTGTATCTGCACACTATGCTGGCGCAACGCATTATGGGGCTGGTAAATATTTTTTTTCCAGGGCTGCTTTTAATTCCCAGTCCGGCCCTGGGTCTGCATATCATCAAGCTCCTAGCTCTTGGGATCCACAGTAGCTGCATCAGGGCCCTGGTATATGGCCGCATGCTGGTGCTCAACACCGGGGGGCATGTGGTTACCCTGCATCAGGCCCTGATGGTCCGTTTCTACTCTGAGACTCCCAACATCATCAGGCACTCAGGGGTCCCGGTCTTCGGACTGCCACCCGCTACACTGAGAGATTGAGTTACTAATCATGTCAACATATTGTTCTTACATAATTCTGTAATTCATTGACTTTGCATCCAGATGCCCTAAAAGAATATATATATGTATATATATATATATATATAGATACAGTAGAAAGGACCGCACTCCATATATATTTGTGTCTTCTTGCGCTCACGGTGAAACAGCATCAAGGGGTGGACTCTTGAAAGTATGTATAGGTTTATGGTGTTTAAGAGAAAATTATGTCTTATTTGGTCAGGGCTGAATATATGGGTTAGCTGGCCAGAGCCCAACAAGTCAGAGGGTAGAGAAACTTATCACTCTTACACTTCACCAATCACCACGGTAGACTATAAAAACATAGAAAAGCTTCTTCAACAACATTAAAATAGGTTTTCAACACGCATTTCAAAAGGGAAAAAGGAGGGACTTTTATTGAAATTATGATTGCCCAAGATTCAGCAAGATGGAACTCTGATATTTTGGAATTGGACTAATTCAATTGAGGATTGGGGTTAAATGCATTTAAGTTGAATATATGTATATGCTTAATAACATAGATAGGAGCTTCTAAATATAAAATAAATGGGCTTTAAAGGACCACTCTAGGCACCCAGACCACTTCAGCTTAATGAAGTGGTATGGGTGCCAGGTCCAGCTAGGGTTAACTAATTTTTTTATAAACATAGCAGTTTCAGAGAAACTGCTATGTTTATCAATTAGTTAAGCCTTCCCCTTTTTCCTCTAGTGGCTGTCTCACTGACAGCCGCTAGAGGCGCTTGCGTGATTCTCACTGTGAAAATCACAGTGAGAGCACGCAAGCGTCCATAGGAAAGCATTATGAATGCTTTCCTATGTGACCGGCTGAATGCGCGCGCAGCTCTTGCCGCGCGTGCGCATTCAGCCGACGGGGAGGAACGGAGGCGGAGAGGAGGAGGAGAGCTCCCCGCCCAGCGCTGGAAAAAGGTAAGTTTTAACCCTTTTCCCCTTTCCAGAGCCGGGCGGGAGGGGGTCCCTGAGGGTGGGGGCACCCTCAGGGCACTCTAGTGCCAGGAAAACGAGTATGCTTTCCTGGCACTAGAGTGGTCCTTTAAGTGGTAAAACATTTGCCTTTAATTATTACAAGCACTGCTAAGCAATAAAGGTGTTGTGATAATTAATTATCACAGCACTAACTATATTGTGATTAAAGTACATATTGGACTTAAAAATGTATTTAGAAATAACATAATTACCGGGGGCGGAGGTTGACTCTAAATGAGAGCGGATGCATATCCAAGAGGCTCCTAATAATCTGGCACAAACCCAGTAAAAAAACGTGAATTACTCGGGGCAATTCGCAAAGATTTACACATACCGCTATGTCCCCCTGATCGGAGGGATGCCATTCTTTTACACCCGAGGGGGAACAAAATCAAACAAAAGCCTGTGACTGAGTCGCTATTCTGCATTTCCCCAATAGTGGGTCCTGCCCAATCCAAACAACCTGTTGATCCCAAAGGCAACCCACAGGTACCACTACCGAAATGAGGGATATTGGAACCCTTTTACAGAGGCCACCACTGTACAAGACGGTGGACGCAGATATTCCAGGGGCCCCAACACTACCTTGAATAACAGAATCACCTTAACCATCCTCACAGCTAATATCCCGAGACACAACCCTAGCATCCCTGAATCACATGGAAGGGGTTGGAACTGGCTACCAAACAAGAAATCCAAACCTTCCTCCAAGACAAAAAAATTAGCAGTAATCAAGGAGAATGTTAAGACAGTCACTGACAGAGTAAAGGCCTCTGAAGAAGATATAATTGATATACCAACATCTGTGACACTATAAAATGGGTTGAATCCTAACACCAGGTGCTTGCTATCAAAATGGCAGTTGTGGAGGATCGGTATCACCATATCAAAATCAGAAGCATACTTGACACGGTTCCACCTCAAGAATTGCCACACTACTTCAGATGCCTAATGGCCACTATCCTGCCTCCACACTTCACCAGAAAACTATCCCTGGATGGAGCATATCACTTACCTAAGTCCCTGACGGCACCTATTAACACTACACAGGATGTTATAGCAGGCTGCTCCTCTCTCCAGGATAAGGTTGCAGTCTGGGACAAGACACCCCTAGGTTCGAGAACTCTGAACTCACATTTTACCAGGACCTAACCAGGGCCACGCTCCAGTGATGAAGATACCTAAAATTTGTCACCATTCAGCTCCAAGGCTCCGGAATAGCCTACAGATGGTGGTCCCCAAGGGCTCTATTAAGTTACTCACCAAGGGACTGTTTGTAAACTCACCTCGCCTGCAGATGCACCACAGTTTCTGCATACCTTGGGACTGTTCACCTCGGTAGAGGATCAAGTCATAGCACCCACAGCGCGATCCTAGGATCACAACCAGGTGGTATAGTTTGTCCCATGGAGTGCAGTATCGACTCAAAGGGGAACAACTGACTACCATGGAGAAAGGGGACACAGCTGTGGCTCACACTACCTTACATTTTGATGCCTATAATGTTACACCTCTTTGAATAGTTATCACTTTAATTTGCTTTTCTTATGTTTCACATTTTCTCATGTCTCACGGTTTGATTAGCAATGTGCCAACTAGAAGCTGTTGACAGCATGTATGTTATCTTAGAATGTCATTACACTAACTTCATGAGAGTCTCTGCCACACCCCTACTGCCCCCTAGATAAGGGGTACTCAGATGATTTATAAGATATCTATATAGCATGTTTTACCCATACCCATTCTCAACCATGGGTGAGATTCATTCCTTTCTTAGTGAGCGCAAAGGTTCCCACCCTAACTATGACCAACCTGTTAATACCAACAGCTTGTGTGACGCCTACCAACAGCTTGTGTGATGCCTAGTGTCATGCCATGCCCACATATCTAATGCAGGTCAACCATTTAACCGGTAGTTCCCCTACTGGCGCTACCTGCAGTTCCCACCCCAGATGGTAAATGGGAAAGGTAAATCCTGCACATCACAGTATGCTGCCCGTTTATTCCCAGTTAACATCATGGCTATTATCTTTGTCTTCAGCATGACTACCGTCACTCCCTCAGACTTAGGAAAGCCGAGATATCTCATTCGACTGAATAAGCCTGTTTGTAGCCCCATGGAACTTGAGCAACATAAGTGGAATAGGGCATTGACAGGGCTTGGAGGCGGGGGTGGGATTTGAGGTTATGATCAAGGGGGAGGCCTAGTATAATAGCTCAGCCATTTTAGCTCCTGTCACCATTAATTTCCTTACCAGTTAGAGTTGGTAGCAGTTATTTGATCTGATTCAGCCTGGTAGGGGTTTCTGCAGCGGTGAGCAGGGAGTCTGCATGGATGCAGAAGTGGCTCAGCGAGGTGCCCGTGGCGGTGGGTCATGAAGCCGGGGGGACCACCTGGCCGGCTAGGAAGAGGAGGCCCCCGGCAAGATCGGCCTTGAACCCAATAGGTGCAGTGGCTATCGTGGGTTCCACGAAGCCGGTCCAGGATGCTGGAGGGAAGAGGAGTCCAGGAGGCAATAAGGCAGGCGACAGTATGGCACCCAGACCGAGGGGTGCGGCGCTTGGACAGCAGACCGCTGCAACCAGCAGTGTGTGTCTAGGGCATGTGCCTGTGATGGGGCCACATGCCGGAAGTGCGGTCCCCCGCGTGAGCGGTGGTGGAGGGTCGGCATGCAGGCCTTGCCACAGGCGGTACTGGACACAAGGACACCTGGACAGTCAGGCAAGTGCTTAATCTTCCCCTGGGGCAGCAGGCCACTCCAGTCTGGGGGGTAATGTTGGGCGAGGGCCCCCTGGAACTGAGTCACGGGCTATGGGTAGGGTCCAAGGGGGAGCGCAGGCAGTGGTCTGACGGACTTCTGGCTCAGTCACCTAGGGAGCTTCACAGCACGGCCGGTCCCTTAGGGAGCGGGGGGTGAGGCCCAGGGTGCAGTGGAGGATTGGGACAGCGCAGGTCCCCAGCCCCCAACCGGGGGGCCGCGAAGCATTGGGCGAGGCCGAGACAGGGACCGCAGGTTGAGGTGGGCCGGCCATGATGCACTTTGGAGAGGACAGTCGAGGAGCAAGAAGGGCAGCAGGCAGACCACAGGGGTCGCACTTCGGGAAGTCCATGGGGTTCAGGGGTCACCCGGATGGCGCATGCGGCTCAGTTCTAGAGCCAGACGTGACAGGTCAAGGAGCAGGCATTCTTAGACAGGCACATGGCACCATGCTGGGGATCCGAGCCGAAAAGAGCACCACAGGGAGTCTAGTGCAGATGGCAGTGTCCTCCGGGGGTCCTGCTCCCATTCCCGCTGGCTGTCAGGGTCAAGTGATTCCTCAGAGGGTCACTCGGGGGGTGCCAGAGGGTCTGTACACAGGAGGCTTTTTTAGTGTAGGGGGCAAGGGTCGTGGCCCTGAGGACGGTGGAGGAAGAGCGAGGGATTTTATAACTTCTCTTCCAATTGGGCCTATCAAAAGGAAAACATATTTTTACTTTAAAATAGTAATATAATTTTATTCTTTATTAACAAGCTTGTATTAATAATTATTTCAGCTGTATTTTACACATATCTATTAAATTAGTCAGAAGAACCAGTCTAGACAGTAAATTTTATATTTTTATTATTACTACTCTAAGGAATCGTTTCCACAGCTCTAATAGAACGTTTTTTTTTTTTCTACAAGCCTCATTCAATGTCCTTTAAAGATAACCCTCATATCAAAACATTTTTTTGCAACAATCCTTCTATGAAATTTTGAAAGGAAATAGATGTTTTAAATTAAGTATGCGCAAACAAATAAGATAAACTCATCCCTACCTTTAGTATTTCACAGGATCCTTTAGTATTATACTTACACCTTTTGTCAGACAATGGTTTAAAACTAGCAGTTAGTCTCTATGATCTTCTCTGCTTCTGTGAATGGAGTGAAGCAGGAAAGACCATAGAGACTAACTGTCGGGTTTCAAACACTGTCTGACCTCATGGGCATGTATATGGGGCTTAAAGAGATGTTATCAGATACTAAAGGTAGGGATGAGTACTTCTGATTCTGACACAATATTACAAAAAATATATATTTCCTTTCAAAACTTGATGAATTATATTATGTTCAAAAATAGTTTTGAAGTGACAGTTGCCTTTTAATGACCAGGTCATAAGGTGTGTGTATTGCTCCTGTATATAACAAAATTGTGTGTCACAATTGTGGTGGAATTTCGGTGAATGTAAATTCCATGTGGCATATGTGTATGTTGTGTCAGTTAGTTAGCTACATGTAGCTGGGATACTGTCATCAATGTACTGAGCATGTGCAGGAATGCAGGAACTGAAATTTCACTTATTTCCTTTGTCTTGGATGAGCCATGTGGTTTGACCAGATGTACAAGTCTATATTCTGCTCATTGATTGGTTAAAGGTATATGTGGGTGTAGCTATTAATGGGAGTATTTATAGTGCTATATAAGGAATGTAACCCAAGTGTTGGTCTCTCAGATATTTTTGGAACAGGAGTTCATCTGAGGCCCGATCGGTATGTTAATAAAGACTTCTTACTTCCTGAAGACCTGCATCCATCTCTCTGTGTTTGGCTTCTGCTAGTTTACTCAGTAACACAATATCTATTTATTTTTCTTATAGAATCTATAAAAGTACTTAAAAAAAAAACTTTGAGCTACTGTATAATACATTGTGTTTGCTTCACAAAATCTTACAAATAAAGATTAAAAAAAAAAAAAGGATAAAGAAATCTCCTGTTTAATAATGCAGATCGTTTATCGGAGAATGGAGCACTGCTTGACTAGATGCTGTCAGATGATAAAAAATAAAAAAATAAAATGGTTTCATTATGTACTATACTAGAGTTTAGTAAATTTTTGCATAGACCGGGAAAACATTAAGGAAAAACATTTATGAGCACACTTACATTTGATAGTCTTCCTATAAAATATAATTTAGTTTAGTGTACAACCCACTGAGGCAATTTTGAATGTATTGTGCTTCGTTTTAGTCCAAGCGATGCTGTAATAGTTTAAATTAAACATGGCGAGTCTTATGTATGCCCTGACTATAAAATATATTGGTTAGGCATTATTAGTGTACTTTATTACATTTCATCTACAATATCATGTAAGTTATAGTTTCCTTTTCCATCTGCTGTATCTTAAATATAATTTAAAAGTACTGTATACCATTGCCTATAATAGTATTCTTTTAACCAATATAAAAATGCAAAGAAATTCCATTGACATTGTTAATATGGTACACTAGAAAAAATAAAAATAAAAAAACACACATTTAAATGTATAATCATTTCTAACACAATGTTGAATACTTCACTAAGAATGTGGACATAGAATGCATAGAATGCATGTACAGTGCATTGTATAGGTGTGTCAGGTTCTCAGGGGGCTAAAAGACCTTATTTGGAGGGTGCGTATTCCAGTTTTCCAACTTGGAATTTTCTCAGCTGATCATCATGCACCCATGTCCTATTTGGGAAATTTTTGAAGCAAGCGAATGTCATTTACCCCCATCAAACCATATATTTTTGAAAAGTAGACACCCTAAGGCATTTCAAATGGTGGTATTTTAACACTTTCCATGCACTAAATCTACCACCAGTCTTTTTCAAACTTTTGGGTAGTCGTTTTTTTGGGTTATTTTTCTCTCACATTGTACTTTAGGCATAGATTGTCAGTTCCTGTTATGTGTTACTGACAAAGAACGCCCCCAATATGTGCTCCGCAACATGTCCTGAGTACAACAGTGCCCCCAATGTACAGGTCTTATGAGTTTTTGCAAACTTACAGGGGTCAAATGTAAGGCTTTCCCCGTTTCCATGTTTGCACATTGAAATTTGCCAGATTGGTTTGCTGGGCCTATATTGCCTTTGAGACCGTATAGCAGCCCAATAATGAAAATTAACCCCATCATGGCATACTATTTGTAAAAGTAGACAACCCACGGTATTCAAAATAGTGTATGTCCAGTCTTTTGTAGTAACCACTTGCCAAAGTTAGCGTTCATATTAATATAATAATTCAAAATAGCCTGTCAGAACTGAACAACATAATGGCCTCCCTAGTGTCTTCCGTAGCCACAATAAATAACAGGTTGGATAATTTGGAATCAAATAACAGACCAACTATTCCGGAGACTCCAGTACCTATAGCCCAGCCAGTGCCTAACCCAGGAGGAAACGCTAACCCTCTACCTGCTAAAAGTACCAACATAATCAACCCAATTCATCTAATACCACAAAACATTAAACAAGACATAATAGAGGGGAAAGACATTAATCTGGCTTCTCTACTCATAGTTTCTCAAGACGTAATTGAAAACAGATCATACACGTTCGATGTCAGTAGTCATGAAATCTAGAGACCCAAGACTGAACAGAAAGTTAAATATCCCTGAATTTGTTCTGTCTTTCGGCCTTTACAGGGACGTAATTTGTTCTGCTTTTCCCCTCCTTAGAGAGGAACTTGATTTATATTTACATAAGATAAAAGACTTGGCATATAAATACAGAGGCCACGCCTTTTATGACTACCACAAGTCCTTCACATCCAGATCTGCTGTGTCACTGGCCCAATATAAGAGACAGATAGACATTTTGCAGGTCTCAAAACGCCTTCTTGCGCAATATGTTCCTCAGCAGCTCATACTGTTAACTTTTGTCCCAGCAACGTAGCAATTCCCTCCACCAGCAATGCCAACCCTGAGTATCAACCCAACATGGCCCAAAGAGAATTGAGAGGTAAACTAGGCAGGGTTAGGGATACTCATGCTATATATCTTTTTTGGATTTTTATAGATTCCATTTATTTGCTGAATGTATATTTAATTGTTATCTGGATTAACCATTTGCATTCTATCAATAATACATAGGTTTTTAGCTTCTGGATACTCACACTGTATGTTATAGTGTGTTTCTCTTCCATGAAAGGTAGCCTGCATAAGTATGTAGACAAGATAGAGTTGCTGTGTAGCAAGCCAGTGAACTTCGAAAGTAACCGTGTAACTGAGTAGGAAGAACTGACCCTGATGAACTTCACAACCTGATGTGTTGTCTGGGTAGCATTTGACATATACTCACTCCATAGAGACCCCTGGCAAACTGTGGCTATGTGGGGTATACTACAAAGAGCACAAAGTATACTAAAGAGCAAGTGGGGCTACAAGTCACAGAACCAGTGACATAAAATGGCAGTAGATCCCGTGTGGCAGCTGTATCTGCAATATAAAGGGGGAATTAACAGACTGTGGGAAATGTATGTGGCATCCTGTTCCTATAAAAAAGAAAAATGTGACCACCTGGACAGATCTGTTAGAACAGGCGTGATGAGCATGGCAGGGTTAATGTAGGTGAATGACCAGGGAGTAGTCCGATAATGTAGTTGCAACCTCACAGAACTTGACCGCTTCTGACCAAATATAGCAAAGTACACATGTTCAGGAGTTTGTTTCTGTGCTTTACAGCAAGCAGTTTATATGGAGTGGTTGGTATCCTTAGAGGAAATCATTATTGTTAGGCTACAAAAAATTTATTAACATTGTAAAACTGTTTGTAGTTTTTATCTGCTTCAAGAACTGTTTTTCATTAATAGTTACAGTAGCTATTCCAAATCAAGGCTGTAAATGAGCCCTAAGTTGGACTTGCCAACTTGAGAATATACAAACCAAAAAAATGTGTGATGCGGTAGACCAGGTGTGCCCACAATTTTTAGTGTCATGATCTACTTTTTAAATGACCAGCTCAACGAGATCTACCTACAAAAAAAACCCTGCTTTTCTAATATACACTGACTCTTTTACACTGCACACTATTTTCACACAATAGACAGGTATGTGTAAATTATTCACTCTATATTCCATTTTTTCCAATATGCAAGTTAAACAGTACTTGAAAAGAAAAGAATCAAGGGAAACACAATAGTGTTACCACATGAGAAAGGGAATTATTATTATTATTATTATTATTGCCATTTATATAGCGCCAACAGATTCCGTAGCGCTTTACAATATTTTGAGAGGGGGGGATGTAACAATAAATAAGACAATTACAAGAAAACTTACAGGAATAATAGGTTGAAGAGGACCCTGCTCAAATGAGCTTACAGTCTATAGGAGGTGGGGTATTAGAAACATTAGGATAGGAAATATCAAGTAGGAGTGAAGCAGAGCTGGAGGAGAGAGCAAAGCACTATCCCATAGGAGAGCAAGAGACAGGTATGTAAGGGAGAGATTACTCTGGGAGGCCATACGCTTTCCTGAAGAGATGGGATTTAAGGCCCTTCTTAAATGATTGAAGACTAGGGGAGAGTCTGATGGCAGTAGGCAAGTTATTCCATAGGAGAGGAGCCGCCCGTGAGAGGTCCTGCAAGCGTGAGTTGGCCGTACGGGTGCGAGCAGCGGTCAGGAGGTGGTCGTGGGCAGAGCGGAGGGTACGAGGAGGGGCATACCTCTGGATCAGTGAAGAGATATAATAGGGGCTGGAATTGTTCAGTGCTTTAAATGTATGGGTTAGCACTTTGAATTGACTCCTATAGGATACAGGGAGCCAATGTAAGGACTGGCAGAGGGGCGAGGTGTGAGAGGACCGACTGGATAGGAAAATCAGTCTAGCTGCAGCATTCATTACAGACTGTAGCGGGGCAGTACGGCTTTTGGGGAGACCAATCAGGAGAGGGTTACAGTAATCCATGCGGGAAATTACTAGAGCATGGACAAGCTCCTTGGTAGCATCTTGCGTAAGAAAGGGGCGGATGCGGGCTATGTTTTTGAGTTGGAACCTACAGGACTTGGCAACAAACTGGATGTGAGACTCAAAGGTGAGACCAGAGTCAAGTATGAAGCCAAGACAGCGCGCTTGTAGGGATGGACTCATGTGGATATCACTGACTTGAAGGGAGAGTGAGAGAGGAGGATCAGTATTAGGAGGAGGAAAGACAAGGAGTTCAGTTTTAGAGAGGTTAAGTTTGAGAAAGCGTGACGACATCCAGTCAGAGATGGAAGAGAGGCAAGCAGTGACACGTTGCAGGACGGCCGGGGAGAGGTCCGGTGAGGAGAGGTATATCTGAGTGTCATCAGCGTACAGGTGGTAGTTGAATCCAAAAGAGGCAATAAGTTTTCCAAGAGAGGCAGTATAAAGAGAAAATAGAAGGGGACCAAGGACAGAGCCTTGGGGAACTCCAACCGAGACAGGGCGAGGGGAGGAGGTATCCTTGGAAAAGGAGACACTAAATGAGTGTTGGGAGAGATAGGAGGAAAACCAAGAGAGGACAGAGTCACAGAGACCGAGTGATTGAAGAGTTTGAAGGAGGAGAGCATGATCAACTGTGTCAAAGACAGCAGAGAGGTCAAGGAGAATTAATATGGAGTAGTGACCTTTGGATTTAGCGGAGATTAGGTCATTAGTCACTTTGATAAGAGCGGTCTCAGTAGAGTGGAGAGAGCGGAATCCAGACTGAAGAGGGTCAAGGAGAGAGTTGGAATTAAGGAAGTGAGACACGCGGGTAAAGACAAGTCTTTCCAAAAGCTTTGATGAGTAAGGGAGCAGGGATATGGGACGATAGTTAGAGGGGGAGGACGGGTCAAGAGATGGTTTTTTCAGGATAGGTATTACAGTGGCATGTTTAAGGTCAGCAGGAACAGTGCCAGAAGAGAGATAGCAGTTAAAGATGTGTGTTAGGATAGGCACAAGACAAGGGGAGAGAGATCTGATGAGGTGAGATGGGACAGGATCAAGTGGGCAAGTGGTGGGGCGAGAGGAATGGAGAAGTGCAGCCACCTCTTGTTCAGTAGCTGGGGAGAAAGTCTGAAGGGTAGGGAAAGCATGATTTATGTGTGGTTGAGAAAGAGAACGGCAAGGAGGGGAGAATTGTTTCCTTAGCTGTTCAATCTTGTCAGTAAAGTAATATGCAAAGCTATCAGCTGTAAGGTTAGTTTGGGGGGTGGCCACAGCAGGGCGGAGAAGGGAATTAAAAGTGTCAAAGAGACGTCTGGGATTGCGGGAGCATGAAATAATGAGAGAGGAAAAGTAGGACTGTTTGGCGAGGGCAAGGGCTGCGCTGTACGAAAGCAACATGAATCTATAATGAAGATAGTCTGCCTGGGTGCGGGACTTCCTCCAGGAGCGTTCAGCACAGCGGGAGCAACTCTGCAGATAGCGTGTTGATTTATTATGCCAAGGTTGGGGTCGTGTTCTCCTCGTGGTGCATGTTTGGAGTGGGGCTGCAGTGTTCAAGGCAGATGTGAGGGTAGTGTTATATGTGGAGATGGCCAGTGAGGGACAGGAGAGGGAAGGGATGGATAGCAGTTGTGAATCAATGTCAGCCGACAGCTGCTGGAGGTCAATAGAGTTAAGGTTCCTCCTGAGCAGAGGGGGGTTAGGCTGAGGTTGTTGGGTGAGGGGGTAATTGAGAGCAAACGTTAAGAGGTGGTGATCAGAGAGAGGAAATGGAGTATTGCAGATATTAGATAATGTACATGAATAGGAGAAAATAAGGTCGAGGGTATTGCCAGCTACATGAGTGGGAGAATTAGCCCACTGCAATAGTCCAAGGGAGGAAGTAATTGAAAGTAGTTTAGAGGCTGCTGGGGTTAAAGGTGGGTTAATGGGAATATTGAAGTCTCCAAGAATTAGGGATGGAATGTTGGAAGAGAGGAAGTAGGGTAGCCAGGCAGCAAAGTGGTCAAGGAAGAGGAGAGGGGAACCAGGGGGACGATAGATGACGGCAATGTTAGCAGAGAAGGGTTTGAAAAGGCGAATTGAATGAATTTCGAATGATGGGAAAGAGAGGGAAGGGGGGTGGGCAGGGTTTTAAAGGAGCAGTGGGGTGAGAGAAGAAAACCTACACCGCCACCTTTAATCTCCGCTTGTCTTGGATTGTGGGTAAAGTGAAGACCACCAAAGGACAGTGAGGCAGGGGTAGCAGTATCCGAGGGAGAGAGCCATGTTTCTGTTAGTGCAAGTAGGTTTAGGGAGTGTGAGATAAATAGGTCATGGATGGAAGTAGATTTAAAGGTGCTGCACACAGAGCGTGCATTCCAGAGGGCAGCTTTAAAAGAGGAATTATAGTGAGAATTACATGGAATGGGTATTAGGTTGTAGTGGTTTCTGGTGTTTGAACCAGGTGGCTGAGTAGTGGAGGGACCAGGGTTTGGAGAGACATCACCTGCTGCTAGGAGTAGTAGGATGGAAAGGAAGAGAAGGTGCGAGTAAGATTTAAATGTTGGGGATGAGAGCTTGTATTTAAGGGATTTAGGAGGGGTGTGTGGAGAAAGGCTGGATAAATAGAAAGGCTGAGTAAAGTGCATGTGATGAATACTGAGATGAGGGGAGCAGGGAGGGAGCAATGAAGATGGTGTTAGCAGGAACAGGTAAGTGAAATGATAGAGAGATTTTAATGATGAGGGAAGTGAGAGAGAAAGTGAAAAATAGAAGTGAGAACATTAGTAGGAGAGTAGGTGCTGTGTTATTTATTCCTGGATAATTATTCCTACCATGAAAAGGTTTCAAAAGTTTAAAAAAAAATTCCAAAAAGGGAAATACAAGAGAGGATTTTTTAGACTGGTAACAAAAAAACTGAATATTCTGAGCTCCCCAAGAAAAAGAGGTCTCTATGTGGTATAAGAAGATGAACTGGGAAGTGGCAAAAGAGCATTTTAAAGAAGAGGAAAAAAAGCATTAAAAAAAAAAAAAAAAAAAAGGAATTTGTTTTATGTTTACTTACTAAAGTCCAGTAAGCATGTTGCCCTAGTGTACATTTGAATTATCTTTCTACATTTATTGATATCGAGAAATTCGTTAGAAAGTCATGCTTAAAGGACCACTCTAGTGCCAGGAAAACATACTCGTTTTCCTGGCACTAGAGTGCCCTGAGGGTGCCCCCACCCTCAGGGTCCCCCTCCCGCCCGGCTCTGGAAAGGGGAAAGTGTTTAAAACTTACCTTTTTCCAGCGGTGGGCGGAGAGCTCTCCTCCTCCGATCCTCCTCTTCTCCTCCCCGTCGGCTGAATGCGCACGCGCGGCAAGAGCTGATTTTCACAGTGAGAATCACGCAAGCGCCTCTAGCAGCTGTCAATGAGACAGCCACTAGAGGAAATAGGGGAAGGCTTAACCCATTCACAAACATAGCAGTTTCTCTGAAACTGCTATGTTTATGAGAAAATGGGTTAACCCTAGAAGGACCTGGCACCCAGACTACTTCATTAAGCTGAAGTGGTCTGGGTGCCTAGAGTGGTCCTTTAACCCCTTAAGGACCAAATTTCTGGAATAAAAGGGAATCATGACATGTCACACATGTCATGTGTCCTTAAGGGGTTAAAAAGATTATTTAGAAATAAAAATGAAAAGAAATTGAAGGAGGAAGAACATATAATGAAGATTATAAATATGTCGTAGTATTCTAAAAACAGTCAATTTTTTTATCCTAAGAAACTTAGAACTAATCCTATGGCTGCATTTGAGAAACTGATTATGTTGGATGTTGTAATAAAATCAAAAGAGTAAATAAATACAAACCAACTTTGAATAAAAAGGAAGAATGAGCACTGGAGAAATTGATAAGAGATGAGCATATTATAATAAATCCAACAGGTGAGGGAGAGGGTAGTAATTATGCATAGGAAATACTAAGAAATAATCTTCCAACACCCTGTATTAAAAAATATTTGTAGAATTCCTTGATAGAAGACTGATGCGAGGTATATTGACGAAGAGTAAATATGACTAATTGAAAATTGTACACCGCAGCATAACAATCTATAATGTCTTTCTGAAAATTCACAAGGATGTTGAGAGATGCCAAGAATGCCTATTATATCAGGCATTGGATCTATTTCTGCCCTCCTGTCTGAATACATTAATACACTTATTTGAGAGGTGCAACTCAGATTATTAATATATTGAGATGGTAGACTGGTGGGACATCATTATGACATAATGATGCTCTTCCCTTTGCTCCATCATCCAACTTGAGAATGGTTTTGAGGCATTGGCCTTCTTTTTAGAGACAACTGAGTTACACTAGATAAAGAGGGATGTAGAAAGGTATCTTTCTTAACATAACAATTATTTTTGTTTTGACAATCAGTTGTATATGGGAACTAGATTTATGCACAGCTATGCTAATGGGGCGAGAAGGAGGGGGTAGGGAGGGAGAGGGTGAGGGAGGGGGGCCCATAGATCAGTTTCGCACCAGCCCATAGATCAGTTTCGCACCAGTGCCCAATGGATTGTGTGTACGCCACTGGATCCAATCAGGTTGACTCTTACTGTTGAGGAAAGAGTTTTTAGGAATTTTGTGTGATATCCTTTACAGAAATTTTTTTGGTGTGCGCTATTTTTACTAAACAACATTCCCTTGAGAAATATTACATGAATGTGCATTACCCTTTTAATAATATAAGGATTAATATCACCAATATAAGTACTTATTTTTATTTTAGATGATAGGAACATTTTTGTAATGAGATTTGTTTTGTGCATACATCTTCTTTTTAACAAATGTAGCGTTATTGGGTAATACCCCTTTATTTAATACAATGATAAAGAACAACTACTACTTACTAGATAAATGTGACCTCGCCCACATCTGCTATTATAATTTAACCAGGGGTACCTATTGTCCCCACCCTAACATCGACATCTCTAATGATAATATTCAGGATTGTTCCCTCAACCCCAATTGCAGGCATGACGGGTAGGCATGACATTGTCCACACCCCCAAAATATCTTCCTTTATCCTCGCTAGGTGACTAGGGTTTCCAAATCCCCTAGCCACCCCCCATTAAAATAAATTAACCCTACCTGCCCCTCCCCACTCCCCCATATAAAAAAATCCTCAGAATCCTACTCTCTGGTAAATCTTCTCCTTTTCAGACCCAAAACAGGCAAAAATAAAATCTATAATACCGGGGTGCAACTATTGAAAATTAAAATCACCCAATTCACAAATAATTCATGAAAAATTAAAAAAGGTGAAGCAACAAAATTAAATCCATCTTCTTCCAAATAGAATGAAGACTTTGTAAAGGTTTTCCCATACTTTGAATTCTCGCTAGAGCTCTCTGATTGGTTGGCTTGTAAGCTCTCGAGACTTGCTGTGGGAATATTCCCAAGGTATGGAGAGACACTAGTCCACCTCCTCGTATATTATATATTAGTGTGCTACCAACACTGCTGCCATTGGGTCAGAGGGGACACTAGGTCCCACCCTTGAATATTATAAATAAAGTCCCAATTGGAGGGGAGTCAGCTAGGGATATTAAGTTTCCCAGTTGTTTTACAATAGCCCCCACAATAGCCCCCACTCAATTTCTCTGTGAATGTAAAAAAGGATTGCATTTATTGTCAACGACATATGTGAGAATATTCGTTATTTATGATTTTGGACATTTGAATGTCAATGACAACGGGTTTGTATACGGAAATAACGGTATGAAGTGATTGCAGAATATTTAAGATCGAAAACTATTGTGAACTCACTTGGATTTCAATTAAGAGTTTTTAATATATTTATTCTTTTTAATTACTGTTTAATCTGCATATTGGAGGCATAGAGTGTATATTGGAGGCATAGAGTGTATATTGGAGTTGTTAACCCGTCTCAATATAAGGTGTCAAAATCCAAAGCTGGACAGAAGGGGCTTTGGTAAATACGAGTTTTAGTGTGTGCGTGATATGTTTGGCACTTATTTTATACATATTAAAGACACATTAAGTACTGTATATATTTTTAAGCGCATCACTGATTTTTTTTTTGATTTGTGAGTAAATTTCTAAAGCTGACGAGTCTGTGAAGTACATGTAACAAGTAATTTCGCACTTTTTGAATTTATCCAGCTTCCTCGCTGTTTTTTTCTATTATATATTGATATCATAGTTGATAGAAAACGTTTCCAACTCCTATATTTTGTCAAGTTACATTTTAATTCACAATAGCTCACTATTTAGTGAGTAACACATAAAGTCAACCAAAGTGTATTACAAGTACTGAGCTGCCTGCTTCTACTTGCGATAAAAACATGAAATAGGTTTGCCTGGTAATTACATTCTACTAGGAAATAATTTTATGAGAATGACCTTTCTACCTGGTCCACATATTTAGAGGTGATGCCACTCACCATTAATAATGTCCAAGATCAGATCCGCTCTGCTCAAGCCAATTAAAATTATCCAGAGAGGCTGTCAGGGTGGCTTCTCCCTTAATGAGGTCATTTGATTTATAGGTGTTTGCATATTCTGCTGGCTTAATATGAAAAAAGTGTTCAATAATTTAATTTTGTTCACAAACTTTAAATTGCGTTAATAACACTTTGGAAAATCTATCAGACACAATCATCCTGACAGGCTCTCGTCAGCCAAATGCATACAAAGTCATCTTATCCTTTTGATGGAGATGCATATTAACAGTCTGAGATGATACAATGTAGCACATAATCTGAACAGATAAGATCTCATTAGGATTCTTTTGCACTTCAGTGTTTATAATGAATAATTAAAGACCTAAGGATTGGATGAGGCTCTAGCGCTGATTGATTTATACTCCGATTGTGTTCCGTGTGAAGTGCTGATCTTTAAGGAGCATGTTGTATGAAGCATCGGGAACTGCAGATTCGGACAAAAAAACCTGCTTGGCATAAAATTTTATATTGTAAATCCCTTGGTAATATACAAAACTTCTAGAACTTAGTCCTGCTCATTAAGCTTGATTCTAATCATTATGTATGATGATGAGGTGCATTGCAATAATCATAGAACATGCCACATTGTAACATATGCTGCTCTGTTACTGTTTTTCCAGGAGATGTATATTACTATGAGCATAACTTCTCCCAAATCTAGATGGCCAAAGGGAACCATACTTTAGGGGAATGGCTGCAAATATAATTAGAGACTATGAGACAAGTCCATAACAAAAATAATTAAAAGCTATGTCCATAATTGAACTAACCATTGCAGGCCAGAACAAAGATTTATATTAAACACGAGTAACATAACATGTTTTCACTAGTTAGATACACAGTTAAAAACACACATACAGATGTTCAGACACACAGATAAAGATGCACAGACACACAGATACAGACATACAGACACACTGACACACACACAGACACACACAGTGACACATATACAAATACACACACTGAAACACAACAATACGCTCACAGATACACAGACATACAGATACACAGATAGATGCAAACACTACATACATACAGATAGAGACATCAAAAACACACATACAGATTACAATTCTAGCCACCCTCCAGTTTCCTACTTTGTAGGTGCAAGAGGGTGGCATCTGCTGGCTGTGGCTGATGGGTGTAAGGGACTGGCTCCTGTCCCGGTGCGGACCACATACAGAAGTACAGACACACAGATACAGACATGCAGATACACAGATACACACACTGATGCACATACAGGCACACACTGACACACACACATATACGAACAATGACACACATCCTGACACACATATCAATGTACAGACATACAGATACCCACACTGACACACAAACAAATATACAGATAGAAACAATGACATGCCCACTGTGGCGAAACCAACCTCGCCACTGGGCCCTGGAGAAGCCTGTTTGCTAGCCTCCTACCTACTGACTATGGCCCCTGGGTTATTTGGGGCATATTGTACTGTATATTGCTGCTACTGGCCCTTTTAACAGCATCTATGGACATATTGGGACTTTTGGGACTACTGTCCCTTTAAGATTGTGAAGCATATTCAAGTGTACTGCCTGTAATATTATATATGTATTTATAGATGTGTTAAGTTTATCCTGGGTGATTTGTATGCAGCATTCTGATTGTTCGGTAGAATCACTCCATTCAGTATATTGAGTGAAACTACCGAACAACCAGACCACCCAGGAATGAGTGTGCCTCCAATTACCGTTTGCAACAATGTTGCAAACAGGTAATTGGCAATCAGTGCAGTGTGGTCTTTGTCCTCTGGGTGGCCGCCATTCGGGAAACAAACACGTGGCGGCGGCCATCTTAAACTACCGAACAGCGGTGTTTTGCCGTCGAGTGTCTGGAACTAAAATCGGACACTTGACTAGGCAAACACCGCTGAGACCTCCATACTTCCAGAAATTCGTATGGAAACTACCGAATGACCCGCCGTTCGGTAGAAAGAGCCCCATAAACAAGGGAATTCATTCAAACCCTCTCCAGGCTCTATAACACAGGCAATTCGCCTGTTTTCATTCCCTTGTTTGTGACCGACCGCAGGGCCAAAATGCATGGAACTGTTTTCGGATACTTTACCCATGCGGTCGGTCAAATCTTTGGAACCCCATATCTCACGAACCATTCATCCGAATTACTTGAATTTTGAATATGTTGTCCCCCTGAATAAGGGCTATCCAGCGATGCTGGATTTAAAGGTGTACCCCCGGGTTTTGGGGTACATCCAGAACTTGGCTGAAAAAGTGTACCGGATAATTGAGTTTAATGTTATCTGAGGGGAGGGGATGTGTGGGCTGAACCATGTATGTGATTGGTTATTTTATACCTCCCCCTGGGTGTGGCCTGTATGTGGATTAGTGTAATAAAAGCCAGGCTGGATGAGCCAGTCCAGAGTTCCTGTTTTACCCTCAAAGTGATGTGTCGTCTCATTATTGGGGGGAAGGATTTATTGTATGCTGTTCCAGTTGACTGCTAGGAGTACAAGCCTATTCGTATGGTTCCTATTCAATGGTCTACAGCATTCATATGCTTGGGAGAATTTAAAGGTTTCTCGGATTCGGTGATTGTGGTGTCTGCCAGAGTGCTTGGAGTCCTTAGGAAGCACTAGGAGCATCCATTAACGGAGGTACTCAGTCGGGGTGCCAGGTGATCCGTTACATTGGTGGCAGCGGTGGGATGGCGTCCTAGTGCGAGGTAAAGCAGCTCGGAGACACAGTGCGTTTGGATTTACAATTGAGGGCAACGCTAGCAGTCGTGCAGCGCCCCTGGGAGCAGACAAGTATGGAAGGTTCTGGCTCTGGAGATGATTGGCTGGCCGAGGTGAGGCAGCGAGTGGCTGAGTATGGGGATGATATACCCATGGAGACACGCCGGGTGATCTGGAACCAGGTCATGGCCGAGCGAAACACAAGGCTGGACCGAGAATTCCGGTTGGCAAAAGAGAGGAAGTATGCTCAGCAGCAGGAGCGTTACAGCAGCCGGGTAGAGGCTGCATCCGAGGAGGTTAGCCGTCTTTCCCTGAGGCGGCGGGAGGAACCCGAAGTGGGGGTCCTCATAGACTGGTCCTGTGAGGAACCACAACAGGCAGGTAGAGATGGGACCAAGGTCACTCCACCGGGATGCTGGGCAGCCGGCCCAGATCCCCAGCAGCAACCAGAGTTGCCAGGTGGGGAAGCAGGTGGCCCTTACTCACAAATGTTGAGGGGCCTCACGGATTGGTCCTGGGAAGACCCACCAATGGCAGGTGGAGATGGGACTGCGGTCTCTCTACCGGCCCTACAGGGATGCTGGGCAGTCGGCCCAGATCCCCAGCGGCAGTGTGCGTTACAGGGAGCTGAAGGTGCCGTTCTGGCTCCCCAGCGGCAGTCTACGGTGCAGGGAGAGGAGCCTGTTATCCCCTCTCCCCAGCGGTTGAAGGTGTGTAAGGGAGAGGAGTTTGTTATTCCCTCTCCCCAGCGGCAGCACAGCTCACCAAGGGGAGACAGTAAGCCCCTCACCAGCGCAGATGGGACCGTGGTCTCTGCGCCCAAGCTACAGGGAGCTGAAGGGGCCGTCCTCCCTCCCCAGCGGCAGTGTGATTTGTTGGGAATTGGGAGCCCAGTCTCCATTCCCCAGCGGCAGGCTGAGTTACAGGGGGCAGAGGTAGTTGGTCCTACCCCCCAGCAGCAGAGTGATATGCCGGGAAGGCAGTGTGAAGTGCAGGGAGAGGAGAGCAGCGTCCTCCCTCCCCAGCGGAAGGCTGAGTTACAGGGGGCAGAGGTAGTTGGTCCTACCCCCCAGCAGCAGCGTGATTTTTTGGGAATAGAGAGCCCAGTCTCTATTCCCCAGCAGCAGGACACTGAATTGGGAGGAGAGACAGTCGGTCTCCCTCCACAAAGACTGAAAGTAGGCATGGGAGAGGAGATTGTTACCTCCTCTCCCCAGCGGCAGATCATCAATGGGCAGAGTGTTCTAATGGGAGAGGAGCTGGTTACCACCTCTCCCCAGCGGCAGCTTAATGTACCAGGGGGAGACTGTAAGCCCCACACCTGTGCAGATGGGACCGTGGTCTCTGCACTTCCAGCACAGGGGGTAGGGACGGTCGGTCCTGCCCCCCCACAACAGGGCTGTTTAGCCAAAGGGGAGACAGTCGGTCTCCAGCAACCAGGCTCCAACCAGACTACTCCTGTAGTAGTGCTGGCACCAGGGCAGAGTACCGCTGGTCTCTGCCCACTCAGCAACCCACCAAAACAGCCTACCAGTCCCCCACACAGCCGGGGTGAGGCACCTGGACCTGGACAAGTTTTTCCATTACTCAGGTGTAGTAACCATTTATTGTGGGTGGGCTGTACTGCTGTTTCTGTTTTGTGGGTGGGCTGCTGGACTAACAAGGGCACTGACCGGCAAGAGGTCAGGTACCCTGTTAGTCTGTTTGGAAAAGGGGAGAAATGTGGCGAAACCAACCTCGCCACTGGGCCCTGGAGAAGCCTGTTTGCTAGCCTCCTACCTACTGACTATGGCCCCTGGGTTATTTGGGGCATATTGTACTGTATATTGCTGCTACTGGCCCTTTTAACAGCATCTATGGACATATTGGGACTTTTGGGACTACTGTCCCTTTAAGATTGTGAAGCATATTCAAGTGTACTGCCTGTAATATTATATATGTATTTATAGATGTGTTAAGTTTATCCTGGGTGATTTGTATGCAGCATTCTGATTGTTCGGTAGAATCACTCCATTCAGTATATTGAGTGAAACTACCGAACAACCAGACCACCCAGGAATGAGTGTGCCTCCAATTACCGTTTGCAACAATGTTGCAAACAGGTAATTGGCAATCAGTGCAGTGTGGTCTTTGTCCTCTGGGTGGCCGCCATTCGGGAAACAAACACGTGGCGGCGGCCATCTTAAACTACCGAACAGCGGTGTTTTGCCGTCGAGTGTCTGGAACTAAAATCGGACACTTGACTAGGCAAACACCGCTGAGACCTCCATACTTCCAGAAATTCGTATGGAAACTACCGAATGACCCGCCGTTCGGTAGAAAGAGCCCCATAAACAAGGGAATTCATTCAAACCCTCTCCAGGCTCTATAACACAGGCAATTCGCCTGTTTTCATTCCCTTGTTTGTGACCGACCGCAGGGCCAAAATGCATGGAACTGTTTTCGGATACTTTACCCATGCGGTCGGTCAAATCTTTGGAACCCCATATCTCACGAACCATTCATCCGAATTACTTGAATTTTGAATATGTTGTCCCCCTGAATAAGGGCTATCCAGCGATGCTGGATTTAAAGGTGTACCCCCGGGTTTTGGGGTACATCCAGAACTTGGCTGAAAAAGTGTACCGGATAATTGAGTTTAATGTTATCTGAGGGGAGGGGATGTGTGGGCTGAACCATGTATGTGATTGGTTATTTTATACCTCCCCCTGGGTGTGGCCTGTATGTGGATTAGTGTAATAAAAGCCAGGCTGGATGAGCCAGTCCAGAGTTCCTGTTTTACCCTCAAAGTGATGTGTCGTCTCATTATTGGGGGGAAGGATTTATTGTATGCTGTTCCAGTTGACTGCTAGGAGTACAAGCCTATTCGTATGGTTCCTATTCAATGGTCTACAGCATTCATATGCTTGGGAGAATTTAAAGGTTTCTCGGATTCGGTGATTGTGGTGTCTGCCAGAGTGCTTGGAGTCCTCAGGAAGCACTAGGAGCATCCATTAACGGAGGTACTCAGTCGGGGTGCCAGGTGATCCGTTACACCCACAGATACACAGACATACAGATACATATACTGACATAAACAGATACACACACTGACACACACATAGATACACACACTGGCACACATACAGATGTATAGACAAATAGATACACACACTGACACACATACAGAGGTATAGACACATAGATACACAAACTGACACACATACAGATGTACATACATATAAATACACAGACTGACACACGTACAGATACACAGACATACAGATACATAGATAGATACAAACACTACATACATACAGACACCTAAAACACACATACAGGTCACAATTCCAGCCACCCTCTAGTTTCCTACCATGTAGGCGCAAGAGGGTGACTTCTGCTGGCTGTGGTTGATGGGTGTAAGGGGCTTGCTCCTCTGCCTGTCTGGTCCCTCCGCCCGTGTGACTGTATCAGTGCTAGCTGGGAGGAAGTGAGCTCTCTCTCATTTTCTTCCAGCTCTCTACACAGTAAGTAGGGGCCCGGTCCCACTGTTAAAGTGCCCTAGCAACAAAGGGGCCACTCATGGCACATGTCCATCGGGTGGCCCTAAGTGCATTGGTCTCCGGATGGACCCGCAGTTCCCAGCCCGTGTACTGCAGCTGCAGTGCCGTTATTACCGAATTATATCTATGTAACCCTGGATGCACGGAATTCCAAGGTTCCAGAGGGTTGTAATCACTGTATGCTGTAGCTGAATCCAGTACCAGCGGAGCATTAGAGAAGAGGTGACTAAGA
Organism: Pelobates fuscus; assembly: GCF_036172605.1. NCBI lineage: Eukaryota > Metazoa > Chordata > Amphibia > Anura > Pelobatidae > Pelobates > Pelobates fuscus. The sequence goes on from NC_086317.1 coordinate 138,651,875, forward strand.
GACCCTGTTACCAGTGACAGGAACCCCTGCCATAGACGGTAAAAGTTGCACATAGATTGTGATGGGGTAAAAGTGAATATTTAGTAGCTACACACTGTGCAACAGGTGGTTATTTATATATCCATTGGAGAACACTCCGAAAACCACGGAAATTGGAGCTATATTTGAATTGTACATGAAAACCTAGGTAGTGGTTTTAAGTCCCCAAAGAAAGTGAACAAATTCTTTAGGATTTTTATTTGAGATAGTGATAACATACCATTAAGATAATCTTGTGTTTTACAGAAATTAAAGTCTATATGATGAATCCTAGATTCTGGAGTACATTTATTGGAGTACCATGTACAATATTTGGAGTACCAAATACAATATTTGGAGTTTATTGGAGTACCATGTACAATATTGGAGTACCATGTTCCAATATTTATTGGAGTTTCATGTACAATATATAATCATATACATATATATTATATTACTTATTGTGTGATTATTAAGTTGGGAAATTTGTACTGCTGGGTCTCATACTCTCTGTTTTTGAGAAATTTATATGATATCCTCCTTAACAGATGTTCTATCCCTGTTTATTTTAGGTGCACTGCTGATAAACCACACACATGCCTTATCACCTATTGTGGAAAAAAACAGTATGCATCAGATTCCTGAATATTGTGAATTAATTAATGAATTCTACTCCACTGGAAAGATTCAAATCCACCCACTTTCAAGGAATGGCTTAGCAGAGTTGAGGAGCTAAGGGCGATGGGAGAACTCAACTATTCTGCTCACTGCTCAATAGAAAATTCTAACATCTCTGGTATTATTGGACAGGCTTTATCCCGGAATCCAATTTTTACAAAATATATATTTATACAAAGTAGACTTTATAGGTTATTTTCCTAGGGGTATTTTGAAACGTATGGAGCCATGTAACTGCCAATCTTGGCTAAATATGGTAGTAAAATGTTTTTTTTCTAATTTATAACATACACATTTCATAAACCTGATGTGTGCTACTACTGTTCAAAACCTTATATTGTGATCAACTACATGTTTAGAGTACAACAGCACTCCCAATTTATGCCTTTGCCACCTTCCTGTGAAGCTATATTGCCATATAAGAGACCTGACCATTTCAGTTTTTACAGAAGCAATTTTATAGATGGATTTGATTGGCCTAGGTCTCATTTTGGGGCGTTAAAGCAATTTGACAATTTGTTGAAATTACCCCACAAAGTCCTACCATCATTTCACAGTTCAAAGCACCAATTTCTTTCAAATGTTTTTTATTTTCACATTTGTATGAATGCTCATTGCAATTTTACTGTTTCTTTTGTAAACTTGATATGTGCTACAGTAATAAAAATCACGAAATTGTGCTCAACTATATCTCCTGAATTCAGAATCCAGACTCTTGTCAAGTTTTTGTAAGACTACAGAGCTGAATTTATAACCTGACCATTCTACTTTTTTTTTTTAAATCACAAAATAAAGATGGGTCTATGAAGCATTTTGTGTTATTTCAATAGCTCACATATTTAAATTACTTTATAAAGGCATACCATTTGCAAAAGTGGACACCATTGGGACTCTCACATGATATATATTTAGCTTTACTGAGCTGTGCCATTTTTAAACCTTCATTTCTTTTTCAAAGTCTCCGATATTCATTTTTATTTTTATTTTTCATATACATTGCACTTTTAATCTTTTTTTTTATTTTTTATTTAAATGTCCCATTGTAATAAATGTATTTTAACTTTACTCAGGAACATCTGAGTATAACAATACCCCTTTGCAAAGTAACAATCTTAATCTTAATTCTGGCCTAAATTCTTAATTATAAACCCAACACTAATTATAACCCAAATTCTTATTCAAATATTTTTATTGAAGATTTTTCAAATAATGTATTGATTTAAACAATAAGATACAATAATATTAATATTAATTAATACAGAAAATAACATAATAAAACAAGGGATAGACTCTATAAGTATAAACTCTATAAGTACAATCATCCAGTGAGATACAAGTAATAACTTATCAATTTATATACACTATATTATTATATACAATCAACTATTTACAACTAGTGTTGTCGCGAACCCGGAATTTTCGGTTCGCGAACGGTGAACGCGAACTTCCGCAAATGTTCGCGAACCGCGCGAACCGCCATTGACTTCAATGGGCAGGCGAATTTTAAAAACAACAGGGACTCTTTCTTGCCACAATAGTGATGGAAAAGTTGTTTCAAGGGGACTAACACCTGGACTGTGGCATGCCAGAGGGGGATCCATGGCAAAACTCCCATGGAAAATTGCACAGTTGATGCAGAGTCTGCTTTTAATCCATAAAGGGCAGACATCACCTAACATTGACACCTGTCCTCAAAGCCCAGCCCTGATACACACTGACACAGAGCAGAATAGAGACTGTTCCCCCTACATAGGGTCACTTGGCAGATATGGATTGACACCTATCCTAATGATCCCTGATACACACTGACACAGAGCAGAATAGGGACTGTTCCTCCTACATAGGGTCACTTGGCAGATATGGATTGACACCTGTCCTAATGATCCCTGATACACACTGACACAGAGCAGAATAGAGACTGTTCCTCCTACATAGGGTCACTTGGCAGATATGGATTGACACCTGTCCTAATGATCCCTGATACACACTGACACAGAGCAGAATAGAGACTGTTCCTCCTACATAGGGTCACTTGGCAGATATGGATTGACACCTGTCCTAATGATCCCTGATACACACTGACACAGAGCAGAATAGAGACTGTTCCCCCTACATAGGGTCACTTGGCAGATATGGATTGACACCTGTCCTCCAAACCCCTGATACACACTGACACAGAGCAGAATAGAGACTGTTCCTTGTCCACAGAGACCATGATACACACTGACACAGAGCAGAATAGGGACTGTTCCCCCTACATAGGGTCACTTGGCAGATATGGATTGACACCTATCCTAATGATCCCTGATACACACTGACACAGAGCAGAATAGAGACTGTTCCCCCTACATAGGGTCACTTGGCAGATATGGATTGACACCTATCCTAATGATCCCTGATACACACTGACACAGAGCAGAATAGGGACTGTTCCTCCTACATAGGGTCACTTGGCAGATATGGATTGACACCTATCCTAATGATCCCTGATACACACTGACACAGAGCAGAATAGAGACTGTTCCCCCTATATAGGGTCACTTGGCAGATATGGATTGACACCTATCCTAATGATCCCTGATACACATTGACACAGAGCAGAATAGAGACTGTTCCCCCTACATAGGGTCACTTGGCAGATATGGATTGACAAATCCCTGACAAACAGCTACCACATGCAAGGAAGGCAGCAGGGGCGCAAATGACCCACTCCCGACGCGGGAAGGTAGTGATGACAAATAACAATACAGGACTCTTTAGAGGCCCTGTAATTGTAATCAGTCCACTTGAAATCCTTTAACTTTGATCAATTGGAGGGAAGTCTGGTGCAGAGCCACTGACCCATGCGCAGGGCCAGCCTTAGGCCTTTGGGCGCCCTGTGCAAGAAATCTTCACCCTGTCACACCCATGTGCAAGAAATCTTCACCCTGTCACACACACACACACAGGCAGACAGCCATACACACGCACACACACAACTGCGACTGACTAGGTTTGTCACCTCCTCAAAAGGACGCATGAGCCTACAGGCATTGCGCATGAGCGTCCAGTAACGTGGCAAAAAAATTCCCAGCTCCCCAGAGGCTGTCCTAGCACCCCGGTCATACAAATATTCATTATCATTAACAACTTTTTCTTGTTGGAGCAGGCGGTCGAACATTAGGAGTGTTGAATTCCAACGTGTAGGGCTGTCGCAAATCAAGCGCCTCACTGGCATGTTGTTTCGCCGCTGGATATCGGCAAAGTGAGCCATGGCCGTGTAGGAACGCCTGAAATGGCCACACACCTTCCTGGCCTGCTTCAGGACGTCCTGTAAGCCTGTGTACTTATGCACAAAGCGTTGTATGATCAGATTACACACATGTGCCATGCACGGCACATGTGTCAACTTGCCCAACTTCAATGCCGCTATCAAATTTTTTCCGTTGTCACACACCACTTTGCCGATATCCAGTTGCTGCGGAGTCAGCCACTTTTCCACCTGTGCGTTCAGGGCGGACAGGAGTGCTTGTCCGGTGTGACTCTCTGCTTTCAAGCAAGTCAAACCCAAGACGGCGTGACACTGCTGTATCCGGGATGTGGAATAGTACCTGGGGAGCTGGGGGGTGCCGTTGATGTGGAGCAAGAAGCAGCGGCACAAGAGGACTCAGCCGAGGAGGTTATGGAAGAGGATGGAGTAGGAGGAGTAGAGGAGGTGGCAGCAGGACTGCCTGCAATTCGTGGCGGTGTCACCAACTCCTCTGAATTGCCACACATTCCTTGCTTGTCAGCCGTCAGCAGGTTTACCCAATGCGCAGTGTAGGTGATATACCTGCCCTGACCATGCTTTGCAGACCAGGTATCAGTGGTCAGATGGACCCTTGCCCCAACACTGTGTGCCAGACATGCCATGACTTCCTTTTGCACAATCCTTTTGTGAAACAAAATTTGTGAAACAAAATTCCGGCCGGGTACCTTCCACTGCGGTGTCCCAATAGCTACAAATTTTTTGAACACCTCAGACTCAACCAGATTGTATGGTAAAAGCTGGCGGGCTAATAGTTCGGACAAGCCAGCTGTCAGACGCTGGGCAAGGGGGTGACTTGGTGACATTGGCTTCTTACGCTCAAACATGTCCTTGACAGACACATGACTGTGGGCAGATGAGCGGGAACTGCTCAAGGCGGGAGACGGAGTGGCGGATGGTTGAGAGGGGGCAAGAAGGACAGCAGTGGTTGACGTGGCTGAAGATGCTGGACCAGGAGGAGGATGGCGGCTTAGAGTAGGCGTGCTGCTTGTACTCATGTGTTGATCCCATAGGCGTTTGTGATGTGAGATCATGTGCCTACGCAAAGCAGTTGTACCTAGGTGGGTGTTGGACCTCCCATGACTCAGTTTCCTTTGGCACAGGTTGCAAATGGCATCGCTGTTGTCAGAGGCAGACACACAAAAAAAATGCCACACTGCTGAGCTCTGCAATGACGGCATTCTGGTGGTGGACACAGCATGCGTTGATTGGCGTGCTGTCGGGCTGACCCCGGGTGCCGATGCATGCTGTCTGACTGTGCCACTAGCTCCTTGCGACGACCCCCCCCTGCTTCCAACTGGTCTCCTCCTTCTCCTCTCTGTCTCCCCATCTGAACTTTCGCCCTGTTCTTCTTCTCTTCTAGCGGGCACCCACGTGACATCCATGGACGCATCGTCATCATCAACCGCTTCGCTTGTATCTGACAATTCAGAAAAGGAAGCAGCAGCGGGTACAACATCATCATCATCACACCGTACCTCCATGTGTTTAATGCTGCCTGCCTGAGACATATCCCTGTTATCTACATCCTCTAGCAATAATGGTTGCGCATCACTCATTTCTTCAAACGGGTGTGTGAATAACTCCTCTGACATACCAAGTAAAGCGGCTGTGGTGCTAGTTTTGGTGGTGGCGGCAGGCGGGTGAGGGCTATCTTGAGAGGTGCCTGAAGCTAAGCTGGAGGAGGATGGTGCGTCAAGGTTCCGAGCGGAGGCTGTACAAGATTGGGTGTCCTGTGTTAGCCAGTCAACTATGTCCTCAGAACTTTTCAAGTTCAGGGTACGTGGCTTCTGAAAACTGGGCATTATTCTAGGGCAAAAGGGAATCACAGCACCACGACCACGACGGCCCCTGCGGGGTGGCCTGCCTCTGCCTGTCATTTTTGGGGGGATTAGTGGTACTATGCGTGCAAGCTACTGTGAGACCAGATATGATTGGCAATGTGAACTGTAACAGTTCTGCAGAGCACACACTGTAGGCCTGAGACACCCGCTTGAAGACAAGTAACTGCTATTCAATCTATAACAGTGAAAAACAAATTTCGGTTGTAAAAGCACGCTATAGAGACACCAGATATGATTGGCAATGTGCACTGGAACAGTGCTGCAGAGCACACGCTGAAGTAGGCCTGAGACACCCGCTTGAAGACAAGTAACTGCTATTCAATCTATAACAGTGAAAAACAAATTTTGGTTGTAAAAGCACGCTATAGAGACACAAGATATGAGTGGCAACTGTCAAAGCACACTGGCACAGGTCTTCAGAGCACACGCTGAAGTAGGCCTGACACCCAGACGCTTGCAGACAACTAACTGCTCTTCTATTACAGTGAAGTGATCCTCAAGATCAATAAAGGTCTTTCAGCCTTTTGGTAGATAGCTCCCTGATACCGTGGGAATTAGGGAGTTATCTACTAAGTGGCTGCAAGATGCAGCCGCGGCACGAATAGGATAGGAGTGTTATTCATATGAATGAAATTCCAATACGAACAAAGTCCTGAATTGTGCCCTATCTCGAATGGAGAAACTGTTCTCATTCTGTTAGGACGCAATTCAGTAGTTTCGCCAGTGTTCTGTCTAAGTGACAAGATGTTCGGGAAAAGTGAAAGGAGGCTTCGCAGGAACACAGAGGAAAGGTGAGAATTGTGGGAAAATTGCTCTGACCACCGGTAATTAAGCACACTTTGCTACTCCACTGGTCAGAGATGGTCAGGCGTAGAAAACCTCCATAAGACAAGTAGTCCCTACTTTCTCTTATGTTTTAAAGAAAACTAGAGCAGACAGGAAGAAATGAGATTCTGAGAGAGGGAGAGAAGAGGAATCGATTAAAGAAAGGTAAGTTCGTCAGTGCCGTTTTAAGGGTGCTCTATTTTAATGTGCACAAGCAGGATACCAAAAGGATAGTCAAATATATAGCCAGCTTACCACCAACAACTGACCTGAGACCATTCATGCAGGCTAAGTATCTTAGCAGCAAATTCAAAGCTGAAAAGGCAGAGAATCTCTGGAACTGGTCTGTAATGGAACTAGTCAGCATGACAGTCATGGTCCTGTTCCTGATAAGTTGTTTTTATGTAGAAATTGGCAGAACTTAAGGGAACACTCCAGTCCCCTAAAGCCTTTCATGTTGTTGGAATGCTTTATGTGTGAAGAGTGGCTGCTCTTTCTTCATTGTACAGAGGCTTCAGACAGGAGATCTGCAACTTTTTACAAAAGCTGTCTTGTGTATATATACCCCTAATGAAATATTGCATAATAAATGCATGCATGTTTCATTTGGGGTATATCTACCTGCAAGACCTGTAAATATCCAGTTTACCTATACATTTGGCTACTAAATAAAATGAAAAAATAATAAAAACATTTATTTCAACCCAGAATTGCTTCACTTGACTTTGATAGCTTTGGATGAAAGATAGCACCTACTGATAATACCAAAAGGCTAACATTCAACAGCTCAGACTTGAAGCTCATTATGGAATATAAAAGCGGGACCTTCTGTGTCAGTCTCTTCAGGACTGCTGTCAGACTGCTGGTAGATCTGTTCAGCAGATGGCCGTGCTCTCCTGGGTAGACCGAAATATCTTTCACCAGGACACTCAGAGAGGCAAATTTATAATTACAGCTTCTCTTGGGCTGTTGTCAAACAGAATATTTTGTTTATATCGTGAATCAAGGAATATTAATATTTGACAATCAGAGCCCTTCTCAAAGCTCAACAGGCTTTCATCTGAAAGCCAGATCCTGAGTTACTGTGATGCTTCCAAGAACTCTCTACTACTGAGAAACAATAGTTCCACTTTTATATCTGGTACCAGATGGCATTTCTATAGCGTCTTAAAATTATCTCACTAATATTTTTTAAGAGCAGATTTTTTGTAACATTATTGTCTTTCTGTGTTTCATTGTGTTTGTTTATGCTTGTATTATTAAATGGGCATTACCCCTTAAGGATGGAGGCAAATGTTCTGCAACAAAACAAACTTCTGCACCAAAACAAACTCTAGAATTTGGAATTTGTTAATTCCACTGTAATTTAAAAAGTTTTGCTTTTTATTTGGAGGGGTGGGGGGTGGAGAGTTATACATTTTTATTTATTTTTTATACTCCTTTTTATTTAAATTTTTAAAGAAGCAGTGTACAAAAACACATTGCATACAGATGGAGTACATTGTATAAAAAAAATAATGTTTAAGGACCATGAAGACAGACATATAAATTGAGCAATAGTGTTATATTCATTTTGAACTAATTAGCTATAGTTACAATAATAAATTGTGTTTATACATTTGCAAAAGGTCTATCATGCATCTCTATACAAAACAAGTATATATTTTGAATACCTGAGACAATAAGGTTGGATCCCATCTACGTCCATCAACATGGAACGCAAGGGGAAAAATATCTAACAAGGAGAAAATAGATGGTATGGATAAGTATAAAGGGGTACAGTTGACAAAGATGAGGAAGTAAGAACACAGAAGTGAAATAAAGAGAGAAAGGAAAGGAAAATGAATTGAGTTGGCTTCTTCAAGGCATTACCTGTAAATCTAGTAACCAGGTGTCCCAAATATGATAAAATTGTTTAGAAGTTTCATGAATTAGAGCTGTTGATCTGTCCATCTCCACCGTCTCCTGAGTCTCGTGGACAACAGCTGCCATATTTGTCACTAGTACCACTCCCCTGTTTTCAGGCCCTTCTTGTGGAAAGGGCTAGCTTAGATACTATTTTATTTTGTGCTCTTATAAGAGTATATATGGGTTTAGATAGTTGATAAACCCAGACTGCTGAAAACTATGATATTAGTTTGGAGCAGTCTGGAGACTAGATTACCTATTTATTGCCATAACTGGTTAATTCCAAAGCAATGTAACCAACCTTGGTATCCACAGTATTTCCAACATGTATATGTGGTAAGCTTGTGAATTTGGAAAAGTCTCATTGGGGTTAAGAACCTGAAAGTGAGGAATTTTCTCAATCAGGAATTTTCCCTTGCCATGGTCTTTCTAATCAATTTGGAACTCTCTGTATTTCTCCTTGTCCCCAAACCATATGGTGAGACGCCCCAACGAACGAGACAAAACAATGTAAGGTTCAAGGTGAATTCTAACATTTAATAGGCTGTGTAACAGGTTATATTTAAGAGGAAACAGGGGTGGTCTTATAAACATTATCCAAAAATAACATCATTCATCTATCTTATCTCAACATATCTAATCCTATAGCTAGCTTACAGGTGTAATGGGGGAGTACTCATTATAGTTTCAGTTTAACTACGCAGCTGAAATAAAAAGTTACTACGCACTCATAAAATAGATATGTTACTACGTAGTTAGAATTACAGAAATAGAAAACAGAAAATAAGACCAACGCTCTGAGACGGGAACGTTTATAGCTCTGTCTAGGAGTATATTCACTGAGCTTTGTATATAGACAAAGTATATTATTCCCAATAGCTGACATGCTCCATGTTAGCCAATTTTAAACAGACTGGACATCCAGTCATCTGTAGCTTGAGCCTCGGGTCACTAAGCATTTCACAAAGGCAAAATGTATTATTCCCAACAGTACAAGTGAAATAAAGTTTTGCATGCCTGTTCCTTATGGTTAACACAAATGGTTAGTGTAATGGTGGCTTCCAATATTTCTGACCAGTCCAATGCTTTAGCCTATATCAATCTTTCATGCCGATATATAGGAGAGTGAGAGAGAGGTGTCATGTAAAACCAGAAGATGCACGTATCAGCAACATTTGGTGTTGTTGTACAGGAGTTTGTAAGCATTGTTTTTCATATGCTGTCAATGTTTTTGTGCCATTGTTTATATTGGGTGGAGTGTTTAGGAAACTGCAAATTTGTATATATCTGAATTAATCAGTTGGTTATGGTGAAAGAATTCATAATATTTTTATAGATCATTGGTTTCAAATTTTGCAAAATTCGAAGGGGTCATTCCAGGTGGGAACATTTTATAGATAGGCATGAGTGGTGAGGGTGAATTTATGGGTAATTTCTTCATCCCAAATGCATAGTGAATTATCCAACGCTGGTGTAGTGGTTGTCATGAGGGGCCTAGCATGTTTAGGAAGCCAAAAATATAAGGATGAAACGTCAAGCCTAAATATTGTATGTTTCATGTCTTTCTGTGTAATCTGTTATTTATTTTGTGTTGTTTTGTTATTATTAATTGTGTCAATGGACTCATGCAGCTTGCTTTAGCTCTGCCCCATACATTTTTCTTAAAGGAAAGAAAGGTTTTCCTTTTAATAATTTTTCTTTTAATTATCCCTAACCTTAATCTTTCACTCTCCCTAACCCTAAAATAGCATTAACCCTTACCCCGCATTCCAAATATTGTGGACTACATCTCCCCTAATGCTCCTACAGCCACAATACTAGCAAAGCATCAGAGGAACTGTAGTCCACAGCATCAGGAGTGCAGGAGGTTGTTTACTTCTGACCTACACTAACAATCTACTAAAACAGTCTAAAATAGTAGAGAGTGGTTTGTGGTCACTTGGCTGCCTGCAGCTTGAGAAGGATATCTCTCTAATGCTGTATGTTGCCACTGCTGGGCATCTGACATAGCCCAGCACCGAACAAAAATGGCATGCAGGGAGACCCTGTCAGGGTCTTTTCAGATCCTGAGGGTCACCTTCAGTCTGCCAGCAGCGACTCACATCAAGTTCCAGTTGTAGGGATTTAGACACCTCTTGCTGTTTTAATTTTACATAGTTTGAATGGTTTGAAGCTACAGCCCATGACTTCCTGGGCACCCTTCCTGAGTTCTGAGCTTATCTTTTGTCTTTGACATAGATCAAGACTCCTCTTATCAGTGACAGATCTAATGTCGTGAGGGCCATGGTGCAAGAATTGTTTTGCTCCCCCCTGACCCCACCCCTATCTGCCATACAGTTTCCATAATGATATGCCAGCTTCATTGTTGTATTTATGAGCAGTGTATGTGTGTTTGCATGTTATCATGTTTTTGTAGGGATTGTGTGGGTGCAATAATAATGGTGTATTTGTATGTACTGTTGCCACTGGAATGCATTGGTGTGCTTCTATATACTGTTGTCACTAGAATGCAGTGGTGTGTTTGTATGTAGTATTAGCTTTTAAATGCAGGTGTACTTTTGTGCATAGTGTTGCTTTGTATGTAGTGTTGGTGTTTGAATGAAGGAGTGTTTCTATATAAGTTTGGCATTTTAACACAGGGGTGTGTTTGTGTGCAATGTTTGTGTTTGATTGCAAGGGTGTGTCTGCATGTAGTGTTGGCATTTGCGTGCTTGGATGCATGTACAATTACACATACACTGCCACATACCGTATATACTCGAGTATAAGCCGACCCGAATATAAGCCGAGAACCCTAATTTTACCCCCAAAAACTGGGAAAACTTATTGACTCGAGTATAAGACTAGGGTGGGAAATGCAGCAGCTACTGGTAGATTTCTAAATAAAATTAGATCCTAAAAAAATTATATTAATTGAATATTTATTTACAGTGTGTGTATATAATGAATGCAGTGTGTGTTTGTGTTTGTGAGTGCAGTGTGTGTGTGTGTATGAGTGCAGTGTGTGTGTGTGTGTATGAGTGCAGTGTGTGTGTGTGTGTATGAGTGCAGTGTGTGTGTGTGTGTATGAGTGCAGTGTGTGTGTGTGTGTATGAGTGCAGTGTGTGTGTGTGTGTATGAGTGCAGTGTGTGTGTGTGTGTATGAGTGCAGTGTGTGTGTGTGTATGAGTGCAGTGTGTGTGTATGAGTGCATGAGTGCAGTGTGTGTGTGTGTGTATGAGTGCAGTGTGTGTGTGTGTATGAGTGCAGTGTGTGTGTGTGTATGAGTGCAGTGTGTGTGTGTATGAGTGCAGTGTGTGTGTGTGTATGAGTGCAGTGTGTGTGTATGAGTGCAGTGTGTGTGTATGAGTGCAGTGTGTGTGTGTGTATGAGTGCAGTGTGTGTGTGTGTATGAGTGCAGTGTGTGTGTGTGTGTGTATGAGTGCAGTGTGTGTGTGTGTATGAGTGCAGTGTGTGTGTGTGTATGAGTGCAGTGTGTGTGTGTGTATGAGTGCAGTGTGTGTGTATGAGTGCAGTGTGTGTGTATGAGTGCAGTGTGTGTGTGTATGAGTGCAGTGTGTGTGTGTGTGTATGAGTGCAGTGTGTGTGTGTGTATGAGTGCAGTGTGTGTGTGTGTGTATGAGTGCAGTGTGTGTGTGTGTGTATGAGTGCAGTGTGTGTGTGTATGAGTGCAGTGTGTGTGTGTGTATGAGTGCAGTGTGTGTGTGTGTATGAGTGCAGTGTGTGTGTGTATATGAGTGCAGTGTGTGTGTGTATATGAGTGCAGTGTGTGTGTGTGTATGAGTGCAGTGTGTGTGTGTGTATGAGTGCAGTGTGTGTGTGTATGAGTGCAGTGTGTGTGTGTGTATGAGTGCAGTGTGTGTGTATGAGTGCAGTGTGTGTGTGTATGAGTGCAGTGTGTGTGTGTGTGTATGAGTGCAGTGTGTGTGTGTATGAGTGCAGTGTGTGTGTGTATGAGTGCAGTGTGTGTGTGTATGAGTGCAGTGTGTGTGTGTATGAGTGCAGTGTGTGTGTGTATGAGTGCAGTGTGTGTGTGTATGAGTGCAGTGTGTGTGTATGAGTGCAGTGTGTGTGTATGAGTGCAGTGTGTGTGTATGAGTGCAGTGTGTGTGTATGAGTGCAGTGTGTGTGTATGAGTGCAGTGTGTGTGATGCAGAGTGTGATGCAGAGCCTTGGTGGGGGGTGGGAATTTTTAATATTATTATTATTTATTTTTTTTAATATATTATTATTTATTTATTTTTATTATTATTTTTATTATTATTTTATTATTATTATTATTATATAAAAAAAAATTCGTCCCCCCTCCCTGCTTGATACATGGCAGGGAGGGGGCTCTCCTTCCCTGGTGGTCCAGTGGCATTGGCAGTTCAGTGGAGGGGAGGGGAGCTGGCAGAGAGCACTTACCTCTCCTGCAGCTCCTGTCAGCTCCCTTCTCCTCCGCGCCGGTCCGTGCAGCTCTTCTGTCAGCTCACACTGTAAGTCTCGTGAGAGCCGCACTATGACCCCGCGGCTCTCGCGAGACTTACACTGGGAGCTGACAGAGGTGCTGAACGGACCGCCGCGGAGGAGGAGAGAGCTCACAGGAGCTGCAGGAGAGGTAAGTAACCGCACACAGCCCCCAGTCTGTATTATGGCAATGTAAATTGCCATAATACAGACAGTGACTCGAGTATAAGCCGAGTTGGGGTTTTTCAGCACAAAAAATGTGCTGAAAAACTTGGCTTATACTCAAGTATATACGGTACATACATATATACATATATAACTACACTGATACACATTGACACACACTGACACATTGGCACACACACACTTATATACGGACACACACATATAAACACACTGACAGATAGATACAGACACACACACACACACACACAGATACATACTTAAACATAGATGCATACACACAAAGATTCCCACACTAACAAACAGAAACATCACACACAAATGCACACACTGACACACACACTCACATCAAAACACACAGATACACATATACATGTAATATTTTTACAATTTTAGCTACTCTCCTGTTAACATACTGCTCCTCCATTGCCTTCTTCTGCAAACTCTCGAATCAATTGTTTGTCACGGTAATATACCCCAACACGCAAGAATAGTCCAGATAGTCTAGAGGCAAGAAAACAAGATATGTCTTACCGGACCTTAGAATTGCCAGACTAGACGACGACAAGAAAAGACAGAGTCCAGAACAAGCCGAGGTCAAGGGGACAGAGAGACAGCGTAAACTAGAACAAGCCAAGGACTGGTACACAGGAGAGCAAACCGGCGAACAAGACAAGCAAGGATAAAGAGAAAAACGGAGTCAGGAACAAAGCCAAGGTCTAGCACCAAAAAACCAACTGAACGATACAAGCACTAAAGGGAACTGAACAGAAACCACGATAGGGCAAGGTACTAAGGAACAGGTGAGTATAAATACCCTAGACTTCACTTTGATTGGCCCCTGTCATATCCACGCCCCCAAAACGTGAGTGTGTGGGGAATGTGGCATGACAGGGGCCAATGGGAGACCGTTTAAAATTTTGGCTCCCACTGTCCCTTTAAGAGCGCGCCCGAGACACGCGGCGCGCTCTTAGAGTCAGGCGGGACACGTGACCGCTTCTCGCGGTCACTGCCCATCTTCCTGATGTCGCCGTCGGATGAGCAGCGCGCGGCTCGTGCAGAAGCAGGACCGCGCACGGCGAGAACAGAAGACCCTGGCCGGCCCCTGGAGAGGGTAAGTACCGCTACAGTACCCCCCCTGAAGACACGCCCACCGGGCAGGGAGGACCAGGCCTGGCAGGAAAACGAGAATGGAAAGAACGCACAAGGCGAGGAGCGTGAACAGCGTCTGTAATGATATTGATGTTACAAAGTTTTGGAGTCCAGTAGCCAGATCAGCAATGTTTTCTGCCAGAGGTAGCCACTCGTTACCCAGGTGGTTGAGCCCCTGAGCCTTGAGTGGTCTTCTGGTCTTAAGCAGAGATGGGAGACTGGAACAGAGAGATGATAATCGTAGTGAGGCAAGCCGAGGTCAGTGGGAAGGAGAAGCAGCAAAGTCAAAACGGTCCAAAATCAGCAACAGGTAAGAGAATCAGGAACAAGCTTGATTAGAGAGTACAGGAACCACAATAATCTGGCAAAGGTACAGAGACAGGAAGTGGCTTTTATAGGCCAAGAACCAGACACATGACCAGACACAGCTGAAGAGACTTGTCACTGATACCAATGCTTGTAGAGTCAAGGTTACCAGATCTCAGGTACATTTGCAAAAGGCAGGCTGGTGTACTGGTAAGGAAGAGGTTTAGCAGCATGTAAACCAGGGTTTGAAACCCAGCAGAGTCAGTTCCTCACATTACTCCCACCTCTACAGGCGCAGCCTCTGGATGCCCTATTTCCTGGTTTAGCAGGGTACTGTGCATGGAAAGACTGAAGAAGATCAGGAGCATGAATATTGTCCACTGGCTCCCACGATCTATCCTCTTCACCATAGCCTTTCCAATGAACCAAATATTGAAGCTTGTTGTGGAATATCCTGGAGTCAAGAATTTTTTCCACCTCGTATTCATCTTCACCATCCACAAGGACTGGTGGTGGGGCAGGCAGGGCTCGACCAGGGAAAGTATTTTCATGAAAAGTTTTAAGCAGTGCAACGTGAAATACCGGATGTATTTTCATGGAATCTGGAAGTTGCAGACGGAAGGTGACAGCATTGATCTGAGCGATGATCTCAAAAGGGCCATGAACTTTTGACCCAATTTATGAGAAGGAATCCTAAGCTTAAGATTCTTTGTTGACAGCCAAACCTTGTCACCAACATGCTAAACTGGGGCCTCCTTTCTATGCCTATCAGCAGCTCTTTTGTAACATTCCTGAGCCTCCGAAAGAGTCTTCTTCAACAGTTCTTGGGAATCTCGTAAGGCGGTTAGCCGGTCAGTGACTGCAGGAATGGAAGTAGTAATTGGGAGACTCACTAGAAAGGTTGGATGGTAACCATAATTAGCAAAAAATGGGCTCAAAGAAGTGGAGCAGTGTTGGGCATTGTTATAGGCAAATTCCGCCGTGGGTAGAAAATCCAGCCAGTCATCCTGCAGGTAACTAATATATCACCGCAAATATTGTTCTAAAGTCTGGTTGGTTCGCTCAGTCTGTCCATTACTTTGTGAATGAAAAGCTGACGACAGATTTACATTAATACCTAGAATAGAACAAAAATATTTCCAAAAATGAGATGTAAACTGCACTCCCCTGTCAGAAATTACTTCATCAGGCACTCCATGCATGCAAAATATTTCCAGAATAACTAGGTCAACAGTCTGTTTAGCTGAAGGGAGACCACGAGCTGGTATGAAATGACTCATCTTAGTTAACCGGTCCACAACAACAAGAATGGTAGTGTGTTCCTTAGAGGGAGGTAGTTCCACAATAAAGTCCATGGATATAGATCCCCAGGGACGATGAGGAATAGGAACAGGCTGAAGCATGCCAACAGGGTAAGAGCGAGGAGTCTTATGTCTGGCACATACATCACAAGAGGACACATACTTCTTAACATCCTCATAATATTTAGGCCACCAAAAGGATCGGGTAAGTAGTTCTTGTGTCTTTCGGATTCCTGGATGACCCGCTGGTTTTGAGTCATGGTAGAGACGTAAAACGTCCAGTCGCACTGATTCTGGAACAAACAGACCAAAAAATCCAAAACCCATTAAGCATGGTCATATGAAGATCACGAGGAGGATCACGAAAAACTGGATCTTCAGCGTAGCCCTTTTTAATGCGAGACATTAGATCAGAAGGAAAGGTAACTCCTAAAAATCTACTCTCAGGCAAGATGGTGGCTTTGGTTACTGTAGTATGGAGGGGGTCAGCTATCCTAGACAAGGCATCTGCCTTGCCATTTCTGGAACCAGGGCGGTATGAAATCAAAAAATTAAACCTTGAGAAAAATAGGGACCAGCGTGCTTGTCTGGCTGACAGTCTCTTAGCTGATTGAATACATTCCATATTTTTGTGATCTGTGAGGACAGTAATTGGATGGGTGGCTCCCTCCAAGAGATGTCTCCATTTGGCAAAGGCAGCTTTTATAGCCAAAAGTTCTTTATTCTCTATGTCATAATTTCTTTCTGCTGGTAACATCTGGCGAGAATAGAAGGCACATGGATGTAACAACATCTTAGGTCTAGTCCTTTGAGACAGTATAGCCCCAACAGCTGAATCAGAAGCATCTACCTCTACAGTAAATGGCAATTCTGGCTGAGGATGTACCAGGATAGGGGCAGATGTAAACAGAGTCTTTAATCTGGAAAATGCAGTGTCAGCCTTATTGGACCACTGAAAAGGAGTCCCTTTACGTGTAAGTTCAGTGATCGGTGTAATAACGGCAGAGAACTTCTTAATGAAACGCCTGTAAAAATTGGCAAACCCCACAAATCTCTGAATATCTTTTTCATTCTTGGGGATGGGCCAGTCCAGCACAGCTTTAATTTTACTTGCGTCCATACTTAAACCTTTAGGAGTTATTACATATCCCAGGAATTGAATTTCTGTTTGTTCAAACTCACATTTTTCCAGTTTAATGTATAGGTGGTGGGTACGAAGGCGCTCAAGAACAATGCAGACCTGTTTTCTGTGATTTTCAAGATTATCAGAAAATATCAGGATATCATCCAAATATGCCACAACAAACTGATCCAGGAGATCCCGTAGTACATCATTGATTAGATGCTGAAAAGTTGCAGGGGCATTACAAAGTCCAAATGGCATTACTAGATATTCGTAATGCCCGTACCTGGTTCTGAAAGCTGTTTTCCATTCATCATTTGGTCTTATGTGAACCAGATTATATGCCCCCCGTAGATCAAGCTTCGTAAATATTTTAGCTGAGCGAAGTCTCTCCTGAAGTTCAGGAATGAGAGGCAAGGAATAGCGGTTTTTAACAGTGATTTCATTGATGTCGCTGTAATCGACACATGGCCGTAGACTGCCATCTTTCTTTTCTACAAAGAATATAGGAGCTCCTGCTGGAGAAGTAGATGGTCGAATAAAGCCTTTGGCAAGATTTTCTTGTATGTATTCACGAAGTGCTTTCAATTCAGGCTCAGAAAGGGAGTATATACGGCCAAATGGGATAGCAGCTCCAGGTAGCAGCTCTATGGGGCAATCATAAGGCCTGTGAGGTGGAAGCTGATCAGCATTCTTCTTATCACAGACATCTGCAAAATTCCGATATTGTAGAGGAAGCATAGTTAAGTTTGTATCAACCATTTCATTAATTGTTGTGGCAACATGTGTTGCCTTAGAGGGTTGACAATTCATTAAGCAGTGTTCTGAAGGAAAGGACAAAGTTCTAGTCTTCCAATCAATCTGTGGGTTATGCAGAGCAAGCCAGGGTATACCCAAAATCACTGGAAACTGTGTTGAGGAAATTAGGTGGAAAGATATAGACTCATGGTGATTCACTTCCAGAATCAATTTTAAGGGCACAGTCTCATGTGTAACCGGGCCTGACGTAAGTGGAGAACCGTCTACTGTTTCCATTAACACAGGTGAAGATTTAGGGATAGACTGAATTTTATTTCCTGCTGCAAATTTAATATCCATAAAGTTTCCGCCTGCTCCAGAATCTATCATAGCTGTAGTTGAAATTTTATTATCACCATATTGCAAAGTGATAGGCACCACCAAATGAGGATGTTGAGTCATCATACCCTCTTCACCCTGAGCCAGAGAAAACAAGGGTTGTGTGACAGAATCCAGTTGGTCTGAAATCTGGGATTGGTGTTGAATCTGTGCACCCTCAGCAGTCATAGCTATTGTTCTTTTAGACTTGCTAGGGCAATTGATGGCATAATGTCCTGCACTACCACAATACGGGCATAAATTGTGAGTGCGTCGCCACTGTTTTTCTTCATTGGATAATGACCCTCTTATTAGATCTACCTGCATAGCCTCAGGTTCAGAGTCTGTAGGTGTTTGTGGGGTCGGAGTAGAAATTCTTGAATATAAAGTAGGAGTAGCACTTGGTTTAAAAGAGCCCTGTCTTTCCAATCTTCTTTCTGAAAGTCTCCGATCAATACGGATAGCCAACCGCACAAATGCATCAAACTCAACAGGAAGATCAACACAAGCTAGCTCATCTTTTATAGCTTCTGAGAGACCCCTTCTGAAGTGGAACCTTTGGGCTGATTGGTTCCAAGTAGTATGAGCAACCCACTGTCTAAATTCAGCAGCATATTCAGCCACAGAGCGCCTCCCTTGATGTAAATGAAGGAGAGTGGCTTCTGCTGTAGCACAGCAATTGGGGTCATCAAAAACTAGGCACATGGCCTCAAGAAAATCTTTTAAATTTCCCAAGACTGGACTGTCCTGTTCCAGAAAAAGAGAGCCCCAAGCCAGGGCTTCATCTTTGAATAGGGAGAAAATAAATCCCACCTTCTCTCTTTCAGATGGAAAACGGTTAGGTAACATCATGGAATGCAAACGGCATTGATTTAGGAAGCCCCTAAATTTTTTGCGGTCTCCTCCAAATTTTTCTGGTAGAGGCAAGCGGGCATCTTGTGCAGGTGTAACAGTAGTAGCAGCAGCAGCCGCAACATCATGTGCCCTGTAGCTGGTAAGCTCACTATGCATTGATCGAACTTCATTTTGCAGTTCAGCTACCTGATCTTGCAGCACTTGAATGGTCTGTGCCTGGATCTGCATAGTTCTTGCATTAAAAGCAACCTGCTGGGCCAATGCAGAATCTGATCCGACGGTCTCCATGAATGGGCCAGATTATTCTGTAATGATATTGATGTTACAAAGTTTTGGAGTCCAGTAGCCAGATCAGCAATGTTTTCTGCCAGAGGTAGCCACTCGTTACCCAGGTGGTTGAGCCCCTGAGCCTTGAGTGGTCTTCTGGTCTTAAGCAGAGATGGGAGACTGGAACAGAGAGATGATAATCGTAGTGAGGCAAGCCGAGGTCAGTGGGAAGGAGAAGCAGCAAAGTCAAAACGGTCCAAAATCAGCAACAGGTAGGAGAAACAGGAACAAGCTTGATTAGAGAGTACAGGAACCACAATAATCTGGCAAAGGTACAGAGACAGGAAGTGGCTTTTATAGGCCAAGAACCAGACACATGACCAGACACAGCTGAAGAGACATTTGCAAAAGGCAGGCTGGTGTACTGGTAAGGAAGAGTTTTAGCAGCATGTAAACCAGGGTTCAAAACCCGGCAGAGTCAGTTCCTCACAGCGTCAGCGGAAATCCAGCTGTGTTCCTCAGGCCCATAACCCTTCCAATGTACCAGATACTGGAGGAGACCCCTAAGAAAACGAGAGTTGAGTACAGCAGCCACTTCAAATTCCTCATAACCCTCCGCAGAAACTGGAGGGGGAGGAGGAACATGCCGGGTATAACAGTTGCACAGGAGGGGTTTCAACAAGGAGGTGTGAAAGACGTTAGGAATACGTAGGTTCTTAGGAAGATCCAAGGAATACGAAACAGAATTAACCACATGTAAGATACGAAAAGGACCAATAAAACGAGGAGCCAACTTCATAGAAGGCACACGAAGGTGTATATTGTGAGTGGAAAGCCCAACCCGGTCCCCCACTGCACCATCCTTTTTGGTCATTCGGGTTATAGGTGCTACAATGGCAGAAAACCCTTTAATAAAGCGCCTATAATAATTCGAAAAACCCATAAAACGCTGAATGGCTTTCAAACCCTGAGGTAGAGGCCATTCCATGATAGCAGAAAGTTTCTTGGGATCCATATGAAAACCCTTAGCAGAGATTATATAACCCAAGAATTGGACTTCTGATTGATCAAATGAACATTTTTCGAGTTTACAATATAGACCGTTAACAAGAAGAGTCCTCAAAACTAATTTAACATGCATGTGATGAGTATGTAAATCAGGTGAATATATTAATGTCATCCAAGTACACGATTACGAATGTGTGTATGTACTCACGTAGGACATCATTAATAAATTCTTGAAAAACTGCTGGGGCGTTGCAAAGACCAAAGGGCATCACAGTATATTCGTAATGACCACTCCTGGTATTGAATGCGGTCTTCCATTCATGATCCTTTTTGATACGTATGAGATTGTAAGCACCCCTAAGGTCTAATTTAGTAAACACCGTGGCATGTTTAAGCCTATCAAATAGTTCCGTGATCAAGGGTATAGGGTACGCATTTTTGACGGTGATTTTATTAAGACCCCTATAGTCAATACAAGGTCTTAAATCGCCATCTTTCTTGGGTACAAAGAAGAAACCAGCCCCTGCCGGAGAAGAGGATCTTCTTATAAATTCCTTTTGTAACGATTCTTTAATATATTCCTCCATAACAAGATTTTCTTGAGGAGACAAAGGATACACTCTCCCTTTGGGAGGTATAGCACCAGGTAGCAGATTAATAGCACAGTCGTAGGGTCTGTGAGGTGGCAACTTTTCAGCCTCCCTTTTATCAAAAACAGACTTAAGAGACAAGTACTGAGGAGGTATAACAGTAGACACAGGAGGAATATTAGTAGAATTCAAAGGGGTGATTTTAACAATACAAGACTCTTGGCAAGCATCACTCCAAGATACTATTTGTCCTGACTCCCAGTCAATAGTGGGATTATGAGTACGCAACCAAGGATACCCTAACACGAGGTGAGAGGAAGGAGAAGTAATGATCTGAAACCTAATGGTTTCTGAGTGTAACACCCCTGTAGACATATGCAATGGTTCAGTATCATGTGTGATAACTGGGGAGCATAATGGTCTAGTATCTATGGCCTCAACGGCCAAGGGTGTCTTCTTCTCTCTAGTGGGTATGTTATTTTACTTAACAAAACCGGAATCTATAAAGTTTTTGGCCGCACCGGAATCAACCAGGGCTAGTATATTCCCTGCTATGCAGTTTCTTTCAAGGTGCAGGAAAACAGGGAGAATCAATTTATTAAGAGGCAAATGTGAGGACTCTGATGTCACACCCATGGCCTGTCCCCTATACGGTCTTAGGTGCGATAGTTTTCCGGACGCACGGGACATTCTTGTCTCATATGGCCCCTCCTACCACAATAAAGGCAAAGTCCCTCTTTTCTCCTATATAGTTTTTCGGCATCAGTAAGTTTAGCAACCCCTAACTGCATGGGTTCTTCCTCTGACGCTTTAGATCCCTCAGAAGTTTCAGCTCTAGGTAAATTAAAGGAAACAAAGCGTCTATTTCTAGACTTGGTATATAGCCTGTCACGAATCCTGTTATCTATATCGATGAGATAGTCGATAAGGTCCTCTAAGGGTACAGGAAGATCCTTAGCTGCTACCTCATCCAACATAGTTTCAGATAGGCCTTCCATGAACTCAGTAGTAAGCCCATTCTTAGTCCAATCTACCTGTGAAGCAAGGGTACGGAACTGAATAGCATAATCAGCTACAGACTTAGATGCTTGCTTAATTCTCATTAACGCCCTGGCGGCATTCTTTGACCTTTTAGTCGTGTCAAATGTTCTACGAAAAGCCGTGAGGAAGCTATTTAAATCATGTACCATAGGTCCATTAGCCTCCCAAATAGGATTTGCCCACTCAAGTGCTTTATCAGTAAGCTGGTGCATAAGAAAACCCACCTTAGATCTATCAGTGGGAAATGAACGTGGATACATCTCAAAGTGGAATTCCACTTGATTAAGGAATCCCCTGCATGTCTTAGCATCCCCTCCATACCTAGGTGGAGGGGTTAGATGTGCTGAAGCATTAGGCATATTAGCTGTGTCTGGTACAGGGGTTACAGGAGGCGCTGGTACAGGTACCGGAGTTGTTCTGGATAAAAGTGTCTGGATGGCTTGAGTCATCTGATCCATACAGTGATCCTGTTCTCCAAATCTAGCCTCTCATGAGTGGCCATCTGTTGTCCTAAACCTGCGGGGTCCATGGCCCTATCGTAATGTCACGGTAATATACCCTAACACGCAAGAATAGTCCAGATAGTCTAGAGGCAAGAAAACAAGATATGTCTTACCGGACCTTAGAATGGCCGGACTAGACGAGGACAAGAAAAGACAGAGTCCAGAACAAGCCGAGGTCAAGGGGACAGAGAGACAGCGTAAACTAGAACAAGCCAAGGACTGGTACACAGGAGAGCAAACCGGCGAACAAGACAAGCAAGGATAAAGAGAAAAACGGAGTCAGGAACAAAGCCAAGGTCTAGCACCAAAAAAACAACTGAACGATACAAGCACTAAAGGGAACTGAACAGAAACCACGATAGGGCAAGGTACTAAGGAACAGGTGAGTATAAATACCCTAGACTTAATTTTGATTGGCCCCTGTCATATCCACGCCCCCAAAACGTGAGTGCATGACAGGGGCCAATGGGAGACCATTTCAAATTTCGGCTCCCACTGTCCCTTTAAGAGCGCGCCCGAGACACGCGGCGCGCTCTTAGAGTCAGGCGGGACACGTGACCGCTTCTCGCGGTAACTGCCCGCCTTCCTGATTTCGCCGTCGGATGAGCCGCGTGCGTCTCGTGCAGAAGCAGGACCGCGCGCGGCGAGAACAGAGGACCCCGGCCGGCCCCTGGAGCGGGTAAGTACCGCTACATTGTTATTGTTAACACATCTCTCTCCTGGTACAAATAATTTATCTTGGACTTCTGTGTCTCCCATACTATCCATTCACAATTTTAAGGTTCATTTGTGGACTCAACATTCAAATCATTCTACACTTATTTTCCTTGTAAAATAATTGAATAATTTAAGTTTTAATCATATCTGTGTATTGATAACACATAACTTTTCTTCATAAACCTTATTTTCTGTTCTTCTAATGTGTACCAGTTAGATCCACAATTCTTTTTTTCTATATCTTCAGTCTACGTATGGCTTAACACTTAATTATTGGTGCTGTGATTTCTCTGTAGCTTCAACTTCCCTCAATAATGCAAAAATCTTGGCTATCCTATCAAAATGACATCCAATTCAGTTTATTCCATCACTTTCAAAGTATCTCAGGGATTCCTCAATTGTCAATGTTGGATAGAATCAATACACGAGTGTATGTCTTTGTTTTCAAATCCTTTTCAGTGTAATGATCAAACTGATGTATTTTTATAGCATTCCATACTATGGTGTTCCACAGGATTTCCTTTTTTACCCAAATGTTTCCTTATGTGCATATCTATTGTATAAGCTTTTTGAAGCACTAAACCATGATCTCTTCTTCAACCGATCCCCGCTGTTAGCAAGCACTGCTCTCTCATAAATGTGTTTGCACATTAATCTAATACAACAAAATTGATAACATGCTTACATTGTTCGAAAAAGTGTTAAATGATGTGAGAGGTTCAATAAGTGTATAGCATTGATACACTGCAAACATCTTAACATGACATTGGGATTAGGTCCTGCTGTCCACATAAATAGGCATCTAACACTTTGCATATATTGTAAAGCGCTACGGAATATGCTGGCACTATATAAATACCCATAATAATAATAATAATATGGCTGACCACCAGACCAGCCTTGAAGCATCCCGCACCAGCCACTCTGAATATAGGGAAATATGATCATGTTACCTGTTGGGTAGTATGCATCATGTGTTCCTTTTCAACAGTGGGATTAGAGTAAATGTAATTTGTAAATGCTTTATGGGTTTTCTCATGAATCATGTCATTGAATGATGTACTATATGCAGACTGATCTTGTCACCAACAGTTGCTTTATTCATCATCCACTGATTAATCAACTTAAATTAATATATGATGCTAACTACATTGACTGCAGCAATTTCATACAAATATATTAGTGAAAATATATAACTGACCAGCAAGATCTGCCAACTATATCATTGACAGTCACTGCTGACTGGCTGAGATGCTTAGCACTGAATGAATGTTGTCTGAACGTGTTGTCTGATCCGCTACCAGACATGCGTTAGCATAAAGTGATATGTATCTACCAAGAAACATGCCACGCAGATTCTTTGTCAAATAACCTGCACTGAGATATTTTTTGTAATTAAAGTTGTTTTTTTAAATACTTTAAAGATTTTATTTTCAAAGGAAACTACGATGTGACATCATAAAAATGCAAAAATGGCGCACATAGATATACATAAAAAAACTTGTTTCACTTAAAATTATAGTAATATGAGAATATAATAATTGTATATATATATATAAAAAAGAAATATATTTTAGAGTAAGAAGAACATTAGAAGAATTGAAAAAAAGAGAAATGCAGCTGTTTTGTGATGTTCTGTGTGCAAGAATACAATAGCATACGGCAGACCCAGCTAGCCTTTGGGGCATGCATTTTAACTTTTGCTTCTTTTATAGAAAAAAAAGGTATTGCTAGTTAAAGAAAACCTGAACCTTTTTTTACGATTATGGTAGAATGAAACATTGCACACATAACATTTTATATACCGTATATACTCGAGTATAAGTCGACCCGAATATAAGTCGAGACCCCTAATTTTACCCCAAGAAACTGGGAAAACTTATTGACTCGAGTATAAGACTGGGAAATGCAGCAGCTACTGGTAAATTTCTAAATAAAATTATATCCCCCAAAAATTATATTAATTGAATATTTATTTACAGTGTGTCTATATAATGAATGCAGTGTGTGTGTGTGTGTGTGTATGAATGCAGTGTGTGTGTATGAGTGCAGTGTGTGTGTGTGTGTGTGAGTATGAGTGCAGTGTGTGTGTATGAGTGCAGTGTGTGTGCATGTGTGTATTAATGCAGTGTGTGTGTATGAGTGCAGTGTGTGTATGAGTGCAGTGTGTGTATGAATGCAGTGTGTGTGTGTATGAATGCAGTGTGTGTATGAGTGCAGTGTGTGTGTGATGCAGATTGTGTGTGATGCAGAGTGTGTGTGTGTGATGCAGAGTGTGTTTGTGTATGTGATGCAGAGCTTTGGTGGGGGGCATTTTTATTATTATTTCAAAAACAATATTTTAATATTATTATTTTTTGTTATATTATTAATATATATTTTTTTATTGTATTATTTTTTTTTAATATTATTTTATTTTATTATTACTTAAAAAAAATTTCGTCCCTCCTCCCTGCTTGTTAGCTGGCCAGGGAGGGGGGCTCTCATTCCCTGGTGGTCCAGTGGATGAGCTGTGTAGGAGGGGGGCTGGCAGAGAGCTGTTACTTACCTTTTCTGCAGCTCCTGTCAGCTCCCTTCTCCTCCACGCCGGTCCGGTCAGCTCCCCTGTAAGTCTCGCGGACGCGCGGAGCGTTGCCATGGTAACCCATGGCAAAGCTCTGACCCCGCGGCTCTCACGAGACTTACAGTGTGAGCTGACCTGGGAGCTGCACGGAAGGAGGTGAGAGAAGGGAGCTGACAGGAGCTGCAGGAAAGGTAAGTAACAGCTCGCTGCCAGCCCCCAACAGGACCGCCGGGCTCATTACAAAGTTGCCATAATGTAAGTTGCCATAATACAGACAGTGACTCGAGTATAAGTCGAGTTATGTTTTTCAGCACAAAAAATGTGCTAAAAAAAACTCGACTTATACTCGAGTATATACGGTAGCTCTATCTACTTAAAATCTATTTCGCTATAGTCTATTATTTTTTAAAATAGCCATTCATTTCTAAATTCAAGTTCCAAGAATTTTAGCCATGCCCTGGACTGCCAGTATGCCTATGTGAAATAGTTACATCATATCAACTATAAAGGAGAAATTACATTATATGAGGAGCAAAATAAAGATTTAGGAAAAATCACAAAACACAGTTAGAATTCCTTATATTTTTTAGGATACCTGGGAAATATATGGAATAAAGCAATATGCAGATCTTTTCATCTTGCTGAATTGTATAAATGGGAAGACTAAGCCTCTAGTTGTGGGAAGGGTTACCTGGCCTATAGACACACATGCCTCCCCTTCCTCCGGGTTGATACTTCCTGGTTCAGTACAGAACCATTTACGTCAAAGGTCATTAACACAAACTACCTAAACTCCAAACATGCTGGATTTTTTTTTTTTTATAACAAAATTGTACGTTTCACTGAGGAGGGATTAAAGGACCCACTGAACCACAAATGGCTGAAAGGGAATAGCCCTATTTAAAGGACTGGGCAGAAGGGGATACTAGGGAGCACTTATATTGTGTTATCGATTGTTATTTGTATTTTATTATTGTCCCTGAGGAAGTCCACACACTAGTGGAACAAAAGCGTTGGACAAATCTTTTAAATTGCATTGCTATTTTTAAATCATTTGTACCCAATAAATCTACTTGAAGCTTTGAGAAAGATATCCTGGTCTTCTGATTTATCTTGGATCCTATCCGCAGTAGGAGGAACCTAAAGAAGGTGTTAGCCACCCAGCCTATACCAGGGGAGACACCATAAGGTGCAATTTATACGGATACATTGTGAGTGCATTCTGAAAAGCGCAATTCTTGCTGTACCATACTTAACTTCACTACGTTTGGTTTATTTTTTCCTTTTTAGAAGCTTAGCTGCTTCCCAAATATTGTTTGTGTAATATGTGGCACACAGATGCTGAAGGTAGAGAGGGACCTCACGTTGCCCACTTCACAATCTAACCCTCTGTAACCTCCGTGTTCCCTCTACCTCCTTGCCCAGTGAGGGAATTAAAAGAAGAGCAAAAGGGTTAGCGCTAAAACCAGAACAAGGCAGCAACTTTAAAAGGGAATCCCTCAAAACCCTTAAAACACAATGAAATAGAAATAAAAATTAAAAGCTGCGCCACTAAAAAATAAATAAGTCAATAAAATAGTTCAAATAAAGGAGAAAGTCCAAATAAAATTAGTAAAGTCTTAGCTGAATAGATCTTCTTTAGATAGGATAGTCTATACAATGCTGGATGGAGAACGGTGTCCTCGTTGTCCTTCCGCAGGTAAATCCGTTAATATGAAAAGATAAAACAAATATCCAAAATAGTGTAATATATCCACTCAAGTGTGACAAATTAAGAAAGAATAGTATAGCACTCACATTTGGTAGAGCTATAACTAGCTCTAGTGTGGAACGCGTACAGTGGTTTAGATCCCCGCTTGTAGGATATACTGCAGCTTTTTCTTTTCTTCAAAGGAAAAATGCCACTCAAAGAGAATAAAAAGACACAACCAATAGTGTTCTCTGTATAAAATAATGAATAAGTAAAATAAATAAATGAAATGGTACTCACAAGAATGGAGCAGGCCGACTGCTCCTTGATGATAGCGTAGGTGGAATAATCCCCACCAAGGATTGCTTGGAGTCCCGAGGTAGAAAATGCCAGGTAAAAGATGAAGTGTATATAAAGATTATTGGCACAAACGAAAAAGTGACCAAAAAAATCTTAAATATATAAAATACACAATTAAAATGTCCAGTGAGGGAATTGGCTGATTGCAGACCTTTCATTATTGGGTGCCACCTCCCTCATCTCCGTAATCAGTGCTATAATATGAAACTGTAGCGGTACTTACCCTTTCCAGGGGCCGGCCGGGGTCATCTGTTCTCGCCGCGCGCGGGTCTGCTTCTGCTCGAGACGTGCGCGGCTCATCTGACGGCGAAATCAGGAAGGCGGGCAGTGACCGTGAGAAGCGGTCACGTGTCCCGCCCAACTCTAAGAGCACGTCGCGGGTCTCGGCACAGTGGGAGCCTAAATTGGCAAAGGCCTCCCATTGGTCCTTGTCATGCCACACTCCCCATACACTTACCTTTTGGGGGCGTGGATGTGACAGGGGCCAATCAAAATAGATGTTATGGTATTTATACTCACCTTTTTCCCTTAGTTCCTTGCCCTATCGTGGTTTCTGTTTCAGTTCCCTTTAGCGCTTGTTGTGTTCAGTTGTGTTCCTTCGTACTTGACCTTGGCTTTGTTTCTGACTACGTTTTCTCTTTATCCTTATCTGTTCTGTTTGCCGGCTTGTTGTTTACCGTGTACCAGACCCCGGCTAGTCCTAGTTTACACTGTCTCTTTGTGCCCTTGACCTCGGATCGCTCCTGACTCTGTACTCCTCTCATATACGTCGAGTCCGGCCATTCTAAGGTCCGGTAGACGTATCTCCCCTCTGTGTTGTCTTCTGTTGGGTTGAATCCTGCGTGTTGGGGTATATTTTCGTTACATTACAATAGGGCCATGGACCCCGCAGATTTAGCTCAGCAGATGGCTTCTCATGAGGCTAGATTTGTAGAGCAGGATCACCGTATGGATCAGATAGCCTAGGCTCTCCAGATGCTCTTATCTAGAACTATTCCAGCAACCACAACTAATCCTCCTACACCTCTTCTTCCTGAAGTATCTATTTTGCCTAATACTTCGGCCCATTTAACACCTCCTCCTAGGTATGGAGGGGACTCTAAGACATGCAGAGGTTTCATTAATCAAATAGAATTCCACTTTGAGATGTATCCATGTTCCTTTCCCACAGATAGGTCCTTATGCACCAACTTACCGATAAAGCACTCGAGTGGGCTAATCCTATTTGGGAGGCTAATGGACCTATGGTGCATAATTTCAATAGTTTCCTTACAGCTTTTCGTAGAACTTTTGACACAACTAAAAGGTCAAAGAATGCTGCCAGATCATTAATGAGAATTAAACAGGGTTCTAGGTCTATTGCAGACTATGCCATTCAGTTTCGTACCCTTGCTTCACAGGTAGATTGGACCAACAATGGGTTAACTACTGCATTCATGGAAGGTTTATCTGACACTATATTGGATGAGGTAGCAGCTAAGGAGGACCTTATTGACTACATTAGAGGACCTTATTGACTACCTCATTGATATAGATAATATGATTCGTGACAGGCTCTATACTAAAAACAGGAATAGACGTTTGGTTATACCTATTAACCCCAGAGTTGATAAACCTGAGAGTGTTAAAGTATCTGAGGAGGAACCAATGCAATTAGGGGTTGTCAAACTCTCTGATACTGAAAAATTACATAGGAGAAGGGACAAACTCTGCCTATACTGTGGTAGGAGAGACCATATGGTAAAAGAATGTCCCTTGCTTCCGGAAAACTCTCGCACCTAAGACCTTATAGGGGACTGGCCTTGGGTGTGATATCTAAGTTTTCTAAATTGCCTCCTAACCGTTTGCTTCTCCCTGTTTCTTTGCATATGGGAGAGAGTTGCATAGCTAGCATATACAAGCCCTGGTTGACTCCGGGCAGCTGAAAATATATTCCCATCAGAGAGAAGGAGATACCCTTGGCCGTTGAAGTTCTCCAGTTGTTACTCATGAAACTGTACCTTTACACATGTATACAGGGGTTTTACACTTTGAAACCATTCGGTTCCAGGTCATCACCTCTCCCTCTTCTCACGTCGTGTTAGGGTACCCATGGTTACGTACTCACAATCACATTTCCGACTGGGAGTCAGGACAAATAACATCATGGAGCGAAACCTGCCACGAGTCTTGTACTATTGAAGTCACCCCCTTGAACTCTATTAATGTTCCTACTACTCCTCCTTTGTCTACTGTTATACCCCCTCAGTACTTATTTCTCAAGACTGTCTTCGATAAAAGGGAGACTGACAAAGTACTGCCTCACAGACCCTACGATTGTGCCATCGATTTATTGCCTGGCACTATTCCTCCAAAGGGCAGGGTGTACCCTTTATCTGTTCAAGAAAACCATGTCATGGAGGAGTATATTAAGGAATCACTAGAAAAGGGCTTTATTAGGAGATCCTCTTCTCCGGCTGGAGCAGGGTTCTTCTTTGTATTGAAGAAAGAAGGTGATTTAAGACCGTGTATCGATTATAGAGGTCTAAATAAAATCACCATCAAAAAGGCATACCCTATACCTTTAATCACGGAATTATTTGACAGGCTCAAACATGCTACTGTATTCACTAAATTGGATCTTAGAGGTGCATACAATTTAATACGTATTAAAGGAACACTATAGTCACCTAAATTACTTTAGCTAAATAAAGCAGTTTTAGTGTATATATCATTCCCCTGCAATTTCACTGCTCAATTCACTGTCATTTAGGAGTTAAATCACTTTGTTTCTGTTTATGCAGCCCTAGCCACACCTCCCCTTGCTATGGTTGACAGAGCCTGCATGAAAAAAAACTGGTTTCACTTTCAAACAGATGTAATTTACCTTAAATAATTGTATCTCAATCTCTAAATTGAACTTTAATCACATACAGGAGGCTCTTGCAGGGTCTAACAAGCTATTAACATAGCAGGGGATAAGAAAATCTTAATTAACCAGAACTTTCAATAAAGAAAGCCTAAATAGGGCTCTCTTTACAGGAAGTGTTTATGGAAGGCTGTGCAAGTCACATGCAGGGAGGTGTGACTAGGGTTCATAAACAAAGGGATTTAACTCCTAAATGGCAGAGGAATGAGCAGTGAGGCTGCAGGGGCATGTTCTATACACAAAAACTGCTTCATTAACCCCTTAAGGACACATGACATGTGTGACATGTCATGATTCCCTTTTATTCCAGAAGTTTTGTCCTTAAGGGGTTAAGCTAAAGTTGTTCAGGTGACTATAGTGTCCCTTTAAGAAAGACCATGAATGGAAGACGGCATTCAACACTAGATCTGGTCATTACGAGTATACTGTTATGCCATTTGGTCTATGTAATGCCCCAGCAGTATTTCAAAAAAAGGATGGCAATACTCGTGTCTGGTCTCCCGAGGCACTTCAGGCTTTTGAATTTCTTAAAACTACGTTCGACTCTGCACCTATTTTACAACATCCTGTCCCCTCACTGCCCTATATTCTTGAAATTGATGCTTCCGATATCGGGGTAGGTGCTGTCTTATCCCAAAGAGAGTAGCCTGAAAAGCCATTGCATCCGTGTGGCTTATTTTCCAAACAAATGTCCAAAGCAGAAAAGAATTATGATGTGGGTAATCTCGAACTCCTTGCTATTATTTTAGCATTTAAAGAATGGAGACATTTGTTAGAAGGAACTAAGGATCCCATCCTCATATTTACGGATCACAAGAACCTATCCTACCCTAGTGAGGCTAAAAGATTATCTTCTAGGCAGGCTAGGTGGTCACTGTTTTTGTCTCATTTCAATTATATTATCACCTATAGGCCAGGTGATCGCAACACTAAAGCAGACGCTCTGTCCAGACAGTTCGAAACTGCTGACAAACAGGAGATTGATGTTACTCCTGTCATTCCCCCAGACAGGATAATAGCTACTACTATTTTATCTATTTCCTCGTCCCTCTTGCAGGCCATACAAGCGAAACAAAGCATGGCACCTAGCGAGAGGCCTACTGATAAACTATTCGTTGATGTTCCCGAGAGATATTCTCGGGATAGAGGATATTCTGTCGTATCATGACACTAAAACTGCTGGACATTCTGGTATTTCAAAAACGGTGTCAGCTGTTTCTCGGTATTTTTGGTGGATGTCACCGACTATATAGGTGCTTGTACTACTAAACTAAACTTACTACTAAACTAAATTTACAAAGCCAAACTTTTAAAAGCTTTCCTCATTTCTTTCTCGGGGTGAGGAATATATCGGTTGTAGACTGAGGATTTCCATCTTCCCAATCTTTTAATAATATGCACTGGAGTGTCAGTGTTGAAGGAGACCGAAGCTGCCCCTATTCTAAATGAAAGACCCGAGACATGGATACAACCCAATCTTAGGAGTAGTGTGCTGATGTAGAAGATGAATTTAGCCGTAGTCAGAGGGATTCAGTGAGAGTAGTGGTGAAATGTGTGTGGCATGACTGAGTGTGGGTAAGTAAGAGTCAAGTATTTTAACTGGGCACTAGTTCTAGGTGGGATAAAGTGGTATAGCAGATGGATGAGTAGTTTGGTTCGTTTTAGAGGTTTGTAGAGAAAGTATATAGTGATCATGATTTTTAGCGATATCCAATATTTTTAAGGTGGTCCCAGTGCCACCACTCATATCTGGTGTCACAATAGCTTGCATTTAAAAAAAAACAAAAACTTTTTTGACTGTAATATAATAGCAGTCAGTTTCCTTCACACGTGTGCGTTTCAGGGCCTGCCAGGGCACAGTGTCACACCAGTGCAACTCATATCTGGTGTAACAGTAGTGTACATTAAAAAAAAAAAATACAGGGGGCTTGTTGTCACCTTTCGGGGACCCTTGGTGTTGTACGTGACTGGGTGGAGGAAGAGACCTTCAATGACATCATTGAGGACAAGGAACGGGACATGGCTAGCTTGGTATCCAACCTTGTGCAAATGGGGAGTTTGCGGTTGTGCAAATGGACTGTTTGCAGTTGTTTGCGGTGCGTTAAACGGGGAGTTTGGTCTGTCACGGTGAAGCGGGCGTAACCCTTACACTACCTGATCGATACAACATCATACCTGATGTTTTAAAGCACGTTATTCCAAACAATTTAGGAATGTTAGGTGATTTATGCCCTTTACAGATTAAAACCAGACTCTGCATCAACTATGTAATTTTCCATGGGAGTTTTGCCATGGATCCCCCTCCAGCATGCCACAGTCCAGGTGTTAGTCCCCTTGAAACAACTTTTCCATCACTATTGTGACCAGAAAGAGTCCCTGTGGGTTTTAAAATTCGCCTGCCTATTGAAGTCTATGGCGGTTCGCCGGGTTCGCCCGTTCGCGAACATTTGCGGAAGTTCACGTTCGCCGTTCGCGAACGGAAAATTTTATGTTCGCGACATCACTACTGTAGAGTTTTAGACAAGAAAAGTTGTTAGGAAAATGTTTGTCCCTTTCTATGTTTAGCAATTCAGATAAGAGTCGCTATCCTGTGTAATCCTCTGCTGTGACATAGAAATAAATTGTTGCACAATATGTAGTTATTAATGTTATAAACAAGTTTTCTGACCTTTATTAAAAAGACCTTTGCAATCAGCCATATATTAATTGCACAAAGCGTAGCGCAGCTTTTTATTTACCCCATTTGTCAACTGCAACATGTTGGCAGAACTCTATGTACTATGAAATCTAGATGGTTTCAAGGGTACAGATACATGCAGAGAATAGAAATTAAGATTTCACATCTAAATTTATTACTGATACTGATCTTGAAAGCATTTTCCACTTGCCCTATGATAAGTTAAATTATGAAAAATAAACATGGGTCTGTTAGATCTGTAATGCGTCTTCAAGATATATGCAATGCCTTCTACTGGATGAATAATAGGAATATTGAAAATTGAAAATATTGAAAATTAATTATTCTTTGATATATTGTTTTGTTATCCCAGCAGTTTTATTATGAATGTATTCCTTTTTCAACAATTAGAACAGGATAAATATGATATGACGTCAAAAGAATAATTTCAGAAGTCTCAATACATCAAACAGAAGAAGCAGGATGTGTTCATAGCACAAGATAACATGCACTTTTAGTTAAAATGTTGGGATGATGCAGTGATAATAAGTTCTGGGAGTAGGACGTGTGTCTAAAACAATATTTTTAAAGTTGTTTACTTGAAATTGTCCCTGGCGTTTATACACTAAACACCAACATTTTTGATAAATGCAAATTAAAGTGATGTGGCTACAACTGTGTTGGAATATTTTTCCAGTTATTTTGGCCTCTAGTTTCATTTTGGTTTTCAATTCACTATAATTAAGTGTTCAGTAAATATAGTATCCACAGAAATGGGGCACCACCGGCAGCCTCAACAGCTTCGCCGAAAAGGCAGATTCCTGTAAAGGGGACGGGACCACCTGAATTACTGACAGGTAAGCCTGGCTTGAATACATGCCAGGCTGCCTGCCAATCAAACAGCCCAGTACACCACATTTTTTGGTGACAGTTCCCTGGTGTCCTCAAAATCTGGACAACCAAAAACAAAGTCGTAACGGCAGAGCAGGACATGAAAATTAGCAGGATGGTTGGGAGATGATATTTAGTGAACGAGTCTGTCCACTACTCCATGCAGGTATAGAAAGAAACTATTCACTGAAACAAAGACTGCAGGACTGGTTGGAACTATTTCTCCAAGTGGGGCTGCACATTAAACGTCCCAGAAGCAGTTTGGTGAAGAGCCTTTCTTGGTTTAGCATTCCAATGCGCCAAATCGAAAACTCTAATTCCATTCAGAAATGATTTGTTATGATCTGTGTGGGAAAAACCTGACTGTCCAACAGTACTGGACCAGCAGCATTCTAAGAGTTAATCTACTTTTCTTTGAAAAAATGGGATTCCTAAATCAGCAGAAGCTGAAAAATCTCATAATTTCTTCTGCCAGCAAAGCACCTGACAATTCAAAAGTAGCTTAAAATGTATGAAGATTCTATTTCCGTTGATCTGACTATCCATTTATATGAAATAAAGCTAGCTACCAAGTTATTCTATTAAATCAAGGTGTGTTTAGCAGCAGAAGACGTTACACTCACTTGCTATACCAGCAATGTCAAAAGAAGTTTAAAAGATTACTCATCTAGACTACAAGAAATAATCCTTGACTTTATAGGTTGAATAAATGACAAAGTACACCGATAAGCCACAACATTAAAACCACCTGCTTAATATCGTGTAGTTCCATCTCGTTCTGTCAAAACAACTCGGATGCTTTGAGGCACGGACTCCACAAGACCTCTGAATGTGTCCTGTGGTATCTGGTACCAAGGCTTTAGCAGCAGATCCTTTAAGTCCTGCAAGTTGCCATGTGGGGCCTTCATGGATCCGATTTGCTGTTCCAGCGCATCCCAAATATGCTCAATCAGATTGAGATTAGGAAATTTGGAGGCCAAATTTGATCTCTTTGACTTGTTCCTCAAACCATTCCTGAACAATTTTTGAAGTGTGGCAGGGTGCATTATTCTTTTGAAAGTGTCACAGAGCCATACCCCAATTTATAGGAATGACCAATCCCACAAACAGAGGTACTAGATAGATGTATTACTGGGCCTTGGAGTGGCCGGATTTAACATTAATAAAGATAAAAACATAGTTAGTATTAGCCAAGTTGAGGAATATAGAAATACAGATAAACAGAATACCAGTCTAGGTCAGGATACCATAAATACTCAAGGCCAGAAACAAGCAGGAGCAGGATACCAAAAAAAAAAGTCAAATACAAGCCACAGTCAATTTTAGAGACTTATTATAAGTACCAATGTGTATCAAGAGAGAAATCATGATAGGGCAATAAACAGGTATCAAAATACATTTTATATAGGCTATCACATCTAAATGGTCCATGACTCCAAATGATAGAATATGGGGTTGCCTAGATGACTTGGTGACTTTAAGAGCAGGCGTGATGTCACATTTTTTAAATACATAAAAGATGCACCATTCAAGCAGACAGCATCTAAGAATCAATGCTTAGCTAACGCTGGATGTCCTCATGCAGTGCGCATGCGTGTAATGGGAAGAACGCGCAAATTTAATGATTTAAAAACAGGAAGAAGGAAAACACACACAGCTCTTGAAAAAGTAAATGAGACAAAACGCGTTGAGCGGTTGAAGCCTGCCAGCACCCCCACAGACTTTCTTGGACCACACTACAGACTTGGAGTTCAGCTGAATATAGACTGAATCTGCTAATTAACCACAAAGTAACCTTCAGAGAGAAAACCAATTAATAGTATTGAGACTGTTCAAATATCCATTAGAGAGAGAGAGCATGGGTCTAAAAACTGGGGGATGAAGGAATGAATGTCCCCCAGGAGATAGCTTTTAAGACCATGTGTTTCACTACTTAACAAAAATAATAAAAATAATACATGTTAAAAGAGTTGGTTATTATAACAAATCAATTGGAAAAAGGCTGTGATTTACAAAGCAAATACAGGAGCTATCTTAAAGTGACTCTCCAGTGCCAGGAAAAGATATCCATTATCCTGGCACTGCAGAATCCTACAGTGCCCCATTCAACCCATTCAGTGAATCCAGCGACGATGTCCCTCTGCACTGGGTCACGCTCCTCTCCCACCGACGTCAGCCGACGGGGAGATCTAATCCGCATGCGCGCCAATGGTCGCACACGTTCATTAGACCTCCCCATAGTAATATATTATTCAATGCTTTCCTTGGGATTCTGGCGACGCTGGAGGTCCTCATGCATAGCATGAGGATGTCCTGCGTCGTTTTAAAACACTTTTCGTGTTCTAAGAACACGGAAGTCCCTCTAGTGGCTGTCTATCAGAGGACTTAACCCGGCAAGGTAATTATTGCAGTTTATAAAAGTTAAGGGTGGTGGGAGTTGGCACCCACACCACTCCAATGGGCAGAAGTGGTCTGGGTGCCTGGAGTGTCCCTTAAAAGAGGCACCCCTTAATGCCAAACAACATGTAACTACAGGTTACATGCGCACCAGAGCAGAGAATCCCTTAAATCTATGTTCAGGGAAATCTGCCTGAACATAGATTAGAGGGATTCCCTGCGCTGGCGCGTTCATCTATGTTCGGGGAAATTTCCCTGAACATAGACAAGCGCACCAGAGCAGGGAATCTCTCTAATTCCCACGACTGCTCACACTTACCACCCCGCGAGAGAGCTGGTCGTAAGTGCGAGCCGTCTTAAAACAGGTAGGTCGCAAAATGAGACCACCTGTATATACAAAAAGATGCACACCTTAGTTAATAAGTTAAATCGCTTTATTATATATACAAAATCAACAAAACAAAAACAACAATAATAAAAATATTGCAATCCTACAAAATACCAGTGATAGAGCATACACTTAAATCACAAAGGCATAAAAGCTCACTAGCATATTACCTCAAAAAAAAAAAGAGAGAGTTGGTTTGCCATTTTAATAATTCATTCAATAATGATAATATACATTTTTTACTGTGGAAAATTGCTCCCTAAGTGGGGCAGGTATTATTAAGAATGGTTGTCCTGCCCAGATATTCTTTGGTACCTACACTAATAAAAGAAAGTTTGTCTAAAATCAACAGTTCTACCATACGAATGCATCCAATTTAGCAGTTTATCTACAAATATCTGCAGCAGTACATAAATGGTTGTAATAATTGGAGCAGGTTCACAGTTATCTTTATAAAAAATGTTACCGAAATATTTTTTTCAAAACATGAAATTTAGTTTTGGTCCTCCTCTTACTCTGGTTGATTTGAAAGTGCTGCTCACTTGAATATTGATTCAGACAAGCCACAAAATGGTGTACAAATGGGCAAATGCTCTTTTGGACATGCTGTTTTCTCACTGGACGAATAAAGCTTCTGAGACACCCTCTCACAACTGAAATTGCCTTAAGAAAGATCAAAATATGTATGGCTCCTAATTACAAGTGCATTAAGAAATCCAAGATTGCCAAACTAAAAGATTCTGAGTGGACCTCGTATTGCCCTCCAACATGACCACACACTTATAAGGCAAAGCATCTCCCTCTGTGGCACCTCTACCACTGCTTACTAAAATGTCCTCATTATAAAATTGGGCAGCAGTATGATTTTATAACCAGTCTGTGCCTTCTTTCTTCACTTGTATATAATTGTTTACCTATGCTGTTGCTATTGTGGCAAGCAACTATCCTATCTGAGACTATGCTAATGCATTTTTTTTTCTGATGGAAATTTAATATTTATCAGTCCTTCCTGAATAATTGCTGCATGCGGACTGGTGGAAAGACAAAAGTGTGAATATACAAGTATAGTTTCCTGTAGGCTATTGGCCTTTTCAATCTCAAAGAGATAAGTAGACAGACACGAGGGAGGGAAAAGGGAATGCTAGACCAGCGTTCTACTAAATATATTGCATGAATATTATTTTTAAAATAGGTCACAATGTATACCTGCACCATAAACTCTTAATCCCAGCAAGGATAAAAAAAAAAAAAAACGAACTAACGTAAAACCGTTTGCTATTTTCTGTAATCTTGGCAACATGCCGTCTCAGCACTATTAACTCCTCTTTTTGCTAGAGGGAGCAGGAATATAAGCCGTATCTATGAATTACCATGCTGTATAGTAGATAAAGGGTTAAACTGCTAAATAGCATGAGAGGTAGGATGTGTACAGGAGTGGAATATAAATCAGAGATATGAAAGCATTTGGCTTCTGTAGTAATGAGATATACGCTGTGCTAAAAATCGATCGGCAGTGAGGGTTTGTAATGCTTATTTGCTTCAGATGGTGTGTGTGCAAATCATTGACTGTATCTATAGAGCTCTGACTGAGCCATGCAATATGAGATGCTTATTTACGTCAACAAAGCCCTGCCTTGGATTGAAGCTGTCTGGTTCACTATGCATTTAATTGCTTGTTTGAGAATGTATTAGTTTTATTGAGACGTATACCTGCCACAACAATAACAGTCTGGTGTGTTTACCGCAAAGTTGCATAGTATCTTGTTAAAATAATTTATTTATTTTTAAAGGTTTTGTTGAGAAAGGTATTATCAAACATTAGTGAAGATATTATACGGCATTAGAAAGATTAATGTGACACAGCATTTGATAGCTAAAAACATTTATCTTCCTTTTCTTCCGTATGTCATGCTATCACTCAGTAAATGGATGCACCTGATATCTCTAAACGGTGCTCATTCTACCATCGTGCAACTAAAACATTAAGGGATTTGTTATTTTTATGGAACCAGCACATTCCAGAGTGTTTTTACAAGGCTATAACAACAAACAACAACAGATAAAAATGGCACACAAAAAGTAAGAGGAGAGGATACATCTGTTTCAAAAATAAAATTAAAAAAACTTGCAAATAGGAGGAAGGGCATAGGTAACAGAAGTGAACTGAGATTGCCATATAAGTATCAAACATATGTTAAAGCCATTTAAGTATGGTAATAGTGTAGGGAGTAACCAAAAAAATAATAAATACATGTCATCACTGCGTAATACCATGGCCTTGCTATATTATGTTATAATATACGAAAGAGTTGGTAGGAGCTTGTAGACTTTGTTTGCTATCAGACTCCAATGGTGATAGAGACATTATTATATATTTTTCTTGTTTTTCTTTCTCCCCTCAGCTCCCTGGTGTCTATGGTATGTTAGCTCATCTTCCTTAACTCTTTCCTTCTTCTCAGATGTGATCATCTCAATATCTTGAATGTCTGCTATGTTAAATACCCTGCACCCACACCATCCAGCCTTAATACATGGCGTGATGAAAAAATTAAAAGTGTGCTACTACATACTTCATGGAATGTAGACTGTGAGTGGGGCCTGATTCCTCACAATTGTAATGGAGGAAGAGTATGTGGACCTCGCACAATGCTTGTCTTGCAAAGTAGAGAATATTAGGAGACTGGGGAGATGGAGAAGATGGAGCTAGGAAAGCAAATCAGTGAAGGAGAGAAGTGGAAGATGAAGACTGGAGAGGGAATTCAAATTTTGGGCAAGAAGAAGAAGTTGGAGGTAGGAGAGGGATTTAGAGTGAAGGAAAGAGGAATAAGATGGAGGTAAAAGTGGAAATTAGAAAGCAGCAGGATTGGAAAGAGGGCTCTATCAGTGGTGAATGGGCAGATGCTCATAGTGGACGGGAAGTGTTTGTGCCTCAAAGAGAAAAGGCAGATTCAGAGGATGTCAGGTTGACCTGGTTATACTAAATGAGTCATTCAGCTTTGATTAGGGCTCTATCCCCCGGTGTATTTGGTACCTAGTAATACCCATGTAAGGGAAAGATATAGGCACATGATTCCTGAATAGAGAGGATTTATCATTTTGTGTTATTACTGAGACAGGATATTAGCTGTGTGGATTAAAAGAAGGGTGCAGATAGACTGGGTTTATGATGGAGGATAGCTGTTGACTGAGAGAGTATATACATGTTGTTGTTTTTTTTTTTTTTTTAAATACAGCTTGTTACTACCCTTCATATTCTAAAAGAAACTATACTTTTTTTTATTATTATTATTATTTGTAGGTTTTGTTTGTTTGTTTGTTTTTTGTTTTTGTAGCAGAATAATGCAAAACTAAAATCCTCTCAGTAAGTATAAAAATCCACAATAAAGGATAAGGGTATTATAAAAATGGGGGTAAGAAGAAATAAAGGTGGATCTAAATAAGTAAATATTCAGAAAAAAAGAAAAGCAGCAGTTAATAATCAAGTGAAAAAATATTTTTTTTAATGAAATCTTTTTGTAAGGTGTGTGTATTCATGTCATTGCAGTAAAACACCATTCTTATATAGATCAAAAGATTACATAGAAGTCAACACTTTTATAATTGGGGGCAGAAACAACTCCCTGGCAGTCATAGAGCCAGGAAGGTGTTCTTCTGCCTCCATTAGTGCCAAGGAAATGTCAGTTGCGTTGTGCTACCTCTTGCCTGCCTTCCCCCCTTGTAAGTGAGCTCTATTACAGCTCATTGAGAAGCATTAGAAAGCCACAGCAGTGTAGACACACACGATCACGGTTCCAGCACATGGGCTTCTCTGATTGAAAACTAAATCAGGATTTTTGAAAATCCCCATTTGTAATGGGGTTTTCCTTTAAAAAATGTTACATTCATTTTTTTAAAATAGTTATGGCAAATTAGTTGGATTTAGTAGAAAGTTTCAGCAATAGCTAGCACACGTTCTCTTTATGTACTTACATATATTGTTCTATATGTTTTTTTCTGTTTATTCGTAGTTATTCTGTGGTACATTTGATCTATACTTTGTTTTCTCACTCTTCTTCTTTGTGTGTCACACTCTCATCTTTTCTTGGTACTGAGGTTTGGTTTTAGTTTCCATGACAATCTCCCTAGACCTGATTTTGAGCCTCTGTGCATGACGTCACCATCCTCTCTTTCTTTATCACCCCACACTTTCATATTTTGACCTCCTTTTAAACAATCTTCTTCCGATAATTGTCTTGACAAAAGTCCCAATTGCCAACTTGAACATTGATATCTTTAATGCAAGTATGTACGCCGAGTCTTTGAACTAATAGAGAGGCTGCTCTACTTCATGCAGTCTAGTTGTGTAACATCTGAGCAAGCTAAAGTTGTGTAACACCAGAACAAGATATTTATGGTCAAAAATGTAAATTGCGGAGTCCAAAGAATTCCTATTATTATAATATATATCATTACTTGATAAAAGTTTGTTTTTACAAGAAGTAAATTTTTTGCTGGGTATATACCGTATTTATCGGCGTATAACACGCACTTTTTCTCCCTGAAAATAGGGGGAAAATGATGGGTGCGTGTTATACGCCGATATACCATATTTACTT
Source organism: Pelobates fuscus (assembly GCF_036172605.1). Taxonomy (NCBI): domain Eukaryota; kingdom Metazoa; phylum Chordata; class Amphibia; order Anura; family Pelobatidae; genus Pelobates; species Pelobates fuscus. The sequence goes on from NC_086317.1 coordinate 138,693,514, forward strand.
ACCTGTCTTGAAGCGGGGGCCGGTGTTCAGCGCGCACCGCGGTACTGGAACTTCAATTTTAGGTTCCGGTTTCCGTCGGGACTGAAAGGAAGTGTGCACACTATTGTGTGCAGGACACAATGCACTATTGTGTGCAGGACACTATTGTGTGCACACTTCCTTTCAGTCCCGCCGGAAACCGGAACCTGAAATTGAAGTTCCAGTACCGCGGTGCACGCTGTGAAGCCGGCCCACGCTTCAAGACAGGTATGTAATTATGGGACAAGAGGGAAAGTGCACTAGGGGACACTATGGGAGGGGGACACTATGAGAGGGGGTGGAGAATACTATGGGGGGGAGAATACTATGGAAAGGGGGGGAACACTATGGGATGAGGAGGGGAACACTATGGAAGGGGGTGGAGAATACTATGGGAGGGGGGAACACTATGGGATGGGGGGGAACACTATGGGAGGGGGTGGAGAATACTATGGGAGGGGGGGAAGAATACTATGGAAGGGGGGGGGACTATGGGATGAGGGGGTGGAGAATACTATGGGGGGGAGAATACTATGAAAAGGGGGGGCACTATGGGATGAGGAGGGGAACACTATGGGAGGGGGTGGAGAATACTATGGGGGGGAGAATACTATGGAAAGGGGGGGGACACTATGGGATGAGGGGGGGGAATACTATGGGAGGGGGGGAAATTTCCTGGAATTTCCTTCTGAAAATGAGGTGCGTGTTATACGCCGGTGCGTGTTATACGCCGATAAATACGGTATATTTTAATGTGGGGCACGATAGCATGAGAAGATTGACATTTTAGTCCCACCTTTTTGTTATTAAAAAAAATGTAATTTTTTATATGTATTCAAATAATTGAATACTATTCAGATAATTCATGAGTTTTGCTGAAATACCAAAGAGTAAATCTGAAGGGACTATCCATATACCAGCAATGCCAAGCTTATGCCACAATGATCACGCAGTGGCTCTATGCCGGCACGTGAGCCAGAGGCCCACCAATCCGCAGATACACTGCAGTTGGTTCTACTGTAAGATGCAAGTTGCCGCCACCTTTCAGGAGATACCACAGTAAATAGAATACTAATATGTATACAACGAATTAGTGCCGCTCACCTTGTAAGGAGCCTATATATACTGAGTGGGTAAACATGTAGTGCTAAATTAGGTTATCACTTCCCTGAGTACATTGGAACAGCAAGAAGAACCCATGTAAAATGTATAATAAAATATCAAATACAGTGGGACCTCAGTTAACATAATTTTCGGTTTACAAATGAAAATCCATTGAAAATAATGCCTCGGTTTACACATTTTTTTCGCAATACAAAACAAGTTTCCCCAGGATGCATTGCACCTGGGAGGTTTATAGCACCGCCCCCTGCATGTTGGAGCCTGTGGTTAGCACGTGGTGTCGAGTGTGTAGGTGTTGGAGCGGCTTTTGCATCGAGTTTCGGAGCCATTCTGGAAATTGTTTGCAGTTGTTTTGGGACTTTTTGGTGCATTTCTCAAGCTGTGGAAAGGTAGGGAGCTGAGCTTAGTCGTTTGTATGCCTTTTATTGTGTTTTATGCATTGTGGGTTGGTTTCTATACCAGCTCATTTTGACTTTTTTCTGACCTCCAGAACGGATTAATTGGTTTTCAATGCATTCCTATGGAAAACCGCGTTTCTGTTTACAAATGCTTTGCAATAAGAAACGTCCCAGAGAACGCATTAAATTTGTAAACTGAGGTCCCACTGTATATATTACAAAAATAAATATATATGTGGAAGTCCGCCATGAAGCGTTTTACCTGTTGGCTTATTCAAATCGTTATGCTGCTCCATGGATCCCAACCTTTTAAACCTCCCTCCAATCTTAACTGATGCCAATTAACCAAAGCATGTGTAGTGAGGCCACTCCTCTTGCAAAGTTCCATGACCTAATTTCACATCATGCACCTGCTTTCCTATGCTGCCATTATTTTTCTGTGAGTATAGTTTTGTTATTCTTTGCCCCTCCCCCTCCCCCATCCCCCTCCTAGGCACCAACCAGCTATTTTCTCAGTTTTTAGTCTACAAACACAATATGGGTCACCATGTAAATATTACAGACATGCATAAACATATACTATCAAGATCCAGATTACCCATAAGGTGGCATAGGCAGCCAACTTGGGCTTTGGCTCAGAAAGGAGTTCAGTGTGCCCCTTTCTGGCTGTGATGGGGCCTTCCTTAAGCTGGCAGGAAGATCAAAAGATCAGATCTAAATGCTCCGCCCTGCACTCTCAGACTACCTCGATGGAGCATTGTGTCCTGCACATGGACCCTTAGCATGTCTCAATGACTCAAAGCACTTAAGCTAGTACTCTGAGTCATGAATTGAGTGCCAGACCATGAGGGAGTGATCTGCACTTGATATTGGTTCAGACTACAATACTTGGATGTTTGAATATTGCAACACTCCTGGGACAGATAATAAACTTGTTTTTCTTTCCCAGACAAGAAAAAGTCACATATTGATGATCTGTTTCTTTCACATAAATGTTTAAATTTAAAAGTTAATCGACACTGCCTGGCCATGCCTGTGTTCATTTAATGCTCCTTCCTCCCAAAACTAAATCTAGACTTTATACCTGGATCCTTAATAAATCTTTGCACTGTAATCCAGAAATAGTCCAGAAAATATGTTTAGCACTTGCTAACTATTTTGTCTCCCCATGAAGTCCATAAGAGTGTAATCAGGGTACTCTCCAAAGTATTTTTGCTAGAAATCTAAATGTATTAAAATCCTACAAAATATTTCATTGTTGGAATCTTGGCATAAAACCAACCTTGCTGATAATCTACTACAAGAATTGCTAGTCCTTACAACTGAATATAACACAAACTCTAAAATTAAACACACCCTCCAGAACTGAAATTTCATTTAGTATGATTTTGGTAACACAAGTGGCAGCCTACTGGCAAATGTTATATGGACCCTAAATTGCATACATTCACAGAAAAGATAAAACTGCTAAAGATGCAATCCCACTGAACAAATCACTGACATTTTTAGAGATTACCATACTACTGTATCCTGGGAGTCCAGGACAGGTGTCTTCATTGGACGCTATATCTTCATGCATCGCAACTCACATTCATACCTCCCTGGCATTAAAGGTTGTTGAAACTGTGGTGGAACTGCTGCCTGTTCATGGATCTCTTCTTTCTGCTACAATGTGTTTCCCTGCGTTTTCGTGTATGGTGCCCGCCGAACAGAACTAGTGTTCGTAAGCGAACAGACCCATGGACTCCACAACTTTAAAGAGGAAAACACTACAGGAGTTGCTGGAAGCCAGATGGAAATCAGCTGGCAGTCGTACTAAGGCTGATCTGATTGCCGCCCTCATTGAGGACGATCGTCTAAGCACTGAGGCAGCTTTACCGCAGCCAGAGGTCGAAAAGGATGCCCTCGACAAAGAAATGACCTGGCGCCTGGCATACTACAAAGAAACTCCCTCAACAGAACTCACAGATCTTCTCCGAAGCACAAGCCTATATCTTGGCTCAGAGGTATGGGGCAAACCCCCTACAACCCGATGAACGATGGGCAGGAGAGAGGTGCATGAAAACCTAAATTGCCCTTCAACACCTTCAAATATTTTAAGGAAGCAGAGGAGGGCATTGACAACTTCCTACAGGACTTTGAAAGCCTGTGCCTCCTAAACAAAGTCGCCCCCACAGACTGGGTCCCCATCTTGGCCAGGAAGCTAGCAGGGAAGGCGACGGATGCCTATCGGGCCGTACCCAAGGACAAGCTTTGTCAAGCAGGTCCTACTAGCCAGGCATGCAGTAACCTCAGAAGCATACCGCAGGAAGTTCAGGGAGATGAAGAAAGAGGAGAAAGACTCCCATATGGAGTGGGCCTGTCACATAGCCCGAGCCACCCAGAACTGGTCGAGCTCACAGCAGGCGAAGTCTCCCAAAGAAACCCTCCAGCTGTTTATGCTGGAGCACTTTTACAATGGGCTCCCTACCGAGGTGCATGAATGGGTGCGAGAGAGGCAGCCCAAGACCTTAACAGAAGTAGCCCAGCAGGCGACGAGTATGCAGATACCTGAGGGCCCCAACGCCTCGCTACCTCCCACAGCTATCGACCCCCAGTACGATACAGCCCACAGCCTAACCCCACTGCAACAGCCCCGGCTCCAAGATTCCCCGACTCTGACACCACCCCAGCGGACACCGACCAGGGCAGACCAATGATACTATCACAGGCAGCCGGTCCACCACGAGCGGACAGAGGATCTAGCCACTATATGTGCTCCAGTCTCTGAAGATTTTTATAATCTTACCCTGCCTGACCTCAGGCAGGGTCCATAGATGAGGTCCACTGAACAACTGACCGAGAAGGAACACAGACAGGCACAGCAGATGCTGTCTGCAATCTGTCCAGGTTTACCCCACTGGTCACCCACCCAACAACCAACCTCTTCGGCAAACCCTGTACCCAATAGCAGAGGCAGTGCGGGAGAGTATGAGGCAGGAGATCCAGGAGATGTTTCCCCCGGCTAGGGGTCATTGAACAGTCGAAGAGCCCTTGGGCCTCCCCAGTAGTGCTAGTCCCGAAACGAGACGGAACCACCGGGTTCTGTGTAGACTACAGGACGCTTAGCGACAAGACGGTCTCTGATGCGTACCCCATGCCCCGTATAGACAAGCTGCTATATAGGATGGCTCATGGCCAGTACCTCACCACTATAGATCTTTTTAAGGGATACCTACAAATTCCCCTAGCGACAGATGCTGTTCCCAAGTCGGCATTCGTCACCTCAAGAACGGACAGCAAATCGTAAGATAGGAGAAGAGGGGCTTGGGGGAGGGGGGCAGTGTATTTGAAGGAAGGAGGGGGCAGTGTATTTATTTGAGGAAGGGAGGGGGCCAGTGAATTAGATTGGTGGGGGAAGAGGGGAGGGAGGGCAGTGTATTAATTTAAAAGAGGGAAGGGACAGTGTATTAATTTGGGGGAGCGAGGGGGTCAGTGTATTAAATTGGGGAGTGGTGGCAGTGTATTAATGGGAGGGAGGGGGGCAGTGTATTAATTGGAGGGAGGGTGGGGGGCGGTGTATTAATGGGAGGGAGTGAGGAGGGCAGTGTATTAATGGGAAGGAGGGGGCACTGTATTAATTTGGGGAAGTCAGGGGGGCAGTGTATTTGAAGGAAGGAGGGGGCAGTGTATTGGGGACAATGTATTAAAGTGGTGGGGGGCAGTGTGATAAATTCGGGGTAGGGAGGGCAGTGTATTCAATTAGAGTGGAGGGAGGAGGGGCAGTGTATTAGATTAAGGGGAAATGTATTAGATTGGGTGAAGAGGAGGGAGAGGGGGCAATGTATTGGATTTGTGGGCAGTGTATTAGAATGGAAAGAGGGGCAGTGTGTTAGATTGGGTCTGCATGGAGGCGCTGAACGCTCCCCATGGAGATGCTGTTTGGCCGCGCAGCTTTTTGCCACACATGCACAAAAGCCTCCCAATGCTTTCCTATTGAAATGGATTGCATTGGCTGAGATCATTAAGTTTGATGATCACAGCCAAAGGGAAGAACACACTCATAGAACTTCAAAGCAAGATAACGTAATTAGTTTTTTACAGCTGTGCAACAGCATACATTCACCATTTCAGTCCCATTACCAAACATTTGTTAATATGTCAAGGTAGTTGGACTGAAACATTGGTTATAATCAAATGCACAAATCCTTAAAATAAATTCTCTCTTTTGTTTACTTTGAAGCCCTACAAGCGTGAGAACATCCAGTGTCAGTTAGGCAACTTTTTTTGAAGTTTTTGTTTTTTGCGGCCCACATAAACGTAGACCTTGTTTATTTGGCCCATCTAAGCCTATTAGTTTGACATGCTTGCTGTAAGTGGTTCCTGAATGGCTGAAGGAAGGGTATTAGCAGAGGTAACCGGTCTGGTTACTCGGGGTCCGCTACAGAAACCTTGGAGCAACCCATTTCACAAGCATAACTAAAGCTGGTGCTGATGTCTTCCAAATAGAGGAGAGGCACTGGTCCGATATTATAACCTTTTTCTTGAACAATTAGCTTCCTTTTTTTCAAAAGCTTTTAATACCTTTCCAGATTGAGGTAATGTGTTATACCCAATTATGGAAAAGACTTGACACTATGCAGTAACTAACTATTGCTCTATTCCTTTACTTAATATAGATGTAGGGTTATTTGCTGAGATTTTGGTAAACATCCTCTTGTCAGGGGGGTTGGAGGTGGGCCTGGTGATGCTCCAATGTATTTTTTTCTGATACCTCTACCATAGTAAGAATTAACAGCTATTCGTCCATGGGCTTCCCATTCAGACAAGGTTGCTGTGATTAGGCACCTAATCAAAATCCCTTATCCTACTTCATTTAGAGGCAAGATTGTCCACTGACTAAAGGGGAATTGCTGAGTAGGGTGGAGAAAATGAGATCCTCTGAGATATTGGTGGCTTTCACACAGCAGACTAGATGGCACTTATGGGATACAAATGGGATTGTTTTTTGGCCTCTGACACCTTCAACTCCTTGGGTTTAGCAGATAATGAGAGTTTAGCAGATATTTAGCAGATATTGTGCAAATCAATGACACTGCAGGTATCTTCTCAAAAGCAGATATTTTAAGATGCTTACTGAGTGCAATTTCTGCCTTTGGTGGCTGGACTTCTTTTCCACCCCTACCCCTTTTTTTTTACTTCTTTTTTGTTTTTGAGTCAAAGGACTGTACCTTATCACTAGTCTCTCATGCAAGTGGTTTGCTTTTGTTCATGTAGTGTTCTATGTGCTCTATTGTTTTTTTTGTTACGATTGTCACATCATTGTTTTGCTTTGAAATATGACAAGAAAAATCTAAAATTTATCATCCAGAAAAAAATATTTAACTGTGCAAAATGGAAACAGACATTTTTGCACATTGTCATGCGAAAATGTTTTGTGCACATTTATGTCATATACCTGCATTAGAAAAGCACTGCATTTGCATCAGTACAAATAAATCTAAATTTGGATGATGTCAGTTCACTAGCTCTGCTGTTGGGATGAATCTGGTAGTTCTCCAGCAAACAAACAGCAGAATGCAAGTTCCAGTAGATAAAATATAGATAATACTTCCCACTAAGAACATTAAAATCAGAAGATATAAGTTTAAATATGCACCGTTACAATTTACAATATTTCACAATTCCACAGGATTTAAAGAATCTTGGCAGCGATAAAAAAAATAGCACAGATCTGTGCTTAGATATTATAGTAGATGCACAATATATATTGAGTGAGAATGGTTATATATATATAAATATATATATATATATAATATAAGTTGTTTAACCTTTCTCTTTGTGTGTATGTTTATTTCCATACTTATATATACATCATACATCTTTGTTTACTTGCTGGTATTAAAGCAGAACACAACAACAGTGTTTGTATTACAAGTCCCGTAATTCTTTGCAGGAGGTAAAAAGGAGGGGGAAAATAGCCGGAAAAAAACTCTGAATTAGTAGTAGTTAGAAAAATTAATGTTAGGCAAGGCTTTATACTTACTAAATGAAGGTAATGAGGGCTTAACAAATGTGTGAGGGGTCCCCAAAACAATAGAAGAGTGCAACAGAATTCTACTCCCACAAAATGTTGGTCAAACTGTCCTGTCTTTCCTTTCCCTGATGAGTGTTGATTTGAGGAAGTACAGAATGGGTAGTCTTCGTTGATAGATGGGTACCTACCTGCTGGCCCTGATGGCCCTAAATTGTACATGGGGACATCTCCCATAACTTTCATATCTGAAAAAAATATTTAAATGATTATAAACTTACCACATTGCTAAAAAATAAACTATAGATTCACAACCAAGGTCAATATTGCTACAAAATAGAAGAAGAACCAAATAATCTAGAATGAACAAAAAAAAAAAAAAAAACAACCAGTATCCAACCCATCCTCCCATATTTCAGTGTTGGCACTACAAAGTCAGACAGGTTACATTCACCCAGAGTTTCTATCAGACTGTTTGGAGGTGAAACATGATTCATCGCTCTTGACAAGCCATTTCATTTCTCCAGTTGCAGTGAAATTCACACCACTCCACAAACATTTGTGCATTGTGCATTGTGATTACTGGATTGGCAGTGGAAACCTGTTTCATAATGCTCTCGACAAACAGTTCCTTTGTTGACATGTTTCCAGAGGCAGTTTGGAAATTGCTAGTGAGTGCAACAAAAAACAAATTATCTTCAGCATTTGGCAGTCCCTTTCTGTGAGTTTGTGTGGCCTGATGAACTTAGATGCTGGAAAGGTGACATCCTATAACAATGCCAAGATAAAAGTCACTATGCTCTGCATTATGGGTCATTCTACTGACAATGTTTGTCTATGAAGATTTCACGACTGCAAGCTTGCATTCATACTGTTAGAATAGATGTATATACATATATATATAAACTGTAAAGCCTTTTTTATTTTTTTTATTATTTCTTATGTTCCTGTGGTAAACATGGTAATTAATTATGACTGCCACAAATGTAGAAATGTACCAAGGTCGCCACTTCCACACAAAAAAATAATCTGCATCTGCAGAAAAAGGAATCAGCGTTAGCCATTGCAGAAAGTGTTTATCAGGTGAAACTGCCCCTGTGTATAATCAGGGACAGTGACGGAACTGCCAGGGTCACTGCCAGTGGTGGAACTACCGCGGTCGCAGGGGTCGCAGCTTTGACCGGGCCTGCCACTCCAGAGGGTCCGGCCAACCTGTGGACCCTTGCAACCAGAAGCCTGCCCCCATGTGTTGCAGCCCCGGCCCTCACGGTAGAACCGCCAGGGCCGCATTGAAGGGGCCAATCAGGTGGCCCATGTTGTTAGGGCCACCCAATGGCAAAGTATTACCAGGGGGCCCGGTCAGCGCTGCGGCCGGGACCCCTGTGATGATGTCAGACTTATCTGGGAGGAAGTTACTGCCCTGGTCACACCATCCAGCTTACAGAGCCCGCACAGGAGGAGGAAGGAGAGGAGGGAGTCAGAGTGGGAACTCTGACTCGCATCAGCCTGAGCCACCACTGGACCCCAGGGAAGTCACCCTCCTGCACCTAAAAGGTTGGAAACAGGAGAGTGACTAAAATATTTTGAGTGTGTGTGTTTGTGCGTCTTAATGTGTGTGTGTGTCTCTGTATGTATGTGTGTACATGTGTGTGTGTGTGTCTCTGCATGTAAGTATCTTTGTATGTGTGTGTGTGTTTGTGTGTCTTAATGTATGTGTGTGTCTCTGTATGTATGTATGTATGTGTCTCTGTATGTGTGTATGTGTGTGTCTCTGTATTTCTGTGTGTGTCTGTTTGTGTCTGTGTCTCTGTGTGTGTATGTGTGTCTGTATGTGTATCTGTTTGTCTGTTTGGTATGTGTTTGTCTCTGTATGTATGTGTGTGTGTCTGTATGTGTATCTGTTTGTCTGCATGTGTATCTGTATGTCTGCGTATCTGTATGTCAGTGTGTGCCCTGTGTAGCTGTATTTGTGTCACTGTTTCTATCTGTATGAGTGTCATTCTGTATATTTGAATGTTTGTGTATCTGTCTGTATGTGTGTCTATGTATCCGCATGTGTGTCAGTGTGTGTCTGTGCATCTTCATTTGTGTCAGTGTTTGTATCTATAGGAGTGTCATTCTGTGTATCTCAAAGTGTGTAATCCTGTGTGTCTGTGTATTTGCATGTGTGTCTGTGTGTATTTATGTGTCTGTGTATCTGTGTGTTAGTTTGTGTGTCTGCATCTGCATGTGTGTATGCAGATGCATGTGCATGTGTGTATGATGCATGTGTGTCCGTGTATGTATCTGTATGTGTTATATGGTGTGTATTTGTATGTATGTCAGTGTGTGTTTGTATGAATGAGACACATTGAGGGGCGGGGGGGGAAGTGAGATGTATGGGGTAGGGGGCCAAGGGCAACGTTCGCACCGGGGCCCCATGGTTTCTAGTTACGTCTCTGGTCACAGCAGTCACTATTTTGCCCAGGCCCTAGAGTTTTTCCTATCATTGACGACACGGGCTGCTGGAGGGCAGCAAGGATCACACTCCCCCTCCCTGTATAAAGGTAAGCAGGAGGAAGTTTTAATATTAAACACACATTCCTGTACACAAACATAATCAGGTAAGCACACAAAATATCACACTTAACCAGCTACACACACACTCAACCAACTCTTACATGGGTCTTCATGGATTCATGCACTCGGGTTCTGCAGGTGCTATACACACTGAATATGAATATTTCCATTCACTTATCGTATTGGCTATGATTGAGGTACAATCTAATGCCATTTGCAATTGGAAGTAGTAAGCATTTTGTTTTTTTTAACCATTACTTTATATCATGAGTAGATTATGAGGAGGTCTGTTAGAAGACACTTCATGCAATGGAATTTGTGTGCATTTGGAGCCCCCGCAAAGTGTTTTTCATCTACTTCTCTATGTGCTATTTACTGATTCATGACAATTCTTTTTCGATTAATTTTCACTTGGTGATCAACAATATTATTTGTGTAAGTGCATTTCCTTCATAGGACTTTTCTGTGATCTCTTCTGTCGTCTTCATTTATGTTACTATTGGTTGATTATGGCCTTGATTTATTTTATTTTTTGATAAGCTTCTCAAATGATTTAATATTTTTAGATATGCATGTCAAATTATAATATATATATATATATATATATATATATATATATATATATACACACACACACACACACACGTAGATAGAAAATGGGGCTGCATTCATGGTCTTCAAACAAAGTAGTATCTTTATTGGAATTCCAGGGTGATCGATGCTTCAGTCCCCTGTCAAGACTTTCTTCAGGATCAGGAGATTTATCAAGAGATTTATCCAAGTATAAATGTGACTGCTATTCTCACGTCAAGTGTGAATTTTTTTTCAGGTTTGTTGCGAAATTGGAAGTGCTTCAAGCTGGTTTTTTTGCCTTCTTTTAGATTTACAGCAAGAAACAAATGTGAGGAAGGCCTCCTTTTGTAGTATGGCATAGCACGCCCTTCGTTGTGATGTCTTATGATAATTGTTGTGTTTTGGCTTAGTTATTGAACAAGTAACAGATTTATATGTTTCATAGCTAGTGTGCCACTGTTGGTTCCATTAGCCTCTTTTTGCTTTCCGGGTTACTTTCTTTCTCTATTTTTCTTTGTGTCTGTCACCTTGCAATGATGAAAAACAAAAACACTAAATAAAACAGGAAAAATAACTAGGGTAACAATCTCAGCCAACTCTGTCAAGATAAACCTATTCAATCCACTAAGCATTCATCGATATAAATTCGGGATTATTCTAACCTTAGTGACCGAATGATCTAAATTTTATTAAAGACAGGAGGCGAATATTTGCTTTACTTTCTTTACTGTAACTCCCAGCAGCAAAGAAACAGTTAACAGTAAGTAAAAAATTTAACCAATCAGAGTGTACAATAGAGTATGTCCAGTCATCAGGCTCCTCCCAATTCCTCTTTCTTTGCTGCTTAGCCTCCCAGGTGAGTCTATACCAATTACAGTCTAGTATTGATGGATCTATATTGATTAATATACCTTATTGTTTTGACCTAATGTATAAATTGGTGATATTTTAACAATATTTACTTTAGGATCTTTCCCCTTTAATGGACTGTGTCTTTAGAGGGATTTTTTTTTATAGATTTCTTTCTCTGACCTATGGTTCCTTTTAATCCCCAGTGTGTGTGCTAACTTCTGCCTCAGACTCAGAGGCACTTTGCACAAACTACTTTCATGCGGCCAGAAGCCGAGATCTGATCGGCTTCTGGCCGGTTGCCAACTTCGGCGATATCACCGCCTCCATCTGTGAGAGCGATCCCGGACCCTTACCTGTCACCATAGCGACGACTCGTTCCTCCCACGGCCGTTTATCGGCGGGCTTTTTTCGCGCTCTTTTCCTCCTCCATCAGACTCGAACGTCTGGATGGCTAGTGATGACAACGGCTCTCCAGCACCTCTATTGGTAGCTTTAGGTAAGTGCATTCAAAGTTTTTTTTCTGACAGCAATTTAACAAATAAAACACCTAGTGCTACCATAGTGACATACTGTGAAAATAAAATAAAATGACTGAAACCCGACGCGCGTTTCGGTGCGTCTAATGCACCTTCGTCAGGGGATAAACGTTTAACCCCTGACGAAGGTGCATTAGACGCACCGAAACGCACGTCGGGTTTCAGTCATTTTATTTTATTTTCACAGTATGTCACTATGGTAGCACTAGGTGTTTTATTTAATTCACTTTAAACTCTCAGCACTGATGGAGTCTTGTCTGTAGCCATATAGCTGCCTCTATTTGTTTTCTCCCTCCTTTTGATAGGGACAGCATAGAACACCCTCTAAGGTGTTTTCTAGGAGTTGCAGGGTATACACCTCTACTTTCTACGGATTTTTGCCTATGTTGCAGATACACCCTCTAGGCAATTTCTATTTTGCTGTCTCCTTTTTTCCTATTAGGGATTGAATAGAACACCCTCAAAGGTGTCTACCTTAGGAGGGATAGGGATCATATCCATGTCTATGGACTCATATATTTATTTAGCAGATACACATTTAGGTAATCTCTGCCTGTCACCCTTGAAGGTGTCTATCTTAGTAGTAGTAGGGACTATACTTTTGCTCCTCCAACTGTATCTGCTATTGTAATATTGGCTTATTAAGTGAGAATTCCCTCCTTTGATTTTCAGGAGAGACAGCTTAAGTTATGACTATATATGTGTTCTAATTAGGTGTTACAGGGTGGAGTCATTGCCACTATAGACACTCACTTGTGCTTCCCTAATTGCCTGTATACCTACACATTGATTGCCACTACATCCATCCACTCAACCTGACCTAGAGATTCATCACTGCTAGGTCCGGCAGAGTGGGTTATGGCACCCATAGACTCCTCACTTTGATTAATTATTTGGCATATCCTTTTAATTCCAAGTTTTGTTGTCTCCGTTTAATTGTGAATGAATTACAATAAATCTTTTTTGTTTTTATTTTTGGAGACACAAATTGGATAAGTATCATTGTATACTGGATCTTTATATGCCAATATCAGGGGGTTGCTCTCCTCCTTCTAATTGTATATATTCAGTGCCGATGGTTGGGCCAGGAGATACATTTATACTGTATAGTATTCTTAAATATATTAAAACCAGACTTCGACTCTCATTTTTTTGAGTTTCGAATAATTTTTCGTTGACTTTATTAATTCAATATTTGCCTCACTGAAGAGGGTGACCCCCTCTATATTATACAGTTCTGCCTCATATAAAGGGTGACCCCCTTTTACTGTCTCCTGAGGGTGACCCCCTCAGTACATAGTATTAATTTTGGTTATACCGTTTCTGCTAAGCGATAACTGTGGGTGACCCACACGCTTACTAGCAATTCAAAGTTTTGATATATACGCTTTGCGTTTTGATCAAGTCCACTGCCTTTGAGTTTTATATTATATATATAAAAAAAAAATATATATATTTATTCTTGTGGTGACCCCACTTCTCTCAATATGTCTGATTTGCCTGCTGAACCACCAGTCTCTGCGGAGCTCAAAGCTTGGCTGTATAACGCCATTGCAGACTCCATTCCAAAAGCTTTGGCAGCTTTTAACGAACACTCAAGGTCTGCCCCTAGGGCTCCTGTTGTTCACCTCTCAGACTCTGAAGAGTCAAAAGGCTCAGACCATGATGAATGCCCCCGCAAACGCCCTTGGAAGGGCAATAGTGCTAGCGCCGGTAAGGGCAAGGCACCAGCAAAAGCACCTAGATTATCCCTTTCAGGTACTCGGGATGATACCCCTCAATTATAACCTTGACCCATTAGAGGGTTCAACATCCAACCTGCAACTTCAGGTACTGGATGAATACTCTGCAGGGTATTCGGACGAGGACCTTCCCTCCCATGAACCCCACCAAAAAGAGCTCATTGGGTGAGGGCCCATTCGATGGCACCCTTACTGTTAACTGTTTCTTTGCTGCTGGGAGTTACAGTAAAGAAAGTAAAGCAAATATGAAGCCTCCTGTCTTGCCATAAAATTTACGGTTTAATCAACGAATGTTCCTCTGCAGAACAAATCAATGCAAACTTATTGGGCTGAAAATGAGATACCCAGTGAATGTAATCAGGCACTCCTGCAGTTATCAAGCACAGTGCTGATTAAAGGTTCTGAAAAAAACATTTTGCTGTTTGATTGACTTTCTTATTCATAACTTACTGTATAATGTAACAGTCTTCAATGTCAACTTCATTATTTAACATTGTCAAATGCTTTCCTTTTCGTCATCCACAATCATTATTTATGGATGATGGGATTTATAGTCAAACTGTTGTAGCTGCTCGGGTACAGATACATAGGTGGGAGAGTAGCAAAAGTCGTGTGTGTTGCTCATTGGCTGTCGTAATACATGAATGTATGCATGTTGGTAAATTATTGCAACAGAGTTAACGAGCATCAACTGTTGACTTTAGAGGTCAGTGCCTATGAATAAAATAATACATTTACTGCCAGAGGAAATAGCATTGCACTGTTTTGCATGTCAATATGATACTACTCCAAGCAATGAAAAAATGTGAATTGATTACTCACCTTTATCCTGTTAAGATTTAAACATTAATTTGTAATTAAGGTAAGGACTTTAGAACTGTTATTAGCAGGTATAAGTATGCAATGACATATAATAATAACCTATGTACTATGGGAAAATAATAATTAAGGTAGTAGCAGAACTTGTATACTTAACCTTTAAAAAGGGAAAGTATAAATCTGATGGTATATACTAGAAAGGAAATGTGTATATATAGTATAATATGTTCAATACAAGGGTGCAATGAATTAATATTGAATGCACTCTCATAGAGTAGAGCCACACATGGACAGGCTCAGATCTCAATCTTAACTTATTTACATGTTATAGAAAAAACATATAAAAAATGCAATCACTCATATTATTGAACAAAGAGAGAAAACAAAAAATTCAGGTACCAGGACAAAGACAAATTCCTAGAACCTGCTCAATGACTCAAAAAATGTCTAAAGAGCTTAACCCTATCTCACAACAATAATTAAAATTATCACATATTTCACAAAATGTTGTATTGTATTTGGTATAGTCTCAGTATGTATAGTGTGTGAACATCACAGAAAATCACATTACAGAAAAATAAAATAAAACAAACAGACTGACAGTACAATCCTTATAAGGCTTCAATGTGCGGTCTGTGCAATCAACTTGTTATTAATACACATAGTTAGCACTTGTATTGTGGTATTGTTCAATATTAATGCGATGCCGGTATTACAGGTATCTCAAATGAGTCTTAAATATATTGGAGACTCTTAATATGCAATTCGAATTAAATTATATTAATAGCATCGTATTGTTACAGTTTGTACATAATCAGCTGATTATGTAGAAGTAGCATTATAAGGATTGTACTGTCACTCTATTTGTTTCATTTTATGTTTCTGTAATGTGATTCTTGTTCACACACTATACATACTGAGACTATACTAAATGGGATATAACATTTATTTTAGATAGCACGTATTCACATTTTGTCAATTATGTGCTAATTTTAATCAATCACGCATATTGCCTCATTCATCTAAGCACATATATTCAAACCTCTGTGACAGAGACCAAAACTGAAATTCTGGTATTTCCTCCCTCAAGCATTGCTACTCCTGTGTCTGTCTCCCTCCAAGTCAACGGTGCTTCCATCAGCCCACCATGCAGGCTCGCTGCCTAGGTGTTCTCTTTGACTCCGACCACTCCTTTACGCCTCATGTTCAGTCTAATCCTGTCATTTCCATTTAATAAATATAACAAATAAAATAGTAAAATATCTATAAGAAATAAGAGTATAGTGATTATAGCAATCCCCAGAGTGAATCTAGTTCTCCAATCCCCCCAAAAATGAGCCTAGACTTCATGTAGGGTTACACGAATCTCAGTTTAATGGTAGCCACAACTAGCTTTTTATGACAGTCCCCATGCAAGGGGCACTTCCCTCTGGACGGAGTAAACCACAGTAGAAATAAATACACAATCACATTGGCTTTCAGGTCCAGGACACTCCCCTCTCTGTGCCTGGGAGATAATTGGATTAGGAACTGTACTAATCTAATCCCATTATCTCCAAGCACAGAAAAAACATATATTTTTACAAACCTCACAAAATTACCTTAAAACACACAAAAGCCCCAGTTAGCCCTGATCTGGGTGACCAACATGTCCAAAAATCACCCAGATCAGTTCAGGGGTTCAGGAATTTCCTGGAAGTCATATTTTTGACCGACGGAGCACATGGTCCTATGCCCAAAACAGTTCCAGGGAATCAGGGCTAACGGTCGGTCTCCAGGGAATCAGGGCTAACGGTACAAAAGTACAAACTCACATGAATAGAGCCTTTTAAAGTGCATATTGCAGGGCCCATAGTCCGGAGGCAAAAGCCTGTGGCGAGGGTCAGTTTGTAACACACACTAAACTAGCACAATCACACTCAGCCAAGCCACACACAGAATCACACTCCGACAAGACAACTCTCGTACAATCACACTCAGCCTCGACACACATCAAACTGTGTTGCTTAAGGGGAGCAAGAATGGGCGGTGAGGGCGGCTCTTCTTTGACTCTTGCGATTTCTATTACGCTCCTGGGTGTTTTAACACACTTTATATATACATGCATACATGCTCAGCTTTTTGGATACTATCTAAGAAAAAGCTGCCGTAAACATTGAAACTGTTGAAATAATCATCTATTGTTGAGTTAAACATGGTGCAGTCATTACAATGTTTCCCCCCTTCTTTTTTCTGTATCCTCTTATTTCTATATTCGAAAAGATAATAAAAAGATATTAAACAAACAAAAAAAATGATGCAGTCCAGATTAAATCATACAATAAAGACACTTCATTGAAAGAATTGCTGCACCTTTATTATGGGCTGGGTTTAAGGGAACTCAGAAGTTGCAGGGTTAAGGTTAGGAGTTGTTTAAGGTATAGGTGGCCTTCAAGGTACCAAAGAATGTAGCACCAATCATTAGTGACGTCGCGAACATGAAATTTTCCGTTCGCAAATGGCGAACGCAAACTTCCGCAAATGTTCGCGAACGGGCGAACCCGGCGTACCGCCATAGACTTCAATAGGCAGGCGAATTTTAAAACCCACAGGGACTCTTTCTGGCCACAATAGTGATGGAAAAGTTGTTTCAAGGGGACTAACACCTGGACTGTGGCATGCCGGAGGGGGATCCATGGCAAAACTCCCATGGAAAATTACATAGTTGATGCAGAGTCTGGTTTTAATCCATAAAGGGCATAAATCACCTAACATTCCTAAATTATTTGGAATAACGTGCTTTAAAACATCAGGTATGATGTTGTATCGATCAGGTAGTGTAAGGGTTACGCCCGCTTCACAGTGACAGACCAAACTCCCCGATTAACGCACCGCAAACAACTGCAAACTCCCCATTTGCACAAGGTTGGATACCAAGCTAGCCATGTCCCGTTCCTTGTCCTCACTGATGTCATTGAAGGTCTCTTCCTCCACCCAGCCACGTGCAACACCAAGGGTCCCCGAAAGGTGACAACAAGCCCCCTGTATTTTTTTTTTTAAATGTACACTAATGTTACACCAGATATGAGTTGCACTGGTGTGACACTGTGCCCTGGCAGGCCCTGAAACGCACACGTGTGAAGAAAACTGACTGCTATTATTTCACAGTCAAATTTCTAGTTTTTTTTTTTATGTACACTACTGTTACACCAGATATGAGTTGCACTGGTGTGACACTGTGCCCTGGCAGGCCCTGAAACGCACACGTGTGAAGGAAACTGACTGCTATTATATTACAGTCAAAAAAGTTTTTTGTTTTTTTTTAAATGCAAGCTATTGTGACACCAGATATGAGTGGTGGCACTGGGACCACCTTAAAAATATTGGATATCGCTAAAAATCATGATCACTATATACTTTCTCTACAAACCTCTAAAACGAACCAAGCTACTCATCCATCCGCTATACCACTTTATCCCACCTAGAACTAGTGCCCAGTTAAAATACTTGACTCTTACTTACCCACACTCAGTCATGCCACACACATTTCACCACTACTCTCACTGAATCCCTCTGACTACGCATAGGCGTGCGCACGCCTATGCAGAGAGATCTCGGGATCCCCCTTGTCGGCTCATGATGAGCCGGCGCTATCCAAACGCCGGCTCTGCTCTCAGCCTCCCTCCCCACGACCCACAGGCAGTGAGGGAGGCAGGAGAGGACCGGCGGAGCTCTTGCCAGCAGCTCCGCCGGGTTCCTCTCGCGAGATCTGAGCGTTGCCGCGGCAACGCTCAGATCTCGCAAGAGTGAACTCTAGCCCCGCAAGCTAGAGTTCACTCACCACTGGACCACCAGGGAAGGATGGCAGAACAAGGATCCCCCCTCCCAGGCATAAGGTAACAAGGGAGGGGGATATTAACTGATCTACCCCCACCTCCACTGGACCACCAGGGACAAGGAACAAGAATCCCCCCTCCCTACATAAAGTAAGAAGGGAGGGGGGATATTGAGTAATGTACCACCACCTCCACCCCCCACAATCACCCACACACATACAGCACCCACACACATACAGCATCCACACACACATACAGCACCCACACACAGCACACACACACATACAGCACCCACACACAGCACACAAACACATAGCACCCACACACATAAAGCACCCACAGACATACACAGCATCTACACACACACAGCACCCACAGACATACACAGCACCCACATACATACAGCACCCACAGACATACACAGCACATACACACATACACAGCACCTACACACATACAGCACCCACACACATACAGCACCCACACACATACAGCACCCACATACAGTACCCACACACATACACAGCACCAACACACATACAGCACCCACAGACATACACAGCACCTACACACATACATTACCCACACATACACAGCACCTACACACATACACAGCACCCACACAGCACCCACAGACATACACAG
Organism: Pelobates fuscus; assembly: GCF_036172605.1. Lineage (NCBI taxonomy): Eukaryota > Metazoa > Chordata > Amphibia > Anura > Pelobatidae > Pelobates > Pelobates fuscus. Next base: position 138,712,606 of record NC_086317.1, read on the forward strand.
CACATACACACATACAGCACCCACAGACATACACAGCACCCACAGATATACAGCACCTACAGACATACAGCACCCACAGACATACACAGCACTTACACACATACAGCACCCTCACAAAAACACACAGCACCCTTACACACATTACACAAACAGCACCCTAACACACAGCACACAAACAGTACCCTCACAAACACAAACAGGACCCTAACAAACACACACAGCACACTACCAGTACCCTCACACACAGTACATTAACATCACCCTCACAAGTGCACACACACACACACAAACGGCACCCTCACACACAGTACATTAACAGCACCCTCACAAGCGCGCACATACAAACACCCTCACCCACATAGTACACTACCAGCACCATCACACTAACAGCACACACACACACACACACACAGCAGTGTATGTGTGTGTGTATATATGTGTATATGTATATATACACATATATATATATATATACATACATACATACATATATATATGCGGCGTGTGCTTGTGCTTTAGGGTGCACACCCTAATGCAATAGGCTGCGCACGCCTATGTGACTACGGCTAAATTCATCTTCTACATCAGAACACTACTCCTAAGATTGGGTTGTATCCATGTCTCGGGTCTTTCATTTAGAATAGGGGCAGCTTCGGTCTCCTTCAACACTGACACTCCAGTGCATATTATTAAAAGATTGGGCAGATGGAAATCCTCAGTCTACAACCGATATATTCCTCATCCCGAGAAAGAAATGAGGAAAGCTTTTAAAAGTTTGGCTTTGTAAATTTGATGCAATAAGTGTGTTTTTCTTTAATACCTTTTCACCCTCTTTGCATGAACCCGATTTACATATATTACTAATATGTTTCTGAACATATATATTATATTATTCACTCACTCACACTCTGGGCCGGCCTAAGACATCATGCTGCCTAGGTCCAACGATAAATGACTATGGGGTATAATGTATAATAAACACAGGTTACTGGCTATGGGGAGGATAATGTATAATAAACACAGGTTACTGGCTATGGGAGGGATAATGTATAATAAACACAGGTTACTGGCTATGGGAGGATATTGTATAATAAACACAGGTTACTGGCTATGGGGGGATAATGTATAATAAACACAGGTTACTGGCTATGGGGAGGATAATGTATAATAAACACAGGTTACTGGCTATGGGGGGATAATGTATAATAAACACAGGTTACTGGCTATGGGAGGATAATGTATAATAAACACAGGTTACTGGCTATGGGGGGGGATAATGTATAATAAACACAGGTTACTGGCTATGGGGGGATAATGTATAATAAACACAGGTTACTGGCTATGGAGGATAACGTATAATAAACACAGGTTACTGGCTATGGGAGGGATAATGTATAATAAACACAGGTTACTGGCTATGGGAGGATATTGTATAATAAACACAGGTTACTGGCTATGGGGGGATAATGTATAATAAACAAAGGTTACTGGCTATGGGGAGGATAATGTATAATAAACACAGGTTACTGGCTATGGGGGGATAATGTATAATAAACACAGGTTACTGGCTATGGGAGGATAATGTATAATAAACACAGGTTACTGGCTATGGGGGGGATAATGTATAATAAACACAGGTTACTGGCTATGGGGGGATAATGTATAATAAACACAGGTTACTGGCTATGGAGGATAATGTATAATAAACACAGGTTACTGGCTATGGAGGATATTGTATAATAAACACAAACACACAAAAAAAAATAATACAAAAATAAAAAAATAAAAAAATGAATGCAGCTTCAGAATTAATCTAAATTGTATGCTGTGGGAGGGTCTGGGAGGGAGGGTTTGCCGCTGATTGGCTGGAATGTGTCTGCTGACTGTGAGGTACAGGGTCAAAGTTTACTCAATGATGACGAATAGGGGGCGGACCGAACATCGCATATGTTCGCCATCCGTGGCGAACGCGAACACGCTATGTTCGCCAGGAACTATTCGCCAGCGAACCGTTCGGGACATCACTACCAATCATTATGACAGCCTGAAAACAACCCAAAATCTTACATTAAATTAACACTCAAATCACCATTAACCATCCAGTGAACAATTTTACTTTTTACCTGCTGCTCCTCGCCTCCACCATGAATACTGGCGAGCTGGACGTTTCAGTAGTGCAGGCTTAGGTCATGGTCTGAGAGCATCAGCAGATGAGCTAACAGAAGTACCTGCATAGGAACTTCCAGCTCTCCGATGCTGGTTGTGAGGACGAGAGGCTGCAACAGGTGGACTGCAGGTTGTGACTCCCAACAGTTTGACTCCCAATAATGGAAAGGAGTCTGAAACCATAATGACTCCAGTGAGCAGTAATGATATAGTGCTTGGAGTGTTCCTTTAAAAGTGTCATTTTGAAAATGGCATTAATTTTAGCAGTTTATTTACTCTGTGCTCGTATGATTGCTTTATTATACAGTCAAATAATAATTGCTTTATTTTGCAGTCAATAATAATTAAATAAGACTGACAGGAATAAACTAAACTGTGAGATATAGCGAAATAGAATCTGAATGGCAAAATTTAGGAAAAATTGCTTGACTATTTTTGCATGAATGTTACAGACATTTAATGTATAACATATTAATTCCACACTGAGCTAATTGCAGACAGGACAGGAGAAATGTCCGTGTTCCATAACCTTGAAATCGGTATTGTTTCACTTTTTGCAGCTAACCATTAAAAAAGACTTACTAGGCAACAGTCATATTAATATTGTTATGAACCTCAATTCTACTCATTTGAAGGCAGACATTTTTTTACATTACCGAAGAGTATTTTCTGTCTGCTCTGGCTATCAAACCAATGATTGTTGCGTGCAGCTAGGTTAGAACCCTTTTACATATGATGTGTTTCTGCACGCTGCAATGATCAGATCTCCACGGTTGCCTGACATTGTGCTGAACATGTCTTGCATCCTACATGAGATCAAATTGTATCTTGTCTTCAAGCTCCATCTAGTGGTCATTTTTAAAACTTCACTTAAAATACCTTAATTGATTCCTGAAAGAATATATATTTTCTATTTTTTTTAATAGTAGCTGATTTTTTTTTAATGTTTTTTGCAGAGTCCTTTCTTAGACTTCACCCAATTAATAATACAATGAGGTTCAAGGAGTTTAAAAAAAAAAAAAAAAACACAACCAATATAATAAATTAGCATATTCAGTAAAGATTTTGTAGGTACATCATTCAGCCTGAATAAAAACTACCACTTCAATGATAATGATGCATCCTTGTGAATTAGTAGTTAGCTATTAACTTAGCTTTTATCCTCCAATACAAGGCTGTATTGGCACAAGATAACATTCACTAGAAATTGATAAAGTTATATAATGCTGTTATTGCAGTGGACGAGTCATCAGAACTTGAATTCCTGTTTGAAATCCCCCCTTCCCAAATCTGAGAAAGCATAGAGTGGACAGACTTTCAGAAAATGCATGTAAGTTGTGATTCAATGACAAGTCATTCATTTTTAATTTATTGACCATCAGTCATTAACAAAAACAAAAACAAAAACAAAAAAACATAGGCTGGTGCACTCATTTGAATAAGCTTTTGTAAATAAGGTGTTGATGAACTGACTTAAAATAATTCACCTTCACAAGCAAATAGAGTACAAATGGATCCTATTTGAAAAGGGAACGTTCAATTTACAGCAATCTCAAATACTAAACAATATGTTTATAAAGGTCCAAAAATAAAATGAAGCATAGGGTTTATAATTATGTAGGGGTTTAGAAAAATACCCCTCTCTGCCTGTTTTTTTACCTGAAGATGAAGGAAGCGAGGTGAATTGTTAGTGTAGGAACCAACGATGTTTGCCTTGACGTGGCAGGTGAGCTTACACTTAAAAGGCCATTGGAGTGATTCTAAAATTCTGCAATTATTTAGATATGGGTGGGGATTTGGGATAGTGTACAAGTAACATTTTTCTTTGTTTTTTATTGTATGTATTGGGGCTGATGTGTAAGTTTTTGTAAACGTTGGGACAACATTTATTGTGGGATTTGATCTTACACCAGGCCTAGGCCATAAAACTTCTAGACAACCATCACCAAAACTGGTGCATGTGCTCTGACTTTGGGGTCTCTAAAGGACAACATAATATAAGAAAATATGGAGTGGGCAACAACTGCCAGGCCAAACCCCTCCTATCCACCCAGGGGTCTGCAAACTTAGAAACATCTAGTTTTGAGTTATATAATGAAAGTGTTGGACTATCCAGGGAGAGATATTTTTTTTTTTTTCAACAACCACTTGGAGACCTTTAACATCTGAAACCCCCACAATAATTATATATAATGGGTAAATATATGTAAGAAAAATTTATTGTGTTTCTCCTATTTTATTTTATGGACTGTTTCCAATGTGTTATCTGTGTTTCTGTATTTTTGTACACAGCACTGTGAATCCTTTTTGTCAGATTAAATGTTTTTATTTAATGAGCTTGTTTCTTTGTTCTCTATGAGCTCACTCTTCTGAGGAAAGCTCAGGTTAACACGTTACCAAAGGGTTAATTATATGTTATACATACATATAAAAAGGTGGAGCTCCTAGAAATATGATACGGTCAGTATTCTGTAAGACAAAATTATACAGGCAGTAGTGCAACACTGTAAATAAGAATTGAAAGTATATACGATGAAATATTATAACTCACAAGCCTGGAGTCATACCCTCATATGACTCAGGTGGTATACACATCTGGACCATTCAAGGATGTCCCAATCCTTTTTCTCTCCTTGAGGACTTGATGGTTCCTTTAAGGGTGCTTTATGCTTTCCCTTTTAGATTTGCTGCTAATAGTAATGCAAAATCCCAAAGGAGTTCCAAAAAGGTGCTTTATTATGAATAAAAATCCAAATATAAAATAAAGTAAGATCAAAGAATAAGTTCCAGATGTTAGTCTGGTTTGACTCAATAGTCTGCAACAGTGTCCAAAACGCGTTTCGCCTTCCAAAAGGCTTCCTCAGTTGGCTGTTAAGTGAATCTTCCCTCTCCTTTTTGCTTAAAAATCCTCCACTTGCCGGGTCCTGTGCGCCTTTTTTTCATTTCTGGGTTCCATCTTGTGGAACGCAACGTGCGTTCCAACGTGCGCATCTATTTCCGCGTTCTTCATTATGATGGAACGCACGTGCATTCCGGCGCTTAATTCAATGTTCAATTCATTGAATTAATTCGTTGAATATTCAATTCATTGAATTAAGTGCCGTAACGCACGTGCGTTCCATCGTAATGAAGAACGCGGAAATAGATGCGCACGTTGGAACGCACGTTGCGTTCCACAAGATGGAACCCGGAACCCGGAAGTGGTTGGGATTTTGTATTACTATTAGCAGCAAATCTAAAAGGGAAAGCATAAAGCACCAAGCACCCTTAAAGGAACCATCAAGTCCTCAAGGAGAGAAAAAGGATTGGGACATCCTTGAATGGTCCAGATGCGTATACCACCTGAGTCATATGAGGGTATGACTCCAGGCTTGTGAGTTATAATATTTCATTGTATATACTTTCAATGCTTATTTACAGTGTTGCACTACTGCCTGTATAATTTTGTCTTACAGAATACTGACTGTATCATATTTCTAGGAGCTCCACCTTTTTATATGTATGTATATTATATGTTTTGAAGTGGTGTAGGGGTTACCACTTATTAGGTGTTTGAGCACAACCTTCCAACTTCCATATAGTGCACATAACCAGTTTCATTATTTGGTTAATTATATGTGTTTGATCAGTAAAGTAAGATTGTGATACTATAATTCTACTGTGTGTGAGTAACCTAAGATGCCCGGATATAAAGTCTTGGTGGTGGCAGTAAAGTGTTTACTAGGGTGTAAGTGTAGAAGGGATTGCAGGGGTTAATTTAGGGGTTGCTGGGACTGGCAACAGGTAACCAGGGGTTTGGTGTCATTAACCCTTGCACTTCCACACTCTCCCCACTGTCTCGGCTGGGCCAATAGTAATTTAAGTAAATTAAAAGTATGCAGCTTGCCCACTTTGTCAGTACAAAAAGTATCCCAGTTCTAGCAGGATCTTTGACCAAGTTGGTTAAGCATTTTTGTTTGTTTTATACACTGGATATTTGACAGGGATAATGGTGAACTTTGGGTTATGGGGCAACATAGCATGTGATATCTTTATAGCTTGAGAAAATAAAAGTGAGAAACAATTCAGAAATCAGTCATAAGGAGATTCCTTGTTACTTTTATATGGTCAGTTCCGTAGTAAACAAGGTTTGAAAACTAGCTTGTGGTGAATACAGAATTTGGTGTAGCAAGGGAGTAATAAGGCACAAACTGGGCAGGGGTTTCTCTTCTTACTAAAGGGATTTATGTATAAAGGAAAACATGAAGCACCTTAACCACTACAGCACACTGAAAGGTTCATGGTGACAGAAGTGTCATGATGTCACCATCAATGTAAGGAGTCAAACAGTTTGACTTCTTACCTGGAGTCCCCTGTCTACTGGATACTGGATGCTAGGAGCGTCTGTTTTAGAATTGTTTAACATCTTATCTGGGTCCACCAATGAGTTAGATCTGTACTAGAGGGCAAGGCATGGAAGAGCTAAGGGAAGCTCCTAAACAAAGTTTGAACCTCTCAAAGAGCACGGTTTGACTACTTACACTGGGGGCACTAGGCACTCTGGCACAATAACCACTTCAGGTCTAAAAGTAAGGTAAAAACGTAAAAGGAAATACTAAAACATATCTGTCAGCCTAGGGGTCTGTGTTTTCTTAAATGTTCCATCACAAAGATTATCCAGGTTGGTTTCTTTAAGATAACAGAAGGGAAAGAGTGAAACTATGGAAACCAAAATGAATGAATCACAAGTATAGGCTAGAAAGCAATGAAAAACACTTCTGGATGGTAACATTTTGATTAATTCATGAATTGTGCCAATCTTAAGTCTTAACAAAATGCAGAGGATTGAAGTGTAAGAAAGGTGGGAAGAGAAGCTTTGAGGGTGGAAGCAAATGAGATAACAAACGGATGACATGGTCTACATTTGGAATATTATTTAATGAATAGTAATAAATGCTGTTTGCTAGAAGAGAGAGCAGAGATGATAAATAACAGTATTTATTTGTAGTGAAAGTAGTCTGTACAGGAAAAAAGAAGCAAGTCTGTTCATTAAACAGGGTGTATGATGTTATAAGGCAAAGAAAAGAGTGTCAAAGTTAAAAGCTTATTGCTAGAAGGTTCATAAAAGACTGTATTGAATATATGTGTTCAAGGATGAGATTATTGAGATCACTAACATATTAAGGCTGGGCCGTCCAACATGCTGCATGCACATGTATCCTCTACCTGGTCTGACAGGAAGTGCTCACAGAGAGCACTGAACAGCTTCCTGTCAGACCAGGGAGAGGAAAAAGAAGCTCCTCTACCATGGTCCATGGATTGGCCATGCTAGAGATGAGCTGGAAGGGCAGCAAAAGAGACAGATCTGGACTGTGGGGGGCAGCAAAAGAGACAGACCAGATCTGTGGGGACAGGGCAGCAAAAGAAACATACTGGGGCGGTAAGGGGGCAGCAAAAGAGACACACCGGGCTTAAGGGGGGCAGCAAAAGAAACACAGAGGGGCTGGGGAAGGGGCAAAAGAGACAGACGGGGCTATGGAAATGGCTCTACCCTGTATGTGGAGTCATGTGCAAGGGTCAAATGGAAGGCAGAATCACACCATGATTAACATGGTATTATGGCATTATACAGCTAAAGGCCCATATTTTGTCACAAACTTTTCTGATGAAGTGGCTTACTTCAGAAAAAACGTGGTCACCCCCGTACTAAGGAATCACTGGCTGCGAGAAGGAAAGAGAGAAAGGTTTGCACAAAAGGTTATGAGGAGGTGGTCTATCAGGAAGTCTAATGAAGAGCATTGTCTTAAGCATAGCCTATTGAAAAAAGCAACCATGCTTGTTATCTTCTACATTCATTCAGCTTTTGAAATATCAAGGAAGAGGTTTTGTGGAGTGGTAGAGATTCCAAAGTAACAGAGTAATACATGAGTAAAAGTATGAGAAAAATGAATGGGATTGAGACTTGCAGGTCTATATTAAGCCTCAACGCTTAGTGTTGGAGAGTAGAATAATTGCATAACACTGACCACAAAGATGCAGTGCAAAATGAATGCAGGCATGGTTATACAAATAAGAGGCAAGAGGTAGAAAGCTGAATATTTATATTTCTTTACTCCTCTTGTGAAATTACACATTGAAGCACCCATACCTAGGCATGGTATAAAAGAAAGGTATTCTACAACCTTTACATATGAGTCAAGTTGTCCCAGGGCACATTGACTAGAAACTATTCAAGAAAATATCAAATAATTTCATTTCTCAAACTGTTTTTTTTTTTTTTTTAAATGAAGACTTCATTAGTGTAATGGTTACTGAAGTGGTCATGGTTTCTGGAATCTGTATGGGCAGCATTTCATTACAAAAATGTACTCCACCTCACAGAGCATCATTGGGTCGTCATTTGCCAGCCTAGAACAAGAGTTCCTGGTGGTTAATATTAATTCTATGTGTATTGGAGGTCTGATGGCATCATTCTAGCCACAGTTATCTAATGGTGTATGACCTACTCTGCCAATCATGTCCTCCTCTAAGCCCACCGAGGGGGAGTGACATCAGTGGAGAAGGATCGGTATAAGAGAGAACTTGGCCTCAGTGAAAGGCAACTTTTCATTTTTTTATTTAAGTACAGCAAGGGTTACTGTAACCTAAAACAGTGTTTTATGAAAACACTGTTTTTATTTTTTTTTGCCGGGGTAACCCTTTGAATAACATTCACCTATTAATTTCAGAATAGTTTAACTTCAAAAACAAATACGTATGGGTACTATAATCTCTGGTCTTCAACACACTGAGCTGTATAATCATTTCCTGATCTCCAAACTCTTAGCTAATCCAAAACGTAACAGCTTGGATTATCAGTGGAAAACAGCTAATACTCACCTTCTGACCTTCTCCTGTAAACCCAATTTTACCACATGACAGGAGGCTTCGTATTTTGCATATATCTCTTTACTAACTCCATACAGCAGTAAAGAAACACATAGAAAAAAGAACCAATCACAGGAGAGCAGGATGTACACAAGGCAATGTGACCTTATCATTTCCTCTTTCTTTACTGCTCCATCAAGCAGACAGGTCAGAGTATTACTCTCCTCCATTACTTTATGTTTCTATTGCCTCTTTGGGGTTGTTTCTGTATTATATATTTTATATACTTTGCTGTATGTGCAGCTGTGTTTTTTCTATGTTATTTCAAAGATATTATGTAGATTTAACAATATCCTTATTTCATAACCTCTAGTTGGGATTAATATCACTTGTAATTTATCAGTTTTATAGGCATTTCATCCTTTGTTTTGATAAGTATTATATGTACTTTATATGTATTTAATAGATGTCATGTGTATTTTATAACATGGATTTAATAGGTGTTAGTTGTAAATTTTATTATTGACTTGATAGGTTTTATGTGTAGTTATGGTAGATGTACTTTATACCATATGTATCATGACTTTTCTGTCAATTTTCCTGGCCTTCTATACCTGGAGCATCTGGGGACCCTCTTTTCCCGCTTTCCTCCTTCCCCCCAGGGTCTCATGGGGATTCTGGGTCTGGCTGGGGCTTAACCCCTTCCCTCCCGCGGTTCCCGTCGGCTCCCACTGGCTCCCGGGCATTAACCCCTTCTTCCGGCCTATCCGTTCGACCCCTTACTCCTACAACCCTCAGGGGGACGGCCGGACTCACTGCCCTCGCTCTCTCAGGCTGCTCCATACAGTGCACCCGGTAATGTGCTGGATACTTTCCAACATCCACTACCTTGGTGCAGTGCAGTCTGTGGGGCGACCGAGCATGACGTGGCGGCCATCTTTGATCCCGCGTCTACCAAGACTCAAGGGACCATGTTCCCCCTCCTTTACCCTTGGCGGCCATCTTTAATCTTGCGTCTCGCGAGATTATGGGCGGCCGTTTTGCTACTCTCGCCCACCATGATTTTGGTGCTCGAGAGTAACATATACCTGGGCTGTCAGTTAGCATAACATAACATATACCTGGGCCTACGATAGGCGAGTCACACTACCCGACCGAAGGAAGTCTTACGGCAACAGCCTCTACCTACAGCTGAAGGAATACCTCCATTGATAATGAATCATTATGCGGTATGGGTTTATGCCCTGTACCTATTCTGCGGCCTGCAGATAAAGGCCCACGGGCCCGGCTAGGCGTGCACTGCACTAAAATGCCGAACAGAGGCATGCGATTACAACCGCTGAACAGGAGTTCCGAGCCGCCTACTTAACGATATATATTCCCCTTGAGGTGAATTTAATAATGGAAGAGGTGACTGACACTCTCTATCAGGGCGATGTGCATCCAGGGTGAGCCCCCACTATACGTGCGCTGCACGCTGCTGCTGAGCGGAGGCAATGCTATGGCAACCTCTATGTACTGGGTGAGCCCCAGTCTGTTTTATTTGGCCACGATTCGGAATAGACCCGCAAGGGTTTCCGTGAACACTGCCTACTGTCATAGTAGTCTGATCTGTTTGCCCTGCATCCTGTGCCTGAATACTGGTTTGTGCCTTACACAAGGGTATCCCTTACTACGATAAACCTACTTGACAATGTTATGCACTCGTGGCTTTGCAGCCTCTTGCTTAGAATGTCCATATCCGCTGACGGTCGGACAAACCCATGCCCTTGCATGCCGGTCAGAACGGCTCAGACGACTATAGTGTCCAACGGAGGAGGTCTTTCAGGATTCACGACTTTACCATGGGCGATGCTGGACGCCGCCAAACATTGTCCAGGAACGGGCATACAACTTGGGTATATGGACTCAAAAAAAAAAAAACTGTTTCTGCTCCTCGCAGGAAACCCCAGTGTTGGCCTCTCCCATAGGATGCCCATAGCAGCACTCCTCCGCACTGACAGATGGTTGGCGGTACTGGGCGCCAAGATAGTCGGAACCCCAGGCACAAGGCACAAAGGGAACTTATTAGACACGCAAGGGTCCCACGGCTTTCATAAGGGCCCAAACCCCTAGGAAGGAGGTGTTATGTGATTACCTTTACAAGGGATTCTTTGGAACCGGTTGACAACAAAGCCGGTCATCGACCACTTCGGGACATCTGACCCGAGATCCGCTACCGCTAGCTCTATTACCCATATAGAGCGAGAGTCAACCAATGGTGCTCCAGATAAGCAGACAGAGAACACAGTACACACAGATACCATCAATATACCTCCTACTACATCCACAGGGGATTTCACCACATCTAGGTGAAAGGCACTCAATCCTGGGGAAGACCACTTTCACATAGTCAACCGACTTGCCTTCAGGACCTAAAGACACGTCAGGACGGTCTTCTTGCTTCCCGCTCGACCACCTTACCTAGTTTTCAGGGGACATCCTCTCCTTCCCGATCCAGTAGCTCGGAGCCTGGTGGGCCCTGATAAACTACCAAAAGAAGTAATGAATACCGGCGGGGAAGACGAGACACTCTCTTCCGGGAGAACCTCATTCAGATCACTCCAGGGAACTGAAAACTCGGCAACACCCACGTTCATCCGAGAACCAACTGGAACCTCTTGTAGAAGACTATTCGCTCAGAGGATTCGTAGACTATTCCACAACTTGGGAATATTCGTACGACTCTCCGCGGCACCACCGTGACCCTGTACGTTTTATACCTAGACTTCTTGGTCCTATACTTTACAATACATGGATTGACAAAGAAGTACTAGATCGGCTGCACCCTACTGCAGGTAACCACAGATTAGGTGGTCAGGTTTCACATCCACCGGGATGGACCAACTCACGTTTATCAGACAACATGTAGGCTCCTTCGATCCCCGTCTTCTTCACAGAATATCAACCCGTCTCCCGGGGGAGTCACATCTCATAGGGGCCGACTGATTTGGATATTACCACTCGTCACAGTATAAGTTGAGGCACGATGGTGATTGCGCTCAGTCCGACCTGACCTCCCCGGAGGACTTATGCGTCTCATGCTTACAAGGTCTACAGTAATTCTCGAGCAGGCGAGGATCTTCTCCTGCTACATTCATGGCAAACAATTCCTCACGGAGCCGTAGGGTACTCACATCTTCTATCCCAGGAGGGTCGGCTACCTGGGGACCTGGACCCGCTTTGGGGGTTTCTTGGCAGGTCAGCGGATGATCGCAGGCTGCCAGGGACCTCTTGGGAATCTGGCATTCCCAGCCTGTCTGGTTCGGTCCTGCACCTTGATCCCTTATGTGAGGATGGAGACGGAACTGCAGCCCGTATCACTACCTGAGGATGCCCAAGGGACTAGGATCCTCTAGGGATACCAACTGCCCAATGTCATACATCTCCAGCTTATGAGTTGTGGAGGTCGTTCTCCTTTCACTCTATGGGACTAAACATCCTGCTGACAAACGGTCTGACTTGGTCTTGTATAATTTCCCGTTAGATGGTGTATACGTGGGCGCTCAACGGGGAAGACCTCCCCACAATGCCGAATACTGGGTCTCTCGGCACACCGTAGGACTTTTATTTAGTTCTATACTCTTTTCTCAGCGTTAAAAATACAAAATCCGAAGCCTCCTGTCATGTGGTAAAATTGAAGATTATGCTAGCTTTAGTGTACTAATAATCTTAAATTTAATAATGACAGGAGGCGAGTATTTTCCCCCCTGCTTCGCTGCCCACCCTTTCTATTCGTTTGCTTTGCAGATATCAGGTGCTAAGGTAGGTTTGCCTCTCACATTGGTACTTATATGATATGTTCGTACTTCCATTAATATGGAATCCTCATTAGAGTTCTCATTACAATTACTCAGTTATCAGATTATAGTTGCTATATTCTCCAATGGGATGTTAGGTGGTACTTTAGGTGGTTAGGTGGTACTTTATATTCTCCAATGGGATGTTAGGAGTTACATGTTCATGTCTAAACCTGTCACACATTCTCTTTTCAGTATGATTCGTCTTTGAAGATAATTGGCAGTTCATGCGAAACTATTGGAGATTTTATCCTTCGAATTTGTCTCAACCCTGAACTCTTTTTTGTTGTTGGAAAAGAATTCTTTGGAAGTTTGATCCTTCGCACATGGGAACTTGGAGTTATTATTAGTTTTATTGTTTGCTATATATTTACTTCTGCTTGTTGTCGCTTTATGAAAGAGGAAATGATAAGGTCACATTGCCTTGTGTACATCCTGCTCTCCTGTGATTGGTTCTTTTTTCTATGTGTTTCTTTACTGTATGGAGTTAGTAAAGAGAGATATGCAAAATAATCGCCTCCTGTCATTATTAAAATTAAGATTATTAGTACTCTAAAGCTAGCATAATCTTCAATTTATCTTCAGACCTTATCTGCTGTACTACGTGCATGGTGTTGGAACACTCTCCCTCAGTATAACAACAACATGGGGCCACCCTACTTTCAGATATAAAGAAAGAATTGGGTCTTTGAAGATGCATTTTCTCCAAAAGCCACTTAAATCCCTTATTTCCAACTTTTCCACATACCATTATTTTCCCCAGAATAAGATATATTTTATGCACAAAAAGCAGGGTTCTCTCAATTTAAAGCACTTTTCTAAGTTATTTAGACATTATGGTTCCTTTAATTCTGTGAAATATAATGTAAAACTTTAGCCCATAGGAAAAAATAGCTAATGAAAAAATGTGATTTATCTGGGCAATAAACATTGCTTTGAATTTCACTATATAATTCTGCTTTAAATCAAAGCAATTGAGCTAACTTTGCTTACCACATTGTCCTATTTTATACAATAAAAAAATACTTTTTGTACAGAGGAGTACCGCTCACTTAACCATAGAAAGATTAGTTAAGAATTAGAAGGACAATAGGGAATTGAAAAGCAGTACAAATGTATAAGGCATTTGGAAGGATGCATCTGTTTCTGTGTCTCTCTAAGGGAAACAAAGATAATTCATCTCGCTCACACAAGGCTGTAATTTAAATATTTAATACTACTGGGTAAATGAGAATATTAAATATTCAGAGTTCTAAACTGTGTCCGCTGTTCATTTGAAAGCTATAGAATCAAAGCTTCTTTATAGAGAATATCTAATTGCCTATTTCAATTCATAGAGCATTTCAGGAGAAGGGGAGGTAGAAATATAATACGTGCTGCTAAAACAATGGCAACACAAATTTTGCCCTCAATTGGTAATTTTGTGGTTTAATTACTCTACACAATAAAGGCACATATTCACATTAAAATGTTACTCTCATACGAGAGTTGCTGTCTCTTTTGCTCTCCCAGTGGTATACAGCACCTCTTGTAAACAAACACAAAGGCTATTACCATCGACTGATGGAAGCGTTAAAAACAAGACACATGGAGTGCAAAATGTGCAGGATTTAATGCCAGCCAATTACAGCGCAGTAAAATAACAAAACACCTACAAATACAGTTAATTTGACTCTGGAGAATCAGGAAACTTGCTTTAGCACAGAGCTATGAAATGGAACATTGGGTCAATGAGAAGAGATGGAGATTGAAGGAGAGAGCTACACACGGATATCACACACTATATATAATAATAATAAAGTATTTAGCCATGAAAGGTACATTCAGATAGTCACTGGTTTCCAACTACGTCCTGGGGATGTTAATATTACCCAATCTAATGGTACTCATTTTATATACCTCGGAAGGATGAAGGGTGACCCCAAAAGGTTGAACAGAGTCTACTCATGATGCATTAGCCCACTGAGCGATCTCCCTGGCATATATAAGAATTAATGGCCAAACATGTTTTTCAACATATCTCAGAATTATATTTTGTTTCTCGGATTGGCTGTGGGAGTGACTGGCCCTGAGAAATTGGTTGAGTGAATAAGAATCAGTGGTGATATGTGAAGAATAATCCATAATAGAGAATAGATGAGGAGCAAAGATGAATGGGGACAGGAAGAAAAGCAAGATAGTTTGCTCTGGAAAGGTGAGGTGCAAATGATGGGAGTAATTCTACCAACGCAGAAGAACTGTAAACAGGAACAGGATTGTCACAGTACCCCAGGGCACTGGAATGGAGGAACATTGTCAGATCCCCTACCCCCGCACCGCTCATGGCGACCTTGCTTACCTCATCACAGCGAGCAGCGTCATCTGGTCCTTGTCTCCAGACTGGCAGTGTGTCTGACAATGCACGCTCCAGATCAGTTTCCTTATATGTGTGCTGCACCTGGTCATGTGACCTGGCACACAGTGATGACCTCAGAGACCACAAGGGAGGGAAGAAACCCTTCCCACGTGTTGTGGTTAACACTAATCGGAGATTAGACAATCAGACACACCCTGTGTATATATAAGCTAACCTCTCCCTTGCCTCAGTGCTCGGTTGTGGTCTTTGGTTTGCCATTAAACATTGCACTTGTTATTTTGATTTCCTGGTTACTGATATTTGGCTTTGTCTCTCATTATTCCATCTCTCTGTTTCCCTTGACCTCGGCTCGTGTTTTAAATATCTCTTTTTGCATAACCCGACCATTCTAAGGATCGGTATTGCAATTCTCTCTACTCTGTCCTGTCTGCGTGTTAGGGTTCCCTCGTGAACGTTACATTACAACAGGGCCACATGGACCCAGCAGGCATCTCGCAGCAGTTAGCTGCTCAGAATTCCAAGCTGGAAGAGCAAGACCACCGCTTGGATAAGTTCCCCAGGCGTTACAGACTATTCTGCAGTGCACCGCTCACTTTCAATCGAGGGCACAACAAGCTGATCCTCTGGACCCTGTTAGTATACCTGTACAGGAAGGTTCCTCTCACTTTGCCATTAGCCATCTCTCTGGCAGGGCTTTAGCATGAGCAAATCCTATATGGAAATCTGATCGCATAATCACCTATGCTGATTTCCTGTTGTCCTTTCAGAGAACGTTTGACATACATGGTGGATAGCTTCCGCTGGGAAAGCCTTGTTATGCATCAAACAAGGTTCCAGAACAGTGGTAGACTATTCCATAGAATTCATACTCTAATGGCATGGAATAACGATTCTCTGGTAACAGCTTTTCAGGTAGAATTAGCCAATTACCTACTCGATGAGATAGCATCCAGAGATGTACCCACAGTATTAGATGATCTCATCGACTACTGCATTGTTATAGACAATCTGTCAGGGTTTCTTTGCTGTTTTAAACAGCAACCCTTTCTGTTTCAGCGAATGAGTTTTCAGCTGCAATTACTATGAGCTCCTTCTGCTTGTTGCCACGGTTACTCACCTGAGAGTAGTAATCAACCCTGCTGCTAATCAGTTCTGCCTATTTAAGCAGCAAATCCCAGAACCTCCTTGCCCTTGCGTGGTTTCCTGTTTCCCAGAAGTCTCCTTGTTCCTGTGTTTCCTGTTTGTTCCTGGTTCCTGACTCCGGCCTTGTTCCTGACTCCGCTGCTCTCCGTGCTCCTGATCCTGGCTTGTCTGACTACCCGCTCTGGTGACTGACCCCTGCTTGATTCCTGGACTTTGCTTTTGTTATTTATTTGTTATTTATTAATAAAGGTGTGTGTTGCATCTAGTTCTGTCTCTGTCTGGTTCCTGGTCCTTGACATTACGCAAGGGCCATGAATACAGAGGGTACAGGCAAGACACCTATACCTAACCTACTTACCCGGTGGGACCAGCAGAACCACCATTTGGACCAGTATGCCCATTTGGATCCAGTACCCGGCCAGCCTGCGATTGCGGCCGCCTCTGCCTCACTTCCTGTTCTAGCACCGGTTGTAGCCCCCAAACCTGTAGCGGCTAGAGGAATGACTGGGTCTGTCCCGCTCCCTCAGTATTTTGGGGGCAACCCAGCTCAGTGCAGAGAATTTATAAATCAGGTTAAAGGATACCTTGAAATCCTGCCCCAGGCATTTCCTACAGACAGTGACAAAGTTTACTTCATGATTTCTTTGCTGTCTGAAAAGGCCCTAGCTTGGGCAAAACCTCTCTGGGAGGCAGAGAAGCCTATTATTTACAATTACCCTGAATTTGTTGCGTCCTTCAAAAGGGTTTTTGATATTCCAGCTCGCTCCACCCCTACTGCCGAACTACTCATGTCTAATGCTCAGGGCACAAAAACTATTGTCGAGTATGCCAGTGAATTCCGTACCATGGCAGCAGAAGGTGGCTGGAACAACGAGACTCTCGTGGCTGCCTTTGCACAGGGTCTCTCCGATGTGTTTAAAAATGAGATTGCAGCCAGAGAATTACCTAAAGATCTCGAGGAACTGATATCATTTGTCACCCTCATTGACATCAGACTCCGAGAGAGATCCTCATCCAGGGAGCGCCTGCGGAGGCCTCTTGTAAATTTGGCACCGAGCTTTTCTTGCCCACCCAAACCTCCCTCTCCTCCCATGCCTCCTGGTCCTGAGAACTCTGTCTGTGTGGAGCCAAGGCGGTTAGGCTTCTCACGCCTCTCGTTCGAGGAGAGAGCCTTTAGGAGGAGGGAGGGTCTGTGCCTATACTGCGGACACCACGGTCACATGTTAAAGTTTTGCCCGATTCGTCTGGCAAAGGGCCCGCACCCAAGATACTGTCAGGGGCAGATCTTGGGTGGTCTTTCTGCAGACCCAGAGATATGTGTGGGCAAACCCTTGGTGCCTATTATCCTCTCCTGGCCTGATTCATCCATTAAAACCCGGGCATTTCTTGATTCTGGGGCCGCAGGCTTCTTTATAGATTGTGCATTTGCGTCAAAGCACTCTTTACCCTTACAGTCTCGCAACTTTCCAATAGCCTTCGAAGCCATCGATGGCAGACCAATACAGCCAACCCACGTGACCCAAGAAACCGTGCCCATATCTCTGGCTGTAGGGGCTCTACATCATGAGACGATCCAATTCCAGGTAATTTCCTCTCCATATTACCAGGTTGTTTTGGGATACCCTTGGTTACAGAAGCATAACCCCACAATTGATTGGCGCAAAGCTGAGATATTATCATGGTCCCAGCAATGCACATTTTCCTGTCTCCAGAAACCGGTCAAAGTTTTGGGCACATGTTCTGCCTCTTCCTTACCCGCTGAGTACCAAGAATTCCAAGATGTATTTGACAAAGGTCAAGCCAGCGTTCTGCCACCACACCGTCCGTATGACTGTGGTATCGAACTCCAACCTGGTGCCAATCCTCCCCATGGCCGGATTTACCCACTGTCTGTAGCAAAGAATCGAGCCATAGAGGAGTATGTTACCGATGCACTGTCTAAGGGTTTTATTCGGAAGTCATCTTCTCCTGCCGGGGCCGGCTTTTTCTTTGTAAAAAAAAAAGATGGCGAGTTGAGACCCTGTATCGACTATAGGGGTCTCAATCGCATTACTATTAAGAATGCCTACCCCATTCCATTAATCATGGAGTTATTTGACCGCCTCAAGGGAGCAACGGTCTTCACCAAACTTGATCTGAGAGGGGCATATAATCTCGTCCGGATAAAAGAGGACCACGAATGGAAAACCAGGAGCGGCCATTACGAACACCTAGTAATGCCCTTTGGTCTTTGCAATGCTCCGGCGGTTTTCCAAGAATTTATAAATTACGTCCTGCGAGATATGCTGCAGCAATGTGTGGTGGTTTATCTTGATGATATTCTTATCCATTCCATATCTCTCGAGAACCATCACGCAGACGTTTCTCGTGTTCTACAGAGACTTAGAGAAAATAATCTGTTCTGCAAATTGGAGAAATGTGAATTTAACTGCAAACAGGTCACATTCTTGGGATATGTTATCTCAGATGCTGGATTCTCTATGGATCCTGAGAAACTTTCGGCTGTACTAAAATGGCCTCGACCTACGGGTCTTCGCTCTATACAATGTTTTCTGGGCTTCGCCAATTATTATCGGAAGTTCATACGCAACTTTTCTTCCTTGGTTAAACCTCTCACGGACATGACCAGGAGAGATGCTGATCCACAGCATTGGTCACAAGAAGCCATTACTGCCTTTGAGTCTCTCAAAGTCGCCTTTGCTGCTGCTCCTATACTGGCACACCCTAACCCTGCCTTACCATTCATTCTTGAAGTCGATGCGTCTGAGACAGGAGTAGGCGCCCTCCTGTCTCAACGTCCTAACCCTGAGAGCTCCAGGCATCCGTGCGGGTATTTCTCGAGGAAATTGAACCCGGCGGAATGCAATTACCAGATTGGTGATAGAGAACTTCTAGCCATCATTTTGGCTCTCAAAGAATGGAGGCACCTTCTTGAGGGTACTTCAGTGCAAATCCTCATTCTCACAGACCACAAGAATCTTACATATCTTTCCGAAGCTAAGCGGCTTTCCCCCCGGCAAGCTAGATGGTCTCTCTTCCTATCAAGATTCAATTATGTGGTTTCTTACTTGCCCGGTACTAAAAACATTCGGGCTGATGCCTTGTCTCGACAGTTCTCCCCTCCATCTAGAGAGGAAATAACCCCTACTCCTGTGATTCCTCCTGACCATATACTGGCAACCATCCGTACTAACCTCACCTCACCCCTAGGCGAGGAGATTCTGGCTGCACAAATTAATGCTCCTCCAGAGAAACCTAATGGCCATTGTTTTGTACCTATTAACCTCCGTACGAAACTATTGAGTACATACCACGACCCCAAAGCAGCTGGACATCCAGGCAAAAAACAGTTTATCTGGTCTGTCTCCCGGCAATTTTGGTGGCCTAGTCTCCGTTCGGATGTCACCGCTTTTGTAGCTGCCTGTCCTGTGTGCGCTCAAAATAAAACCCCACAATGCCCTCCAGTGGGTCTCCTGCAACCATACCTAATGGTGAACGACCCTGGACCCACTTGTCCATGGATTTTATCGTAGATCTTCCGGTCTTCCGTGGCAATACAGTCGTTCTCATGGTTGTTGACCGATTCTCGAAGATGTCGCATTGCATTCCCTTGAAAAAACTACCAACTTCCCAGGAACATGCAACAATTTTTGCTCGGGAGGTCTTTCGTTTGCATGGGTTACCCAAAGTGATAGTCTCAGATAGGGGAAGCCAGTTCGTGTCCAGATTTTGGAGAGCCTTTTGTACACAAATGTGAATTCAGCTTTCCTTCTCCTCGGCCTACCACCCGCAATCCAATGGTGCAGCGGAACGAGCTAACCAAACACTGGAACAGTTTCTGAGTTGCTACATTTCTGACCACCAGAACAACTGGTCTGATCTGCTTCCCTGGGCAGAGTTTGCCCACAATAGTGTGACTAATGCCTCCTCCCGGCTATCCCCATTCTTGGCAAACTATGGGTTTCAACCGTCCATGTTGCCTGAAACGTTCTTGCCACAGGGGATACCGGCATTGGAGGAACATCTCAGGGAACTCCGTTCCACTTGGGTGCAGGTTCAGAATTCTTTGCAACGCGCAATGCAGAACTACAAACTCCAGGCCAACCGCAGACGCCTTCCTGCACCTACCTATCAGGTCGGAAAGAGGGTCTGGCTGTCTTCCCGCAACCTACGCCTCCGCGTTCCCTCACAAAAACTGGCACCCCGATACGTTGGGCCATTTCGTATACTTCGAAGGGTTAACCCTGTTGCTTACGCACTTGACCTTCCTGCTAACATGCGCATCTCAAATGTTTTCCATGTTTCCCTCTTGAAACCATTGGTTTGTAATCGCTACACCACCTCAGTGCCACGTCCACGTCCTGTTCTGGTTGACAATCATGAGCAATATGAAATACGCAGCATCATTGACTCACGGGTCTTCAGAGGACAGATCCAATACTTGGTGCACTGGAAAGGATACGGTCCAGAGGAACGCTCCTGGGTTCCAGCCTCTGATGTCCATGCACCATCCCTCCTTCGTTCCTATCACGCCCGCTTCCCCATGAAGCCCGGACCCACCAGCAGAGATGGGGTGAGTCGTTGAGGGGGAGGTACTGTCAGGGTTTCTTTGCTGTTCTAAACAGCAACCCTTTCTGTTTCAGTGAATGAGTTTTCAACTGCAATTACTATGAGCTCCTTCTGCTTGTTGCCACAGTTACTCACCTGAGAGTAGTAATCAACCCTGCTGCTAATCAGTTCTGCCTATTTAAGCAGCAAATCCCAGAACCTCCTTGCCCTTGCGTGGTTTCCTGTTTCCCAGAAGTCTCCTTGTTCCTGTGTTTCCTGTTTGTTCCTGGTTCCTGACTCCGGCCTTGTTCCTGACTCCGCTGCTCTCCGTGCTCCTGATCCTGGCTTGTCTGACTACCCACTCTGGTGACTGACCCCTGCTTGATTCCTGGACTTTGCTTTTGTTATTTATTAATAAAGGTGTGTTTGCATCTAGTTCTGTCTCTGTCTGGTTCCTGGTCCCTGACACAATCGCATTAGAGAGAGATGCTCTCAGCGACAGTCTTATAACTGGATGCAGGTTCAAACCTTGCCCACCTTGCCCTATACTTCTCTACCTGCTTTGCCTCCCTGTGGTCCACCACCAGAACCTATGCAATTAGGAACCACTAAGTTACCTGAAGAGGAGAAACAACGAAGAAAGAGAGAAGGCCTATACCTCTACTGCGGCAAAAAGGGGCATGTAAGGACATGTCCTAACCTGCAGGGAAACGCCAGCACCTAAGACCAGAGGAGGGGTTGGTCTTGGGTGTTATGGAGTTAGCCCCTCACAACAAAAATTCTAGACTGCCTTTAGCGGTTACCCTCACCTCTAACGGTGAGACCATACATACCAAGGCCCTACTAGACTCAGGTGCAGCTGGCAACTTTATAGACCAGTTGTTTGCTGAGTCCCACGCCATGACCTTGGTATGCAAGACCTCACCTCCGTGGAAGCCGTGGAAGCACTCAATGGCAAGCAACTCACAAACCCTAAGGTGACTTACGAAACTCAGGAGGTGCAACTCGCCATAGGGGCCCTACACCGGGAGAGCATTACCTTTCACGTGTTGAGTTCACCTTCATGTCCCATAGTCCTTGGGTTTCCGTGATTGAGAAAGCACAACCTCATTATAGATTGGGTAACTTTGGACATATTGTCTTGGGGTTCTACCTGTCTATTATAGTTTCTCAAACCTATGCATCCCGTTTGTTCACTCAACCTGCCCTCGGCCCCTCCTCTCTCTACCTCAGTACCTCCACAGTATGCTGATTTAGCCCAGGTCTTCGAGAAAAGAGAGGCCTCGAAACTCCCTCCCCATTGCCCTTAGGATTGTGTGATTGATTTACTATCAGGGACTATGCCACCTAAAGGTCGGGTATATCCCCTCTCTGAGCATGAGAATAAGGACATGGAAAAATATATTGAGGGGTCCCTAAAGAAAGAGTTTATCAAGCGATCCTCATCTCCGGCAGGTGCTGGCTTTTTCTTCGACAGAATCCATTGCCAATGCAAGGTTGAATTAAGCAAAGTGGCTGATACACCTGCTCCTACATCACAGGGCCTGGCGCCTTTTCACGTAGATCAGACAAACTTACTGCAACATTTCATGGCTAATTTGGAAGCTAACCTCAAGCACTTCTGAGCAGGGCTGTGGGAATGCTTGGGAGCTTATGATTCTATGCCTGAAAGTGGAGACCAGAGGCATTGAGGAAAGAGGTTTAGAAGGTCCTCTCAGGGCATAGCGACTTTCCAGGCACTACCTATCCCCCCATATGCTTACCTGGGCTAAGGGTCACTCAGGGATGTACCCAAACGCACCATCCACGCAGACAGAGGGTCCCCAGACTCACAAAGATGACATCTTATTCAGTGGTGCTCCAGGGCCTTCAAGAGGTGTTGGACCATGGACAAACCTGGATCAGGAGGGATTCTTCACCTTGACGCTGCGCCCCTGGATGGACCTTGCCAACATACATAAATTATACCGAGCTTGGGAGTTGGCTGAGTGTCCACCTCACGTCTAAGATTACTTACTCTGCATGCGCTACATTCCTGCTTTAGTCGTAGCTGTAGATCAGTTCTCTCAGTTTAGCTTAAATGAGCATCTAGCACCAGTGGCATGATAGTATCATCTTGTTTAAAATAAGCATGTTCTTATATTTTAGTTTGTTATTTGTATTGTTACTCCTGGTTTAGCTCAATGCAGGAGCTTTAAAGCACACAGGTAGAAGTGCCCTGTCTCAAAAAGTTTGGCTACTAATCCTGTGAGGGCAGCATGGCATTCCAGTCACTATAACCACTACAGCCCACTGATGCTTGGAGTTTTCCTTTAAGGAAGTGTTGTGGATCCAAATAATGATCTTTGTTATATTCAGTGGAAACCCAAATAGTTGTTACAAGTGTACTTTGAGAAGCGAGAATTAGACACCAGACACCTGTTGGTATTCAAAATAAGCCTCTGACGTTTTATTCATCAGCTTGGTTTTCTACATTAAAAAGTAAGTGCTTACGTGCAAATACTCTTAGAACAAAAATAGCAAGGGAATACAGATAAGTCGTAGGGATAAGCGCCATGTACACATAACAAATACGTTTCAAGGTAAGAGAGAACAAAATGATTAGATTAGAGACATCTTAGGTGCGGGCTCTCTGCTCCCGGGACTTAGACATACCGTATATACTCGAGTATAAGCCGAGTTTTTCAGCACATTTTTTGTGCTGAAAAACCGGAACTCGGCTTATACTCGAGTCAATAGTCTGTATTATGGCAATTTACATTGCCATAATACAGACTGGGGGGAGAGGGGGCTGGCAGAGCTGTGACTTACCTGTCCTGCAGCTCCTGTCAGCTGTCTCCTCCTCCGCGCCGTCCGTTCAGCACCTCGGTCAGCTCCCAGTGTAAATCTCGCGAGAGCCGCGGCTCTCGCGAGACTTACAGTGTGAGCTGACAGAGGGAGCTGCACAGACGGCGCGGAGGAGGAGAGAGCTGACAGGAGCTGCAGGACAGGTAAGTTACAGCTCTGACAGCCCCCTCTCACCCCTACTGAACTGCCAATGCCACTAGACCACCAGGGAAGGAGCCCCCCTCCCTGGCCAGCTAGCAAGCAGGGAGGGGGGACGAAAATAATAATACAGATATTAATAATAATAATACAAATTTAATAAAAGTATTAATAATAATAATAATAATAATAATAATGAAAACATATTAAAAAATAATAAAAAAAATAATAATTAAAAAAAATAATATAACAAAAAAAACAATTAGTATTAAAATAATAAAAATGCCCACCCCCAACAAGGCTCTGCATCACACACTCAAACACTGCATTCATGCACACTGCACTAATACACACACACCAATACTGCATTCATGCACACACACTGCATCACACACACACACTGCACTCACACACTGCATTCATACACACACACTGCACTCATATACACACACCGCATTCATACACACACACTGCATTCATACACACTGCACTCATATATATATATACACACTGCACTCACACACACACTGCATTCATACACACACAGCATTCATACACACACTGCACTCATACACACTGCATTCATACACACTGCATTCATACACACTGCATCACACACACACTGCACTCATACACTGCACTCATACACACTGCACTCATACACACTGCACTCTTACACACACACTGCACTCATACACACACACTGCACTCATACACACACACTGCACTCATACACACACACACACTGCATTCATACACACACACACTGCATTCATACACACACTGCAAATAAATATTCAATTAATATAATTTTTTTAGGATCTAATTTTATTTAGAGATTTACCAGTAGCTGCTGCATTTCCCACCCTAGTCTTATACTCGAGTCAATACGTTTTCCCAGTTTTTTGGGGTAAAATTAGGGGCCTCGGCTTATATTCGGGTCGGCTTATACTCGAGTATATACGGTATATGGTCTTAAGTGTTGTTCAAGCATCAAGCATTTCCTAATTCCAAGTTAGCCAATTTTAATATAGGATATCATTATATGACACCTATAAGCTTGAGCCTTTTAATCAAGATAAATTCTATCACAATCCCCTCTTTTGATCCAAGGGTCACCCAAATGTCCAAGGTATTTCCAGGCCTGCTAGCCAAAGCCTGTGGGACTTTCATTTATTGCTTCACCACGGTTCCCTTGGACTGAGAGACCACCAGAATCAGCAGAGGAGAGTTCCTTCATTTGTTATGCGAGGTAACATCATAAAACCTTTCCGAAGTCGGAGCTGGAATGTAAGTTAAGGTACAACCAACATTAGGTTTGCTTTTACATAGAGAGGTTAGTAGACATGAAAAAAATCTAAAGGTTAGAAAAATAGCCATAATGACAAATATGGCTAATAGCAAAAAGTACAACATTTTCTTAATTAGTAAAGTCAACCATGTTCCTAGCCCAAATGTCCAATCCCAATCCCCAAAGAAGCCGTTATCCTGTTTGATATCCTGTACTAAGTCATGTAAATCTTTTATATGTTTATGGATCATAGTGCCATGGTCAGATAGGTTAAAACAGCACATACCTTCAATAGCTTCACATCCTAAGTCATGTTTCATTAGTAAGTAGTCAGTGGCTGCTCTATGTAAAAGCCTTTGCTATCTGCAACCATATATTTTCCTGCCATGCATTTTTATTTTCTGGTCTCAAGTCAGAGTAGCATATCTGAACAGAGCATAAAATGGTAAAGGATATGAACAGCTTCATGTTGGTGGATCAGTCTGAGTGACTTGTTTACAGTGACTGGCGTGTATCCACGTGGCTTTTCCTTCTAGTTTTACCGAGGTAGCCGTAGTCAAGAGCACTTGGAATGGACCGTCAAAGCGTGGTTCAAGTCCTTTCCTCACATGCCTCCTTATCACCACCCAATCACCAGGCTGCAGTTTGTGAGTTGCAGAGTCAGAGTCTGGATCTGGAATAGAATCAAAGACTTGTTTATGCACCCTGTCAAATCTTTGGTGTAGGGCCTGAACATAGGCAGTCATACTACCATGCTGCATCTGGAGGGTTTGGGGAAAATAGAGGCCTGTCTTTGGGGCACATCCAAACAGGATCTCAAAAGGGGATAGGCCATGTCTGGAATTGGGGGTGAATCTCATAGAAAAGAGTGCTAGTGGAAGGCATTCAGTCCAGGGTTTCCCTGTGTCTTGCATGGCCTTTGCAATCTTGTTCTTTAAGGTGCCATTTGCCCTTTCTACTTTTCCACTACTCTGGGGGTGATAAGGGGTGTGGAAGGCCTGACTGATCCCTAAGGCTTTCATAATTTCTTGCATTATTTCCCCAGTGAAATGGCTACCTCTGTCACTTTCAATCACTTCAGGTACTCCATATCTACATACCAGTTCCTTCAGAAGCTTACTTGCTGTGACCTTTGTTGTGGCTTTCGACACTGGGTAGGCCTCAGGCTAACCTGAAAAGAGATCAATGCACACCAACACATATTCATACACTCCTACCTTAGGTAGTTGAATATAGTCTATCTGCAGTCTTTGAAACGGGTAAAGTGGCCTTGGTGTGTGCTTACTTGGTGTTTTGACAGCCTGTCCTGGATTGTTTCTAGCACAAATCATGCAAGCTTGGGTGTATTTAGCTGCTACAACAGTAAATCCGGGTGCTACCCAATGGGTGTTTACTATGCTGTTCATGTGCATCTTGGATAGATGTGTAGGTCCATGGGCAATCTGGGCCATCATGGGGTACAATACTCGTGGCAAACACAATCTTTTACCTTTCCTCCACATTCTGTCATCATCAGGTTCTGCATCTTGTTTCCTCCAGAGATCATGTTCTTCCTTGCTTGCCTGTCTTTGTAAGCTCAACAGTATATTGTAGTCAACGGCGTCATCTGTAAGAACAACTTGTAGGAAGGTATTACCTGTAGAGGGATGACCTTGAATTGCTGCTTGCTTGGCAGCTTCGTCTGCTCTGTGGTTTCCTCTTGAAATCTCATCTGTGATCTTCACGTGAGCTGCCACCTTGATGATGCCTACTTGAGTGGGTAACAGGATAGCGTCCATAAGTGCACTCACGGCTTCAGAATTCTTGATTGGAGTTCCTGCTGAGGTGAGAAAATCACGAGCCCGCCATATAGGGCCAAAATCGTGGGCTATACCAAAAGCATAGCGAGAGTCTGTAAAAATATTAGCAGTCTTACCAGAAGCCATTTTACACGCTTCAGCGAGTGCCTTCAGCTCTGCCTCCTGTGCAGAGCAGTGAGGAGCGAGTGGTTCAGCTTTTATTATCTCATGTGCAGAGACTACAGCATATCCAGTGTGGAAATTACCCTTCTCATCAGCATATCTGGAACCATCTACAAAAAACTCAAAATCTGCATTAGATAATGGAGAATCAATTACATGCAAAAAACCTGCTGTTTCTTGTGCCATTAGTGCTGCACAATCATGGGGTACCTGGGCATCAGCTAACTCATCTGGTGAAAGTGAATTTACAAAAAGATCAGAAGTACAAGTACCATTGCCACTATCTCCACTTCCCTCTTTTAAATCCAGGGGAAGTAATGTAGATGGATTTATCACCATACACCTTTTAAGAGTAACGTTAGGTGGCATAAGCAAGGCACATTGCATTCTGAGATGCCTTGCAGTATGTATGTGTTTTGGTTGAACTTGTGACAATATGCTGTTGATATCATGCGGTGTGTATATGGTCACCGGATTATCTAAAACAATATCAGTGGCTTTGTCCAGGAGGGCGGTAACACGCCGCCACTGCCCTAACACATGAGGGGCACCCCTGGCAACAGGGTCCAATCTGGTGGAGTAGTAAGCTATTGGTCTTTGTTTACCACCATGGTCCTGTGTAAGGACAGATGTAGCATAACCTGATTGCTCAGTACAGAACAGGTTAAAATTATTTCTGTAATCTGGGAGACCCAGTGCTGGAGCTGACGTTACCAGTATCTTAAGTGTATAGAAGGCATTTTCTGCCGCAAGGGTTAATTTAAATGGTTTGTTTTCGTTGGCAAGACAATCATACAGTGGTTGCATGTAGATAGCTACAGAACGCAGCCAAGGACGGCAGTAAGATACCAAACCGAGAAATGTACGAAGCTGGGCTAAGCTGCGGGGGGGTTTAATATTTTGAACTGCAGTCTTTCTACTTTCTGTGAGATGTTTTATGCCCTGGGAAATGCAATGTCCTAGGAAAATAACTTTCTCTACACAAGCTTGCAGTTTCGTTTTTGATGCTTTACAGCCTGCTTTTGCCAGGAATTTCAGCAAGGAAAGAGTGTTTACAATACAAGATTCCATATTATCGCAACATAGGAGTAGGTCATCGATATACTGCAATAAAATTACATTATTTGGCCTTTCCCATTCTTCAAGAATCTGGGCCATTGCCATGCTGTACATAGTGGGTAGTTTTGTGCGCCCTGTGGCAATACTGTCCAAGTGTACTGCTTGTGTTTATGTGTAAATGCAAATAAAAACTGATTGTCGGGATCCATGGGGACACTGAAAAATGCATTTGCCAAGTCAATAACAGTAAATACCTTAGAGGAAGGTGGTATTTGTGCCAACAAGGTGTGTGGGTTGGGAACATTAGGGGCAATCAGTTCAGTTACAGCATTAATTGCCCTCAAATCATGTACCATACGGTATACCACAGGTTTACCTTTCTCTTGCTTTTTCTTAATTGGGTACAATGGTGTGTTACAAGGGGAGGTGGTCTGGACAACTACCCCTGCCTGCAGAAACTCTTGCACAGATTGCGAAATAGCATCTTCCTGTGCTGGGCTTAGGTGGTATTGTTTTTGGTAGGGAGGTTTGGCTCCGGGCAGGAGATTAACCTTGACTGGGGGCACAGAGAGTCTGCCTGTATCTGTCTTCCCTGTAGCCCAAAAGGAATCAGGGACTGAGGACAAGTCAATGGTAGGTTCTGGCACATGGCATAGTGAGAGTTGCCAGAACATTTGAAAGAGATATCATTTGTTTGTCCTCCAAAGGCACAGACAATGTTACTTTTCCAGTGGGGCTATACTGGATATTTGCACTAAGAGCAGACAGTATATCACTGCCTAGTAGATTAACAGGGGCATGAGGGCTGACAAGTAGCCTTGTTACAAGGGCAGTAGAGTCATGTAGCTTCAATTTCAGCTTGTGGGTAAGGGGAATGTCATTTTCGATACCATCCACCCCTACACATGATAATACATCATTAGATTTCTCATACGGGAACACATATTTTTCCTGTAACATCGATTTAGCAGCGCCAGTGTCCAACAGGAAAGGGACTATTCGGTCCCCGGGTAGTGTAACATTGATAATGGGTGAGGGCCCTGCAGAGTCAGGGATATTTATAATATGTAGGGACACTGGTTTGCCAATTTCCTATTGGGGGGGGGGGTGGTGGAGGTGGTTGGCTGTCTTGGGAGTTATCATTAGAATCCTGGGGTTTTCTATTTTTAGGAGGACATTTGCAGTTACGTTTAATGTGTCCTTTCCTGACACAATTCCAGCAGTCTACCTGCCTTCTGTCTCCATCAGCTCTAGGGACAGTTACAGCCATTAGAGGTGTGCTCCTCTTTCTAGTATTTAGATTAGCTTCCACTCCCCTAGCCACCTTCACCAGATCACCATAGGTTAAACTTCTCCACTCAGGTCTAGCATTTTGGAGACCAGTCCTTATGGGTATGTGGATACCATCCATGAAGCAGTTAATAAGCAGTCTGGTCGAAGTGGTTTCGATATCTGTGTAACCCAATGCCTCCCAAGCCATTTGTAGTCTGGTGAAGAATGTTTCTACAGGTTCATCTTCCCCTTGTAATATATCTCCTAATTTATGGGCTAGTTCCTCTGTCTTTACTTTAGCCCATTCTCTCATTGCAGTGACATAGCATGCTCCAGATGCAGACTTGGTTCTAAACCATTCATCTGTTTGCATGATGCTTTTTCTGAGGTTATCTTCATGGGCATCAGTATATTTAGCAATTATTCTAGCCCAAATGGGGCCAGCTTTTAGTGCCACAATCTGTTTTAAATCCATCCAAGTACACTAGTAAGTAGCTTGAATTGTGGATAGAGACTGGACTAGAGCTAAGGGGGCCTTTTCAACATCTGCCAGCTGCTGTATTATTGCCAGTTGTTCATTGGGTGTCCAGGGCTTATATTCTTCCCAGTATTGGATACCTGAGCTCGGGTGTCTGTTCTCATGGTACACGCTCTCAACTTTGGGTATCATTGGAGTAGAAAATTGTGGAGCTAATGGCCCCACTGGGGTGTCTATGGGGGCAACTAGGGGTTCCTTTAAGTCTGGAATATCTGCCTGCTCTAATGAACCCATAGGTCTTACAGGGGCTGCTAGGGGACCATATGAAGTCCCACTGCGTAATATTACTGGAAAGAGAGGTTTTGATCTCCTTAAAAGGGAAATCGCCTGGCCTTTAGGGACCAAAGGAGTCCCTGCATTATCCTGGTAAAGGGGTGGGTTTACAAGATTTTTCCCAGGATCCTGCCTACTCTGGGACCCTAGAGGTCCAAAACATTGATAATATGGTACACCTTTCCTGGTGGTTTCTCTATAACTACAACTAGTTAATTCAACAGCAGTATCATGCCATTTTTGTGCAACTTCTACTAAGTCATTATCTTCTAACCAACCTCTGTAATTTGCCATAAATTCACTCCATATATGTGGGTCTAAAGTGCCCTCTGAGGGCATGTCAGCTTTCTTAAGTAACCTCTTAACATTCTTAATTGCTCCTTGTCCTTTGTGATGCTTGACAATAGTCAAAGCCATAAATCCCCCTTGGGTACTTTCAGAGCTACCCATCTTAAAACTTGTAAGGGTTAATTACTTCCTTACACAAGACAAACTGTACAATAACAGTGTATTTAAAACACTTATGACCAATGCAGTGGAATTTTCACAGTTCTGTCTTCTAAACACAGATCAGGAGATCTGCCCTTGGAGGATTCTAACTCAAATTATAAAACAAATGACAAGGCAAACAATAAAAATAACTTACAACCCACAGTTATAATCCACTATCTCAAGATTCCTTTCACAAGACATAACACAACCTCCACCTGAATATAACCATAATACCACAGAAAACAAGTTCTTTAGATCAGACTTTTTTAAAATCCTTACCCACCCGGACCGGGGTCTCAAAGAGCACCAGAGAGTCAAAATCATTTATAGGTAGAAAAATAAAAGCTTTTTCTTACCCGCTGCAGCTGATTAACCGTCTGGGCTCCGAGCCAACCCTTCTGGGTCCAGATGAACTGGATTTGTCTGATCCCGGGTTTCGGCACCAAATTGTTGTGGATCCAAATAATGATCTTTGTTATATTCAGAGGAAACCCAAATTGTTGTTACAAGTGCACTTGGAGAAACGAGAATTAGACCTCAGACACCTGTTGGTATTCAAAATAAGTCTCTGACGTTTTATTCATCAGCTGGGTTTTATACATTAAAAAGTAAGTGCTTACGTGCAAATACTCTTAGAACAAAAATAGCAAGGGGATACAGATAAGACATAGATGAGCGCCATGTACACATAACAAATAAGTTTCAAGGTAAGAGAGAACAAAAAGATTAGAGTAGAGACATCTTAGGTGGGGGCTCTCTGCTCCCGGGACTTAGACATATATGGTCTTAAGTGTTGTTCAAGCATCAAGCATTTCCTAATTCAAAGTTAGCCAATTTTAATATAGGATATCATTATATGACACCTATAAGCTTGAGCCTTGGAATCAAGATAAATTCTATCACAGGAGTGTGTACTATACAGCTACAAAGAAACCAAGGGTTGAGGCCTTAGGATGGTGTCCATGAGATATACTATCGGCTGAATCTATAGATATATTTAAAACCTAGCAATGGCCCACGGCAATAAAACACCTCCAAAGAACAAACCAACATCAGTATAAAAGGGTGAATTTGAAGAGCAGATTTTATGGTTGTAATAAAATGAACAATATTTTTTTTTTTTATAATTGAAGTTTATTGGTTTCATTTCAGTGTACATTTCAATGTAAACAATTACAGTTTGTCACACGCATCACTTGTCATACATATTACAGGTTCATTTTGTGAATTATACAAACAATCAAAGTATAACACTTTTCAACAATCCCTTCCCCTCCCCTCGTCCCCTCATCCGTCTTTTGGGTTTGAGAGAAGTAGTGTGTGTCCACATGTACGTCCTAACTTGTGTACGTGTGAAAGGTGTTGGTGCCTGGCCCTGATGGGTTATCTGTTTATGTCGTATTGGGCCTGGCAGGAGGGGGGTTCGGAGGTGGAGTGTGTGACACCTTTATTGGTGGTCGTGCTGCCTTAGTATGCTACCAGGCAGCAGTCCCATTACCTTGAAGTATACACCAGAACATAATAGAACAAAACAAGAGAATACAAAAAAATAAATAAAAAAATACATAACATTGAGTAAAAAAGTAAAGTAAAATAGCGAATTTTAGGTTAGGTTGGGACTGGTTGCTAATACCACATCCTGTGAAAGAGTTACCAGAACTATCGCAGTTTGCAGGTCCCCACCCCTAGGATGGAGGGTATAGAGCCTCCCATGGTTTCCATATCTTAGAAGTCGTGCAATAAGCTGTATGTGAGAGGACTGCCATACGTTCGTATGTGTGATGGAGATTTATCCTGTCTACTAGCGCTCTCTTTGTGGGGCAGATGCTGGATTTCCAGTGGAGCGCTATCAGTGCTCTAGCCGCAAGAGCTATGTGAGATACTAAGGCTCTCTCATGAAATGACACCCCAGGGGGAAACTCTAGCCAAAGGTATATTTCTGGTTCTGTAGGTAATTTAAGCTGAAGTGCCGCCACTAGTTCTGCCACCCCTGCCCACAGTTGTTTAATTTTATGACACGCCCACCAAATATGGGTCATGGTGCCCCTTTCTAAGCCACATCGCCAGCATATTGCTGATGCTCCTTTATACATACGGCTCAGTTTGTCAGGTGTAAGATACCAGCGGTAGATAAGCTTGCGGTGAGCCTCTATCAGTGTGTAACACTTGGTAACTCCCCTTAGTGCATTTAATCTTTTTATCCATCTTTCTTGTGAAATTTCTTCCCCAGTCTCTTTTTCCCATTGCGACTCTAGCGTCATGGGGTTTCTGGCCCTC
The DNA here is from genome assembly GCF_036172605.1 of Pelobates fuscus. NCBI lineage: Eukaryota > Metazoa > Chordata > Amphibia > Anura > Pelobatidae > Pelobates > Pelobates fuscus. The sequence continues at coordinate 138,745,652 of NC_086317.1, forward strand.
GGGGCAGTAATGGCCCTATAGCAGCCAGAGAGAAGTTTGGGCCGCAGCGGTGCTGTCCAACATGAACCTAGAAGCAGCCGTGTGGTACTGTCAATGGGGGTGGAGTCATATTGTGTCATATTCTACATGGTCTAGGATTACACTTTTAAGTTGCAAGTATGCGAATGTAAATTTTGATGGCAATTGAAATGTGTCTTGTAAGGTCACGAATGGGAGCAGTTTTCCCCCTATAACCAGCTGCGACAGCTTAGTGATACCCTTGTTTTCCCATTGTCGAATTGATAACCACGGAGATATGGCTTGTAGGGCTGCTAGGGGTGCCAATCTATGATATTTAGAGTGTGAGTGTCTCGCTTGGCGGATAGACCATGCATCAAGCGACGCTCTCGTGGTCGGGTATAGGTGAGGCTGTTGGTTCCTCACGCGGGGGGGGGGGGTCCATATATGTGCCAGCAGAGAGTCTCCCGGCATTTGCTTTCTTTCCATATCAACCCAATTTAGTAGTCCCTGTGGTGCGTGGAGGTTAATCGCTTGGGCCAATAAAGCTGCCTTGCTATAGTCCCATACCTGAGGTACCCCCATTCCACCCTCCCGAAATGATCTTTGCAATACCTCCCTCGCCACCCTAGCCCTACCCTTGAACCAAATAAAATCCATGAACAGGGTTTGTATTTTCATGCAATAGTTCTTTGGAATCAGTATGGGAAGCATTCTGAAGATGTACAATAACTTTGGCAAAGATATCATTTTAAGTGCATTTATGCGGCCCAGCCATGAGATTCGCACGTCTCTCCATCCCCCCAGCTCTTGTCTTAAAGTTGCCAACATGGGAATGTGGTTGTATTGCATCAAGGTTGTTATTGATTTAGTTACTCTTACTCCTAAGTAGGTTATATAATCTTCTCTCCAGTCAAATTTAAAGAGGGAAGCGAGGGTCTCCCTTCTATCTTTTGGTATATTAATCGGCAGTGCTTGCGTTTTGCCTGCATTGAGTTTGTAATAGGACACTCGTCCAAAGCTGTTTAACAATTCCATTAGTGGGGGAAGTGACTTTTCCGGGCGAGAAAGTGTGAGGATGATGTCATCCGCGAAGAGCGAAAGTTTATGTGCCTGGTCCCTGATCACTACGCCTGTAATGCTTTGGGAGTCTCTTATGAGTTGAGCCAGAGGCTCCAAACATAAAATAAACAGGAGGGGGGACAAGGGGCACCCCTGCCTGGTTCCATTAGTTATGGCAAAAGGGGGAGAGATGAAGCCCGCATTGGAAACACTTGCTGTGGGGCTTGTATACAGTGCCATTATGGCTGTGATAAGTGGCGGAGGGAGGCCGAACCTCCCCATCACCTCCCTCATGTATAGCCAGTTAAGTCTATCGAAGGCCTTCTCCGCGTCCAGCGCTAAGAGAAGGCCCTCGCTCGATGTCTCGCTAATGTGATGAATCACATTCAGGAGGTGTCTGGAGTTATCCGACCCCTGTCTTCCCTTGATGAAGCTTGATTGATTGTAGTGTATGAGTTTAGGCAGGATCGAGCTAATTCTACTTGCTATGATTTTGGCATATAGTTTTGTATCTATGTTAAGGAGCGAAATTGGCCTGAAATTCGGGCATACATTTGGCTTTTTGCCTGGTTTTGGAAGAGTAACTATATGGGCTAAAAGCATTTCTTTGGGAAGTGTGCCGTTTTGAAAACTTTCGTTCAGTAGGGCCAGTAGGGAGGGACCTATTTGGTCAAGGAATGTCTGGTAATAGGTGGCCGTAAGGCCATCCGGTCCTGGACTTTTTGATTTGGGTAGGGCTTGTATATGAGTCTGTAATTCCTCAAGTGAGATAGGTCTAAGGAGTCGCTGTGTGTCCAGTTCCTGCAACCTGGGCAGGTGTGCCTTGTCTAGAAACTTATTTATCTCCACTAGGGTTGGGACATGTGTCGAGGGGTCATCTGCTAGATTATACAATGTGCTGTAGTATTTGGCGAATTCTTGTACGATCGTGTTTGGGTTCAGTATCTTATGTCCGTTTGCTGAGTGTATATATGCGATCTTAGTAGCTAGTGCCCTTTTTTTCAGTCGTGAGGCCAGAAGGGCTCCTGCTCTATTTCCCTGCTCAAAGAAGCGTTGCTTAAACCTACGTAATATGAAGTTCGTTTTAGCCAGTTCTATCTCTTCTAGTTGGCGCTGTATCTGTTTGATCTCTTTCGCTCGTTGGGGAGATGGGTTAGCTTTATTGGACGTGGTTATTTCCAGCAGTTGTTTGGTAAGAGCTAGATATGTTTTAAGTCGTTGGGCCTTAGCATAGCTAGCGTGCTTAATTAACACCCCTCTAATGTAGGCTTTGTGGGCTAGCCAGAGCACATCTATCTTTGTTCCCGGTATCTGGTTTGTACTAAAGTACAGATCTAGTTCCTCTCTAATATCTGCGAGCGTTCGTGGATTTGTGAGTAAGTGCTCATTCATGCGCCAGGATCCTCTACCACTGTTAGGGAATTGTTCCCCCAGTTGGAGCGTTACCGGCGCATGGTCGGACCATGAAATTAAGCCCACTTCCGTCTCTTGTATTCTCAGTATCATCGAATTGTGTATAAGAAATCGATCAATACGAGAGTAGGAATTGTGAGCAAGTGAGTGAAACGAGTAGTCCCTTCTCATTGGATGCGTCACCCTCCACGGGTCTATGTATCCATGAGTTAAGAGGGCTTGGTTCAGTTTTCTTGTTATGGGGCCTCTGCGACTAGCCGTGTTCCTAGCTGCTGTTTCCGAGGACATAACATCTAAATGGTCATCTAAAGTAAAGTTGGTGTCCCCTCCTATGATCACGTCTCCCAACTTCCATTTTTCTATTTTCTGGAAGAGTGTATCTAAAAAGGCCGGCTGATCAGCATGTGGTCCATATATATTAACCAGTGTGAATTGTGCGTTATTGATTGTACATTGAAGTATCAAGAATCTGCCATGTTTATCCGCATGTTTGGCCACTAGTGTGAAGGCGACTTCCCTGCTAATGAGGATGGAAACTCCTCTTTTTTTTTTAGTGTAACAGGAGTGGAAATCTATCGGGAATTGCGGGGAATTGAATTAAGGTCTGTGGCCCCATTTAAAATGAGTCTCCTGGTAAAATGCTACATGAGCGTGTGCCCGTTTTGCTTCCTGCAATGCCATACGTCTCTTGTGTGGAGAATTTAACCCCTTCGCATTAAAGGAAAAAATGTTAAGCACCATATTTACGATGGGTTCTGGGGGCTGAAACTAGGGCCCAAGCGGCCTCTGTCCGGTAGAAAGTAACTCTCTTTACCCATGTTTCCATGAGCATTGCCTCTCTCTCAAAAGACACATATGCCAGCACTACAAACCAGCCATAAGTATACATTATTCGCCATGAAAAGAAAAAGAATGAGAATTGACATAAAAATAATAACAAACCAAAATAAAAGATAATAAACCAAAAAGGAACTATATACAAATGTCCCCAACCCCTAGATAGCCTCGGCCGAGACATCTAGGTACAACAGGGATCAAAACACTATAGCAGTGTGAGCGCACCACACTGCAATGGCTCTCTTTAGTGAGCCTGATGGGGGTGTGGGTAGAAAAGTGAGTTAAAGTGTGCGGCAAAGCCGTCGCACTGAGCTCCGCCTATTACGGCCTTTTTGAGAGTTTCAACTGATTTATAAGAGTAAGGACACTCTCATAGTAACAAAATGTCAAAATGTTTTGTTTTGTTTTGTCTAGTTTTTTTGTTTTTTTTTATATAGTTTTTTTTTTTGTGTTGAAAGAAAACTGTTTTTTTTTTTTTTTTTTTTTTTGTAGTTTAGCCATTAGAATAGAAAATATGCATTTTTGCATTACACTATTGGTTAGATAATACTACACCGAGTCCGTGGTTCCTGGAGAAGCGCCAAAGTGGCATGCGACCGTCCCATGGTGATTGTTCACTTAGCGGAGGCTACCTTTTGCCAGTCTCCTGTGATCCTAGTAGCTACCGGTTCCGTCTCCTTATCTGGGGTGACATCTGCCTGGAGTGGTATGTTCCATTGAGACAGTAACTTTCTTCCCTCTTCTGGCGTTGCAGCTGTCTTGTCTGAGCCGTTCTTGTGAATGATGAGGCGGGTAGGAAACCCCCATTTGTAAGGTATTTGCGCCTCTCCGAGTGCTTTAGTAATGGTACCAAATGATCTTCTTTTCGCTAGCGTTGCTGAAGAGAGATCAGCAAAAAGCTGAAGGCCCGCAAATTTTCCTGTCAAGCGTGCAGGATCTCTGGCCGCCTGCATCAGCCGTTCCTTAGTGGCAAAGAAGTGGACCCGGACTATAGCATCCCTGGGTACTGCCGCAGGCATATTTCGTGGTTTCATGAGCCTGTGAGCTCTGTCTAGCTCCAATTCTGGAGGTGAGGCATCTGGTAATAGGGCTTGAAATAATTGCATTAAATATGGTTTTAAATCTTGTGCCCTAATCTCCTCTGGAATACCACGCAGGCGGATGTTGTTTCTGCGGGCTCTATCCTCCATATCTGTAATTTTTGTATCTAGCGCTTGCAATTTAGTGGAGAATTTGTCATAGGCATCAGCTAAATTATTATGTGCCTCTATAATCTCCTCTGTCTTATCCTCTAGGTGGGCTGTTCGTTCCCCTATAGCCTGAACATCCCTCCTGATGTCTGCTGCTAATTTGTGAAAATCTGACCTGAGAGTTGTTTTCAGATCCTCAATCCGTTTAAGGACGCTTGTTTCTCCAGCTGGCAGCGCGGTGGTCCGTGATATCGATGTGAGATCGCTCCGGCCGGACTCACTGCGTTCTGATTCTGAAGCAGGCGAGCGCGGTCTTCCGGCTCCATCTTGGGCGTGCATGCTTGGCGGCGAGAAGGCCGCAATCTGCAGCGAAGGCGTTTTGCTTTTCGATTTGCAAGCGTTTTTACTCGCCATTGCAGCTCGGGGGTGCAGTCTGTATGTGAGTAGCCTTGAAAGCTTGTTATCTGTCGTTTATTGTGTGGAATCAGGCTAATCGGCCGTCGTTACCGCGGAGCTCTGTCTCTATGCGTCCGTTCGCATTCCGGTCGTGGCCACGCCCCTAATGAACAATATTTTTAAAAAAAATTGTGACTAGGAAAACAATGGTGGTTCTGGTATGTAAAAAGTCAATCTTGCAGGTTCAAGCCAGTGAACCATGCATGCTGTTAATGCGAGTTTCGCTGTTTATTTTATTTGGCAATGATGAAACTACCAAGTGTCCAAGTGTTAAAGCTGCCATTATGCAGTGTGTGAGTGTATGTGAATGTGTTTGTCTTTGCAGAATTGTCTGAATTTGTCTTTGAATCAATGTTTGTGCTTGTGCATGAATATGCATTTGTCACTATCTGTATATGAGTATGTGTTTCCTTGTGCATAAAAGTTGGTGTCACTGCCTGAATGGTTTTGAATGTATTTATGTAAAATCTGCAGGCTTGTCTTTGTGCATATGTTGTATATATCCATGTGTCCATGAACTTAGTATTTTTGGGTGTTTTTTTCTTTTTCGGTTCACTGCACTTTTGATCTAGATTCCAGTTCTGCCTCTTTGTTAATCTGATCTATTGTTTTTGGACCCTGGGGTTTATGTCGAGATACCCAGTTATTTCTCCTCAAATCCAGCACATCCTGCACCAAAAATCTAATCCAAGAAGATGATTTCCTCTTTTTTTAAAAGATATGAATCTTGCGGAAATAGTCGTCCATGCGAGACTGTCCATGCTCCAGGTATTTTCCAACTGGTGTGAGCTAAAGGCAGATTCACTCCATGGACCCCTCGCTGTTCCTGTTCAATAATTCAGTTGTTCATGGAGTCTTCTGAGAGCAATATTAATTTTAATAGCTCACCAATAAATTATATGTTCCCTTGGGATCACCTGCATGCTTTATTACAGGCATGCTCAATTCCTCCTTTAGTCCAGTGTTTTCCTTAGGTGATGTAGCTGCATCTATTTCCTTTTGCAGTTTTTGAATAACCTAACCCCCATTTTCACTTCTTTCAAACTCCTTCTGGCAGAGCCTTAGTAGCAGCCTGCAGAAGGTAATGCAGACTTCACTATTGTCTTCTGTTGGGACTAGTGATGTCCCGAACGGTTTGCTGGCGAATAGTTCCTGGCGAACATAGCGTGTTTTCGTTCGCCACGGTTGGTGAAAATATGTGATGTTCGGTCCGCCCCCTATTTGTCATCACTGAGTAAACTTTTACCCTGTACCTCACAGTCAGCAGACACATTCCAGCCATTCAGCAGCAGACCCTCCCTCCCAGACCCTCCCACCTCCTAGACAGCATACAATTTAGATTAATTTTGAAGCTGCATTCTTTTTTTTCTTTTTTTTTTTTTTCTTTTTTTTTTAGACAGATGTGTGTTATATTTGGCTAGTTATTATTATTATTATTATTATTATTATATTATTTATAGAGCGCCGTCAAATTCCGCAGCGCTTTACAATGGGTGGACGAACAGACATGTAGTTGTAACCAGACAAGTTGGACACACAGGAACAGAGGGGTTTAGGGCCCTGCTCAATGAGCTTACATGCTAGAGGGAGTGGGGTAAAATGACACAAAAGGTAAGGATAGTATTAGACTAGTGACAGTTGCAGAAGAGGAATCAGTTGGGAGCTATTAAGAGTTTAATTGATACGCTTTTATGAAGAAGTGGGTTTTTAATGATTTTTTGAAGGAGTGGAGACTGGGTGAGCATCTAACGGAGGAGGGAAGCGAGTTCCACAGGAACGGTGCAGCCCTCGAGAAGTCTTGAAGGCGAGCATCAGAGGTGGGAGTACGGACAGAAGATAGACGTAAGTCTTCAGCAGATCATAAGGGCCTAGACGGGACATACTTGTGTATAAGGGAGGATAGATAGGTGGGAGCAGCATTATGTAGACATTTGAAAGCAAGAACCAGAATTTTAAATTGAGCTCTATATTTTATAGGAAGCCAATGTAGGGACTGACAGAAGGGTGAAGCATGGGAGGTGCGGGCGGACAGGAAGATGAACCTCGCCGCCGCATTCATTATGGACTGTAACGGCGCAAGTTGGGAGCACGTAAGACCACTGAGAAGCGGATTACAGTAGTCAAGGCGAGAAAGTACAGTGGAATGAACCAACACCTTAGTCGCATCTAAGTAGGGGCAGATGCGCGCAATGTTTTTGAGATGGAAATGATAGGATTTGGCGATAGAGTGAACATGAGGCTTGAAGGAGAGGTCGGAGTCAAAGAGAACACCTAGGCAACGAGCCTGCATGGTGGAGTTGATGGTAGCACCATTGACTTGGAGGGAGACAGACACAGGAGTAACAACACTTGAGGGAGGAAAGACCAGAATTTCAGTTTTGGTCAAGTTGAGTTTAAGGAAGTGGGCAGCCATCCAGTTAGAAACAGCAGAGAGGCAGTCAGAGACACTAGTCAAGAGGGACGAGGAGAGATCAGGAGAGGACAGGTAGATTTGCGTGTCATCTGCATAGAAATGATATTGGAAGCCAAAGGAGCTAATGAGTTTACCAAGGGAGGCAGTATAGATGGAGAACAGGAGGGGACCAAGGACTGAATCTTGAGGGACACCAACAGAGAGGAGTTGGGGAGAAGAAGCAGAGTCAGAGAAAGAAACACTGAAAGAGCGCTGGGAGAGGTAGGAGGAGCACCAGGAGAGAGCAATATCTTGTAGACCGATATTGCTAAGGATGAGAAGAAGCTGTTGATGATCAACAGTGTCAAAAGCCGCAGACAGGTCAAGAAGAATTAGGATAGAGTAGTGACCACGAGATTTTGCAGCGAGTAGATCATTGGATACTTTGGTCAGTGCCGTTTCCACAGAGTGCTTAGCGCGGAAACCAGACTGAAGCGGGTCTAGCAGAGAGTTTGATTCGAGGAAGTCTGTCAATCTCGCATACACAATTCTTTCAAGGATCTTGGATGCAAAAGGCAGTAGCGAGATAGGACGATAGTTGGATGGGGAGTTAGGGTCAAGATTGGGCTTCTGGGGTTACAGTTGCATGTTTGAAGGGCGATGGAAATATACCAGAGGAGAGAGAGAGATTGAGAATTTTTGTGAGAGGTGGAGAAAGAGAAGAAGACAGAGTACGGATGAGATGCGAGGGAATTGGACCTAGGGAGCAGGTGGTGGGGCGGGAGGACTGGAGCAGAGCAGAAACCTCTTCCAATGTAGCAGGTGCGAATGAACATAGAACAGCAGAGGGAGTGAAGTTAGGGGAAGTATTGCAAGGGGGAGGAGAAAGATGAGAGATCTCTTCTCTGATTGTAGAGATCTTGTCAGTGAAGTGAGTTGCAAAGTCTGAGGCAGTCAAGTTAGTAGGTGGAGGAGGTACAGCAGGGCGAAGAAGAGCGTTAAATGTGTGAAATAGTAATTTGGGTTCGCGGGAGAGTGTGGTTATGAGGGTATTGAAGTAATTAACTTTTGCAGAGGAAAAAGCCAAGCTGTATGCGCTCAGCATAAATTTATAGTGGAGAAAGTCAAATGCACAGTGTAACTTTCTCCAACAGCGTTCAGCAGTTCTGGAGCATTTTTGGAGGTATCTAGTGAGCTTGGTTGCCAGGGTTGTTGTTGGGGGGGCCTGCGGCATTTAAATGTACAAATGATGTCTAGTTGAGAGGAGAGGGTGGAATTGTAGAAGGAGGTTGCAGAACTAGGACAGGTGAGGTATGAGATAGGTAAAAGGAGAGTTTGGAGATTAGTGGAGAAATGGTCTAGGTCAAGACATTGGAGGTTTCTGTGAGAGTGATGTTCAGATGGTGGTGTCAATTTGGTCTTAGGTATGCCAATGTCAAGCAGATGGTGGTCAGATAGAGGAAAAGGAATATTGGAGAGATTAGAGGCAGTACAGAAGTTGGTGAAGGCAAGATCAAGAGTGTTTCCTGCTGTATGGGTTGCTAAATTGGACCATTGCATAAGGCCAAAGGAGGAGGTTACAGAGAGCAGACGAGAGGCATCAGTGCAATTAGGGTTATTGATTGGGATATTGAAATCCCCAAGTATAAGGGAAGGAGTGCTAGATGAGAGGAAGTGGGGAAGCCAGGAAGAAAAGTGCTCAATGAATAGTCTAGGATAACCAGGGGGGCGGTAGATGATAGCAATTCTTAAAGGAGTGGGTTTAAATAGGCGGACAGTGTGAACTTCAAAAGAAGAAAAGGATAGGGCAGGGGGAGTTATGATTGGTTGAAAGGTACATTGAGGGGAGAGAAGGATGCCTACGCCGCCTCCTTTACAGTTGAGTCTGGGAGTGTGAGAGAATTGTAGCACACCAAAACATAAAGAGGCAGGTGTAGCGCTATCAGAGGGGGACAGCCAGGTCTCTGTAAGTGCAAGCAGTGTGAGTGAGTTTGAGATGAAAAAGTCGTGTATGGTTGTTGATTTTAAATTACTGCAGATGGAGCGGGCATTCCAGAGTGCACAATGAATTTTGGTAAGTGAGGGTAAAGGGCAGGGTATTGTGATGATATCAACTATTATCTATAGACTCGGAGACAGACTTAGTCGCATCTAAGTAGGGGCAGATGCGCGCAATGTTTTTGAGATGGAAATGATAGGATTTGGCGATAGAGTGAACATGAGGCTTGAAGGAGAGGTCGGAGTCAAAGAGAACACCTAGGCAACGAGCCTGCATGGTGGAGTTGATGGTAGCACCATTGACTTGGAGGGAGACAGACACAGGAGTAACAACACTTGAGGGAGGAAAGACCAGAATTTCAGTTTTGGTCAAGTTGAGTTTAAGGAAGTGGGCAGCCATCCAGTTAGAAACAGCAGAGAGGCAGTCAGAGACACTAGTCAAGAGGGACAAGGAGAGATCAGGAGAGGACAGGTAGATTTGCGTGTCATCTGCATAGAAATGATATTGGAAGCCAAAGGAGCTAATGAGTTTACCAAGGGAGGCAGTATAGATGGAGAACAGGAGGGGACCAAGGACTGAATCTTGAGGGACACCAACAGAGAGGAGTTGGGGAGAAGAAGCAGAGTCAGAGAAAGAAACACTGAAAGAGCGCTGGGAGAGGTAGGAGGAGCACCAGGAGAGAGCAATATCTTGTAGACCGATATTGCTAAGGATGAGAAGAAGCTGTTGATGATCAACAGTGTCAAAAGCCGCAGACAGGTCAAGAAGAATTAGGATAGAGTAGTGACCACGAGATTTTGCAGCGAGTAGATCATTGGATACTTTGGTCAGTGCCGTTTCCACAGAGTGCTTAGCGCGGAAACCAGACTGAAGCGGGTCTAGCAGAGAGTTTGATTCGAGGAAGTCTGTCAATCTCGCATACACAATTCTTTCAAGGATCTTGGATGCAAAAGGCAGTAGCGAGATAGGACGATAGTTGGATGGGGAGTTAGGGTCAAGATTGGGCTTCTGGGGTTACAGTTGCATGTTTGAAGGGCGATGGAAATATACCAGAGGAGAGAGAGAGATTGAGAATTTTTGTGAGAGGTGGAGAAAGAGAAGAAGACAGAGTACGGATGAGATGCGAGGGAATTGGACCTAGGGAGCAGGTGGTGGGGCGGGAGGACTGGAGCAGAGCAGAAACCTCTTCCAATGTAGCAGGTGCGAATGAACATAGAACAGCAGAGGGAGTGAAGTTAGGGGAAGTATTGCAAGGGGGAGGAGAAAGATGAGAGATCTCTTCTCTGATTGTAGAGATCTTGTCAGTGAAGTGAGTTGCAAAGTCTGAGGCAGTCAAGTTAGTAGGTGGAGGAGGTACAGCAGGGCGAAGAAGAGCGTTAAATGTGTGAAATAGTAATTTGGGTTCGCGGGAGAGTGTGGTTATGAGGGTATTGAAGTAATTAACTTTTGCAGAGGAAAAAGCCAAGCTGTATGCGCTCAGCATAAATTTATAGTGGAGAAAGTCAAATGCACAGTGTAACTTTCTCCAACAGCGTTCAGCAGTTCTGGAGCATTTTTGGAGGTATCTAGTGAGCTTGGTTGCCAGGGTTGTTGTTGGGGGGGCCTGCGGCATTTAAATGTACAAGGTGCCATGATGTCTAGTTGAGAGGAGAGGGTGGAATTGTAGAAGGAGGTTGCAGAACTAGGACAGGTGAGGTATGAGATAGGTAAAAGGAGAGTTTGGAGATTAGTGGAGAAATGCTCTAGGTCAAGACATTGGAGGTTTCTGTGAGAGTGATGTTCAGATGGTGGTGTCAATTTGGTCTTAGGTATGCCAATGTCAAGCAGATGGTGGTCAGATAGAGGAAAAGGAATATTGGAGAGATTAGAGGCAGTACAGAAGTTGGTGAAGGCAAGATCAAGAGTGTTTCCTGCTGTATGGGTTGCTAAATTGGACCATTGCATAAGGCCAAAGGAGGAGGTTACAGAGAGCAGACGAGAGGCATCAGTGCAATTAGGTTTATTGATTGGGATATTGAAATCCCCAAGTATAAGGGAAGGAGTGCTAGATGAGAGGAAGTGGGGAAGCCAGGAAGAAAAGTGCTCAATGAATAGTCTAGGATAACCAGGGGGGCGGTAGATGATAGCAATTCTTAAAGGAGTGGGTTTAAATAGTCGGACAGTGTGAACTTCAAAAGAAGAAAAGGATAGGGCAGGGGGAGTTGTGATTGGTTGAAAGGTACATTGAGGGGAGAGAAGGATGCCTACGCCGCCTCCTTTACAGTTGAGTCTGGGAGTGTGAGAGAATTGTAGCACACCAAAACATAAAGAGGCAGGTGTAGCGCTATCAGAGGGGGACAGCCAGGTCTCTGTAAGTGCAAGCAGTGTGAGTGAGTTTGAGATGAAAAAGTCGTGTATGGTTGTTGATTTTAAATTACTGCAGATGGAGCGGGCATTCCAGAGTGCACAATGAATTTTGGTAAGTGAGGGTAAAGGGCAGGGTATTGTGATGATATCAACTATTATCTATAGACTCGGAGACAGACAATGATGACTATTTTTTAGAATTGGGGACACAAACAAATGTACATATGCAGACACCGTATCTTACAAAAACCAGAAAACGAAGTCTCAGTTTAGAGGAAGGCGAAGTGGCCGAAGAGTCCAAAAGGGAAAGACTAGAACGATAATAAATCAGAAAAACGAGACAGAATTAGGCATTTTTAATCTATCACAAAAGGCATTAACATCCACCCAAATGTCAGTACTTCAAAAAGGTCTTAAATATGCCCCTACAAACCCATTTAAAGCATTCCAAGCATTTATTGATGTTAACAAATTTGTCAGGAAAGCCACCCTCAAAAGGTTCTTTGCCAGTAAAAATATAGAAAATTCTACCTCACAACCCCTGGCCACTCCACTCTCAGGACCCCCTAATATCATATCCACTTCATTAAAGAAAAAATCAACCTTTTTTCCCTCCAGTTTTAAATCTGGCCCCCTAGAAGTCTTTGAGAAGCTAGTTTTAAAGGATTTTGAAAAAATTCAAAAGAAAAAATATGATCAGGACAACCTTACAAAATTAGAACGAGAAGCACTACAACAATTGCAAAAAGATGATAACATTGTTATCAAACCGGCTGACAAGGGGGGAGGTATAGTAATATTAACTAAAGACATGTATATAGAAGAGGCTATGAGACAACTTAAAGATACAAATGTTTATGAAAAACTTACACAAGACCCCACCCCAAAAATCCAACAAGTCTTAAACTCCTTTTTAACCAATGGCCGTGACTCTAATATTTTAAGTAAACAAGAATATGAATTTTTAAACGTATCCCATCCCAAAATCCCCGTAATTTATTTTTTACCAAAAATACACAAAAATGTGACAAACCCTCCAGGCAGGCCTATCGTGTCAGGGATTAATTCTATTTTATCTAACTTATCTGAATATCTGGACATCCTTTTACAACCTTCAGTTAAACGTATGGAGTCGTACTTAAAAGACTCCATGACTCTCTTCGCTTTTTAAATAATTTTACTTGGAAAAACACTTACTTTTTAGTTACATGCGATGTCCAATCTTTATACACAATCATCCCTCACGATAAAGGTTGCTATGCAGTTGAGAACATTTTAAGAACTGAAAATAATATTCCAGACCACCAAATTGATTTTATTATACAAGGTATTAATATTATTTTAAAAAACAACTATTTTTGGTTTTTAGATTCTTTTTATTTACAGAAACAGGGTACGGCTATGGGGACCAGGTTTGCCCCTAGTTATGCCAATCTCTTTATGGCAGATTGGGAATCCACTGCCATTCTGGGAGGGCATGACTGGCGGGCAAACTTGGTCCCATATTTTAGATATATAGATGATCTGTTTTTTATTTGGGAAGGGACGGAAGATTCCTTGAACCAATTTTACAGCATCTAAACAAAAATGACAGAAGTATTATTTTAACTTGGGAATACAGTAACTCTTCCATTCATTTTTTAGATTTAGAAATTTTTATTAAAGATGATGCTATTAACACCAAAACTTTTTTTAAGAAAGTATGCACTAATAATGTTATTGATGTTACTAGCTGCCATCATAAACCCTGGCTCCAAGGCATACCAAAAAGCCAGTTCCTCCGTCTTCGGAGGAACTGCTCCCTTACCCAAGACTTTGAAGCCCAATCTCAGACGCTGTTAGACAAATTTTCTGAGAAAAATTACCCCAAACAAAATTTAGACCTCACTCTAAAAAATATTAAAGATAAAAACAGATCAGAACTTCTTGAATACAAAAATAAAAAAGACACTAAAGATGCACCATCTTTGCCAATTATTTTCGACTTCAATAACAAAAGCAATGTTATGGTGAAGATTATTAAGAAACATTGGCATATATTAAAACAGGATGAAACTCTAGCTGGCGTTATCCCAGATAATCCACATGTCATATTCAGAGGGGCACCCAGCTTTAAGTCCATCCTCACAACTAACTATACCAAACAAAAATACGATAAACCCCCTCCTAACCTTCTTACTTTTTTACCTAAACCTAGTGGTTTTTTTAAATGCAACAAGTGCATAGTATGTAAACGCACCAGTGACATTATTAAGTCTAAAACTACTTATTTTAAATCATCAATTACACAAAAAAACTATCAGATAAAACACTTTATTCACTGCAATACAAAAAACGTCATTTATCTATTAGAATGCCCATGTGGCTTACAATATGTAGGTATGACCACTAGAGATCTAAAAACAAGACTGGCCGAACATTGTCGCAACATTGCAAAAGGCTATGATAACCATTCGGTATCTAAGCACTTTCTGAAACACGATAAAAATCCAAAACTTTTAAAATGCATTGGTATAGATATATGTAATGTCCCATGGAGAGGAGGTGACATCAAAAAGATTCTGGGAAAAAAAGAAATGGAGTGGGTCTATAACCTAAAAACCCTTACTCCAAAAGGTCTCAATATAGACTTTGACCTTTTTAACTTTTTATAAAAATAAAAAATGCCCCTCTAATCCTTTATGATATTAATGATGGTAGCAATAATTTTTTTATTACACAGTAACAATAACTTTTTATTACACAGCAACAATAACTTTTCTACTACTTTCTGCTCCTCATTCCAATCATTGTTTATCTACACAAATATTACTTATATGAGTATGTACTAACTACATTTCATATATATTTTTATTAATTTTATTATCTTTATTATGTTTTTATAAACTTTGTATTTCACAGTTTAGTTAACCTTCCCCAAGATATGCATATATGATGTTAACCTTAATCAAATTTGTTGACAATTATAATTTCCCTCACTGTGCCTAAGTTTTATCCCCCCTCCCTGTTTATATCCCCATTATCCCCTCCAGGGAGTATGTTAATTTATCTAAACATCAGTCACGTGACGCGGAAGTATTCTAGTCGCGCGTCACATGACCCGTTTTCTTTCTTTAATTTATCAAGCTACAAGCTTCGTTTTTATAAACCAATATTACCACTCAGTTAGTTTGGGTTATAGCTTCACTTCTATACCTGTAAAAGTCATTTTTATTTTTTTATGCTAATTTCCGAATTCGTTCTTAATATATCATTTTTTACAGGATTAAAGCCTCTTTTCCTGTTCTTTCTGGTCCCATAAGATTGGCCTCTTATAATATTTTATCCTATTGTGTTTAAAAAACACTTTTATTATATTTTATGTTTTATGCTAATTATGGTAATGACGCCATTTTGGCGGGATATTCACATTTTACTAATACTATTGTACCCTATATAAGTTCATGTATGTCAGGTTATGTTTTCTATTATCTACTTGAAGAAGCCTCTTTAGGCGAAACGCGTCTAGATATTTTATATTTTATATTTGTAATAAAGGAATTTTTGGCACCAAAATATCTTGTTTGCCATATTCCTTTAAATATCCTTTTTTTTTTTTTTTACCTTTTTTAACCTGACCTTACTTATAATTTATAAACCCACGCAATAGCGCAAAGAATCCATAGGTGGGGATTATACCACCCATACGGTTACACCGAGCAGTTCAGCCTGCTCTATATACTGTGAGTATATTTTTATTTTCTTCTAGCATTTTTATCTGCCATACAGAGAGCACTATATTTTATTTTCTCCTATTATCGGCCGAGCCGGATCATCGCTGGACTTTTAACCTGCACTACTTGCTGACCAGCGTCACCCTATATATCCTTGAGTGGGGATCATTCCACTTCACGCATATAATACCAGAGCTGGATTTTAGCTCTGAAAATTGTGAGTAATTTTCATTATCACTATTTTATCCCCTTTCACCTTGCTGACATACTGTACCATTGGGATTTTTGTTTTCCTGCTTTTATCTTCACATATCATCACCGAACTACAAGTGCATAGGCGTAAAGACTGACATCATCCTCAAGCATCCTCCATACTTTGTGGAACTTACCACTTCGGACTTATTGTAGGACTTTGGACTATTATTTTATTTATGCATAATATTATTTTTATGTAAGTTAGGCGCACCCTTTTCATTTCTGTTTTCGTGTTTTATGTTACTTATATAAGGGGATTAGGGGAACTCCCCTTTTAAGGTGTGCAGCCGTTCTAAACTATATTTCTCTGTGGCTACGTAGCGCTGACTCTTCACCCCATTCCTTTTTATAGTGATGAGGTTTGTGGGGTTTCTGGTTGTCTTAGTGTGTGTAGAGAAGGTGAAGGGCCCTGGATTGGGAGAGACATCACCAGCTGCTAGAAGTAGGATGAGAGAAAGTGACAGGAGGTGTGAATGGGTTTTGTATGCATAGGGTCTAGGATGAGATCGATTGTGGGTTGGAGTGAGAGAGTAGAAAAATGAGTGTAAGGCATGAGATGAGAGAAGGGGGGAGTGTAGCAGAGAAGGGCATATGTAAATGTGGATGGGGATGAGTGAAGTGGGTGTAAGGAGAGATTTTTATACTGAGGGAGACTGAGGAAGTAAAGAGGAGGAGAAAACGGATCATTGCTAATTGCTAGTTGCACTGAGGGTATGAGTATATAGCAGTACATTGTTGTGAAAGATGGCTGTCATGTTTAGGGTGTAGCTTGCACGTTATCAACTGTGTATTTATATCAGCAGCTCCACCACTAGTTATAAAACAAGTGTTAGCCGCCCCATGAGATGAGACTAGTGAATAACATAATACATGAATGGTTAAGGTAAAGGCATGTAAGGAACTACGACAATAAACTCTTTAGGAGGTGAAATAATGACATGTTTAAACGCTTGCTACTTTACGATTAGTTAATGTGCAGAGAGCAGTTCATGTGATCAAAGGCATGGTGTGGAGGATCGGCTATAGTGGGACATGCTTGGCAGGCTGCTGTTTACTGCTTGTGCTTATCCGATCCCTTCTGGGTGCCAGGTGCAGACCCTGGGAGTCCCTGATACCTGGAACAACAAAGGCAAGTCTCTGGCTGAGTGCCGGGTTCGCGGCTTGAGGTGGTGGAAGCTTGTTTTGATGGGTGGTCGGATCTGTCCCAGTGGTGCTTCACGTCCGGTGCGGGATTGTGGTGGCTTAAGGTGGAGGCGAGTGCTTGACGTGGGGCAGGCTCTGCATTTCTGTTTGTGCCTCCGGTCCCATCTTCGACGCCTTTTGCGTTGGTGGATTTTAATGGGGACTGCTTCGCTTAGCTGTGGTGGAGCTTGTTGGGGCTGTGGTGGAGCTTGTTGGGGCTTCCTGCTTGTTATTTGCTTCCAAAATTGATTAAAGAGTCTGTCCAGCTTAGACTCAATATCCTGCCATGCTTTGCTGGTACCAGGAGGACACGCGACTGCTGCCATATTGGGAGAGTCGAAGATGAGTATGTCAGCCTGGGCGGCTGTGCTCTGTGCGTCCATTAGCTCCAGACAGCCTCTCAGGGGTGGACCGGGATAACCCCCACCGGTCCGAGGGGGGGGTAACGTAGCTCCTGCCGGGAAGTAGCTGCTCCTGGACATCCCAGGATCGGGAGATCAGCCGCCTCTCCCGCCCGGTGAGCACCAGGCCACACTTGCCACGCGGAGGTAAGTAAGACTCTGTCGAGTTGCTGACCGCTATTAAGCATGTCGGGTCAGTCAGGTAGGAGCAACATTGCTGGGTCATCCCCTTCTGGGGTGAAATTCGCTTGTTGATAGCTGCTTAAAGTGAGATATTGAGGGAGCTCACACGAAGTGCGTCTTTCCTCCATGACAGCTAGGCCCTGCCCCCCGGAAGCTGCATTCTTAGTGAGAGGAGGGACAGTGTAGCTGCTGCTGATTTAATAGGGAAATCGATAGCTAGGCTAGTGTAATTAGTGTCCACTACAGTCCTGAAGGACTCATCTGATCTCAGCTGTAAGGACAGCACCCCAAAAAGCCCTTTTTAGGGCTAGAACATCAGTCTGCTTTTTTTTTTTTTCCTGTGTAATCTAATTGCAGTTGCCTGCCTGCCAGCGTGTGTGTCAGGCTCAAAGCGTATACTGTGCCCACTTGCCCAGTGCCACCACTCATATCTGGTGTCATAATAGCTTGCATTTAAAAAAAACAAAAAACTTTTTGACTGTAATATAATAGCAGTCAGTTTCCTTCACACGTGTGCGTTTCAGGGCCTGCCAGGGCACAGTGTCACACCAGTGCAACTCATATCTGGTGTAACAGTAGTGTACATTAAAAAAAAAAAAAACTAGAAATTTGACTGTGAAATAATAGCAGTCAGTTTCCTTCACACGTGTGCGTTTCAGGGCCTGCCAGGGCACAGTGTCACACCAGTGCAACTCATATCTGGTGTAACAGTAGTGTACATTTAAAAAAAGAATACAGGGGGCTTGTTGTCACCTTTTGGGGACCCTTGGTGTTGAACGTGGCTGGGTGGAGGAAGAGACCTTCAATGACATCAGTGAGGACAAGGAACGGGACATGGCTAGCTTGGTATCCAACCTTGTGCAAATGGGGAGTTTGCGGTTGTGCAAATGGACTGTTTGTGGTTGTTTGCGGTGCGTTAAACGGGAAGTTTGGTCTGTTACTGTGAAGCGGGCGTAACCCTTACACTACCTGATCGATACAACATCATACCTGATGTTTTAAAGCACGTTATTCCAAATAATTTAGGAATGTTAGGTGATTTATGCCCTTTATGGATTAAAACCAGACTCTGCATCAACTATGTAATTTTCCATGGGAGTTTTGCCATGGATCCCCCTCCGGCATGCCACAGTCCAGGTGTTAGTCCCCTTGAAACAACTTTTCCATCACTATTGTGGCCAGAAAGAGTCCCTGTGGGTTTTAAAATTCGCCTGCCTATTGAAGTCTATGGCGGTACGCCGGGTTCGCCCGTTCGCGAACATTTGCGGAAGTTTGCGTTCGCCATTTGCGAACGGAAAATTTCATGTTCGCGACGTCACTAATGATTGGTGCTACATTCTTTGGTACCTTGAAGGCCACCTATACCTTAAACAACTCCTAACCTTAACCCTGCAACTTCTGAGTTCCCTTAAACCCAGCCCATAATAAAGGTGCAGCAATTCTTTCAATGAAGTGTCTTTATTGTATGATTTAATCTGGACTGCATCATTTTTTTTGTTTGTTTAATATCTTTTTATTATCTTTTCGAATATAGAAATAAGAGGATACAGAAAAAAGAAGGGGGGAAACATTGTAATGACTGCACCATGTTTAACTCAACAATAGATGATTATTTCAACAGTTTCAATGTTTACGGCAGCTTTTTCTTAGATAGTATCCAAAAAGCTGAGCATGTATGCATGTATATATAAAGTGTGTTAAAACACCCAGGAGCGTAATAGAAATCGCAAGAGTCAAAGAAGAGCCGCCCTCATGTTAGGTGATATATGCCCTTTATGGATTAAAACCAGACACTGCATCAACTATGTCATTTTCCATGGGAGTTTTGCCATGGATCCCCCTCGGGCATGCCACAGTCCAGGTGTTAGTCCCCTTGAAACAACTTTCCCATCACTATTGTGGCCAGAAAGAGTCCCTGTGGGTTTTAAAATTCGCCTGCCTATTGAAGTCTATGGCGGTTCGCCCAGTTCGCCCGTTCGCGAACATTTGCGGAAGTTCGCGTTCGCCGTTCGCAAACAGAAAATTTTATGTTCGCGACATCACTAGTTGGGACCTTAAGCCTCATTAGCCAGTTGCACATGTTAGTGGTCTCAAAGTGATAAATCACAGTGTCAGAGTTTACTGGCAGTGCCTCTAACATTCTACCAGTGTGTGGTTTTGCAGGACGAACTGGGACCTCTAGAAGAATACCATGTTCTTGAACGGTGACAGCCTCCTGAAATTCTAGATTCAAAGGCTCAGGATGCTCAATCAATTTGTATGAGGTTCGATAGTACAAACAGGACACTCCAGATAATTAACAGGGAATAAAGGAATCCATCCATATGTATATAGTTGTTCATAGTGTATATGTTTGAACCAAAAATAAAAAAAATGAAATAAATATTCGGAGTATGTCAATTAGAAGCCTTAACACAGTGATATAGTAACACAACATGGAAATTGTTACATAAATCTGTATTCCATATTTACAGATTATACATTTTTTCATGTTAACTTCCCATTAATTCCAAAAATATTTTAAGTTGTCTAATAATAGTGAAGGGTTTCTAAGAGCCAATTCATACAGTTAATTTTCAAATGCTAAATTTAGATTTCCAATATTGTGGTAAAGAAGATGTGGAGTCAATCAGAATATGGCCTATAATTATTTTATCAAGTTTATTTGTTAAATTTGTGAATTGTTTAAATAATCTTATTTTAGATTTAAAAATAGTGGTAGATGGCTTATGTCTGAAATATTTTGTTTATATTCTTCCAGAATGGTGTTAATTTAGGAGAGTGTGAAAGAATTTACATTGATTCCAAGGTTCAAGCTTATAAGTGTCATATTAGATATCCTGTATTAAAATTGGCTAACTTGGACTCAGGAAATGCTTAATGCTTAAAACGACACTTAAGACCATATATGTCTAGTTCCGGGAGCAGATAGCCCCCACCTGAGCTGTCTCTCCTAAATCAGTCTGTTCCTTCTCTTTCCTGGAATTTATCTGTTATATGTACATGACATTCATCCCTATGTCTTATCTGTACTCCCTTCACCCTCTCACTCCCTTCCTACTACTGTTCTATGAGTATTTGCACATAAGCACTTACTTTTTAATGTATAAAAACACAACTGACAAAATAAAGGTCAGAGGCCTATTTTGATAACCAGCACGCGTCTGGTGTCTAATTCACAGTTCTCCAAGTGCACTTGATACAATTTGGGTTCCCCTGAATATAACAAAGATCAATATTGGATCTATAACAAATGTCAACTTTGTGTGCCTTTTCCCCCCATCCCCTTTGTATATCTCTCTCCCTCAACACCTTTGCGTGATCTCTTTTTCCCCTTCCCCAGCCCCTTTGTGTGTCTTTTACCCCAGCACATATGTGGGAGTCTTTCTTCTCCTTAGCCCCTTTGTGTGTCTCTTTCTCCCCAGCCACTTTTTGTGTTTCTCTTCTCTCTCCAGCGCCTCTGTTTGTCTCCTTGTCCCCCTAGGCCCTCTGTGTCTCTCTTCCCTTTCCTAATCCTTTCCAGCCCCCCACAAAGACACTGGAGGAGGTGGGGCAGCATTGAGTTTTACACCCTCTAAAACTGTCCCTGCAGGGTTGCTGTTAAGGCTTACTGGAGTATATAGGATACTGACAAAGGTTCCTGGTATTTATCTCCCCTCCATCCTATTTAAGCTCAAAAAAGTACATTGTAAGTGCTGAAAATAGGCGCTTCCCTAGTGGTCAGGTGCCTCTTCTGCCTAATGGAAAATCCAGTTTTCTGTCAGATTTCACTACCCTGTCAGAAATCTCTACCCACATCACATTCAGTGACGCAGATTAGCTGTTGCCTTCGCTGTACATGCAGGCTAGCACTCCTGACAGGTAGAGACATTCTATGCAGGCTGGGAGCATGCACGAGACCACTGTGCCACTCCAGAAGATAAGGCATCAGATGGAATATTAACTATTACTCAGCAAGGTCCAGAATGGTAAATAATGCTAGTTTGACACAGACATTATCGTTAGTGCATTCACTAAAGCACAAGGACATGGAACATTCAGTGTTAAATGAGGGTTAAAATTAGGATTAGGTAACTGATTTAACCTCTCTTACAATTATTACTCTAGGAATATGGCTTAAAATTAACCCTATACATTATTATAGATTTAATGTTTTTTTTTCCCTATGTATCACTAATCGCAAAATAAAAATTACTCCCTAAATCTAACCCTAATTTTAACTCTAAAAGCGCCTCCTAATGCTTTCCTATAGGAATGCATTGGATTGGCTGAGATCATCAAGACTGAATATCACAGACATGGAGAGAAACTGGCAAGGTGTGGTATAAAAGGATGGCATGGGGCTGGTCACCTAAACAGGCACACACTGACACTCACTGACAGATACTCACTCACATTGACAGGCATGTACACACACACGGAAATAGAAAAAGAGATAAAGTGGATGGCGCTTACACAGTAAAATAAACAAAAACACAGTAATGGAGTGAAAAGGTGTTCCCCAACACCCTAAAGTCAAAGTAGTAAAATAGAGGCACTTGAGAACAACAAGTTCCAAATACACACACCACTCCCTGTGTACCAATAGTACCAAACAAATGGCCAAAAAGTAATCCTTATACATGTACAGATGTTTGTGGGAAAAAAAGCGGCGAATTTAAAAAGAACAGCAACTGGATGATCCTCATGCACTGATGAAAACTCGGACTGAGTTGAAACGCGTCTGCATAACTGTGAATTTGTGTGTCACCATATGGGACCTGCACAGCTATTTTTTAACCTTTATTTGGAATACATTTGTTTATTTTTATATCATCATTGCTGTTCTCCCTGATTTTGGGGGATATCATCCAGGATTCTCCACATAGCCTTTTGAGGCACCTTTGGGCATTATACACAGAGCCTGGCACGGCTCTGGAATTCGTGAGTGGATTCAATCACTTTTATATTATTGTATTTGTATATACAGTCTATACTATGTACCATTCTTTTGTGTTATTATAGGTATCTACTACATGGATTTTTTTCCACAAACATCTGTACATGTATAAGTATTCATTTTTGGCAATTTGTTTGGTACTATTGGTACACAGTGAGTGGTGTGTGTATTTGGAACTTGTTGTTCTCAAGTGCCTCTATTTTACTATGTACACACACACACACTGATACTGACAAACTCAAACTCACAAAAAAAAAAAAAAAAATTTAAGTCCACCGTGCCTCCCTACCTTTGGGAGAGCTGGAGTGGATCCTTTCACTGGGGTCCAGTGATCATCTTCAAGCTCTTCTTGCTCTGATCCCTCGCATGCCATTTGGTGATGCCGGAGCCAGAGTGACGTCATCTTTCAGCTCCCGGCATCATAGTAGGGCGCACAAGAGAGCAGAGCAAGAAGAGTAGGAAGATCACAGCTCTCTTGAGTGCCCATCTCAATTATCCCTCAGTCAATCAACCATCTTCATTCTCACCCACCTTAGCTCAATGGGCTGACAAGCACCCAGGCACCAGGACAAAATTCCTAGTCACCATGGTGACCTAGTGCCTGGGATTTGTTGTGCCCTGTTTTAA
Source organism: Pelobates fuscus (assembly GCF_036172605.1). Lineage (NCBI taxonomy): Eukaryota > Metazoa > Chordata > Amphibia > Anura > Pelobatidae > Pelobates > Pelobates fuscus. Next base: position 138,768,644 of record NC_086317.1, read on the forward strand.
TGCACTTGAGAAAGGATGTTATAAGCTTCCTGAGTTGGGCCGTGTATTTCTAAATAAGTCTTGATATGGTTACAATTATTTACCTTATGTGTAATCAGATAATTGCCTGTAATCCAGAGTGTTCATAATCACCATTGATCAGCCCTTTTCAGCTGGTTTTATTGTGAGGATTTTATTGTTTACGTTGTTCAAAATGTATTTATTTGAGAGCTTTAACAATGTGTTTTTCTGTTTCATGGTTATGAAACATAGAACTAAAAAGAATTAAAAACTTTTAAAAAAGACACACTCAGGAATAGTGATGTCCCGAACAGTTCGCCGGGAACCGTTCGCCAGCGAACATAGCGTGTTCGCGGTTGCGAACACGCGCGATGTTCGGTCCGTCCCCTATTCGTCATGGAGGTGGGAGGGTCTGGGAGGGAGTGTCTGCTGCTGATTGGCTGGAATGTGTCTGCTGACTGTGAGGTCACACATTTACTCAATGATGACGAATAGGGGGCGGACCGAATAGGGGGCGGACCGAACATCGCGCGTGTTCGCAACCGCGAATACGCTATGTTCGCCGGCGAACGGTTCCTGGCGAACTGTTCGGGACATCACTACTCAGGAATTGAAAATGATATGAAAATAGTATTTTATTTTTTATAATATGACAGAATTTAATGCAAATTTAGGATTTTTAAGCAACACTATCAAAATTCCACATAGCTTATACTTATATCTACTATCTATGATTCACTTATATAGATACAGGTATTATGACATCTTTATACATTTAAAAATGCATCCCCCTTACTGGTCTTATTATATTGGTTTATTATCTTCTAGTTTATGGTTTACTCAAAGGGGGGCTATCACTTCCCAGAAATTTTTAGATTATGTTTACTATATTTAACAAATATTTTTTTCCGATGTGTCTGATGTGTTATATACCCCGCAGTCATTGTTACAAACTATGTCCTTTGCACTAAGCAGTCATCATATAGACATTATACCGAGAATAAACAATGTTTCTGGTTTTCCCTCTTCATGTTTATCCTGACTTTGCCTTGTCTGAGCTGGATATTTTATTCAATGGAGTAAACACCTGATAATTGACTGCTCCTCTTTAATCTCTTTGCCTGGGTTACTCTAGCTCAGGGGCAGCGCTGCATTTAGTGTGATGCTGACAAGGCAATTGTAAGTGTGCATCTGTCAGTTAGTGTCTGTGTCTGTCAGAGAGTGTGTATCACTGAGAGTGTATGTGTGTCTGTCTGTCAGTGAGTATATGTGTGTCTCTCAGTGTGTGTCTGACTCTGATTGGGTGTGTGTCTGTCAGTGAGAGTGTATATGTGTGTTTCAGCGAGTGTGTCTGTCAATGAGAGCATATGTATGTCTATCAGTGTGTGTGTCTGTCAGTGAATGTGTATGTGTGTTTCTGCCAGTGAGTTTGAATGTATGTCTTTCAATGGATGTATATGTCTGCCAGTGTGTGTGTGTGTGTGACTGTCAGTGAATTTGTGTGCATGTCAGTGAATGTGTATGTGTGTCTGCTCGTGTGCTTCGGGGGGTGCCCGAGTTTCATCATGCCTAGGGCAGCACAAAACCAAAGTACACCACAACTCGGGGGTCCCCAAAAGGTAGAGCCCCTGATATTGTAGAATCACAACTCCCATGATGCTTTGTATGCCTCTAGAATGACAAAGCATCATGGAAGCTATTGTTTTGTAACATCGGGGGATCTACTTTTGGTGCACCCCTCCTCTAGCTGTTCCATAAATCCATAACCTGTGCATTTCTCAACTTCAGAACCATCTCCGCTTATTTGCTACACTGTCTCTTGCCCTATACCAGTAAGTCAGTAGCTGCATTTCCTTATTTTTAAATTTGTTAATGTGGGTTTTCGGCCAGCACAATACAAAATGTATGAGTTACCCCAAATCTCTAGGTACTTCATTCTGAACACATTTGGCATCAATGAAGATTTTGCTACTAACACATGAAAGTACCCAAAGGCTTTGGAACAAATTCTTAAATAATTTAAGCAAAACTGGCACACACACTGCTTTAGAAATGCGTATGTTATGTGAATACATAACAGCACTAGAACATCAGTTTCAGGATGTAACAAGTACAAAATATTTTTAACTCCAACACTGGCTGGAATAACAAGAAAAAAGTGGTAGAGTACGGCAAGTGTATTTAAAGGGACACCATAGGCACACAGACTACTTCATCTAATCTCGTTTAACCCTTCAAATGAAAACATTGCAGTTGTAGAGAAACCGTAATATTTACATAGCAGGGTTAAGACCGCATTTAAGGAGCTGTCTACCAGACAGTCACTGGAAATGCTTCCTGAAGTTTCACAGAGTTTAACTATGTAAAATGACGCTGGATGTCCTCACGCTGAAGACGTTCAGCATTTTGCAGATCCCCATAGAAGAGCAGTAAATCAATTCTATCCCATGGGGAAGGCTTAAGGCAAGAGCACTAGCCGGTCATGCACATTCGGTTGCACTGACATTGGAGGAGATGGAGAGTGAGAAAGCACCAATGGACCTTGGTGCTGGTATCAGGTAACTATTTGCTTAACCCTTCACTCTCTAGGTGGGGTTGGAGTGGGCGGCCAGAGAAGGGGGACACTATAGTGTTAAGAATGCAGCTTTGTTCCTTTAAAATTGCTAAAAACTTAAAATAATATAATTTCACCATATTAATATATAACCATATCATGTATAACATGGGACTCAAATATTCTTCATTTTTATATCATTTTAGCATACATTACAGCACAACAAGGTACATAGTTATAGGAGAGAAAATGTATAATTTTAAGACATCTTGGTGTTCAGCTAAAAGATAGCACATAGTACCAGTAAATTGTCTTCTTTATTATGTACACAACAAAATGTCATGTTCCTTGTATGCACATTAAAGGAACACACTAAGCACCAAAACAACTATAGCTTAATTAACCCCTTCATGATGCTAATTGTGTTTACACGATTGCCAAGGTATGCATCCATATCAGGGCCGGACTGGCCCACCGGGATACCGGGAAATTTCCCGGTGGGCCGCGGCATCTGGGGGCTGCGCAGGTATGTGCCACCGGGTGGCCGGTCCGGTGGCACACTTAGAGGGGGCCGGCCGTGTTCCACGCTGGAGCAGCCGGGCCGCAGCCTCGCCAGCACTCCTAATGCTGAGGACTGAAGGAGGAGGGAGCATGTCTCTCTACCATGCTCCCTCGCGGTTCCCACAATTCACAGCAGCTGCTGCTGTGAATTGTGGGAACCGCGAGGGAGCATGGTAGCGAGACATGCTCCCTCCTCCTTCAGTCCTCAGCATTAGGAGTGCCGCCGGTCCGGCGAGGCTGCAGCCTGGCAGCTCCAGCGTGGAACACAGCCGGTCCCCTGACTCTTCTAAGGTAAATTGGGGGGGAGAAAGAGACAGAGAAAAAGAGAGAGAAAGAGACCAAGAAAGAGAGAGAGAGAAAGAGACCCAGAAAGAGAGAGAGAAAAAGAGACCCAGAAAGAGAGAGAGAAAAAGAGACCCAGAAAGAGAGAGAGAAAAAGAGACCCAGAAAGAGAGAGAGAAAAAGAGACCCAGAAAGAGAGAGAGAAAAAGAGACCCAGAAAGAGAGAGAGAAAAAGAGAGAGAGAAAAAGAGACCCAGAAAGAGAGAGAGAAAAAGAGACCCAGAAAGAGAGAGAGAAAAAGAGATCCAGAAAGAGAGAGAAAAAGAGACCCTGAAAGAGAGAGAAAAAGAGACCCAGAAAGAGAGAGAGAAAGTGACCCAGAAAGAGAGAGAGAAAGTGACCCAGAAAGAGAGAGAAAAAGAGACCCAGAAAGAGAGAAAGAGACCCAAGAGAGAAAGAAAGAGACCCAAGAGAGAGAGAAAGAGACCCAAGAGAGAGAAAGAGACCCAAGAGACCCAAGAGAGAAAGAGACCCAAGAGACAGAGAAAGAGACACAGAAAGAGAGAGAAAGAGAGAGAAAGAGACACAGAAAGAGAGAGAAAGAGACACAGAAAGAGACACAGAAAGAGACACAGAAGGAGACACAGAAAGAGAGAGAGAAAGAGACACAGAAAGAGAGAGAGAAAGAGACACAGAGAGAGAGAAAGAGACACGAGAGAGAGAGAGAGACAAGCGAGAGAAAAAGAGACACAAGAAAGAGACACACGAGAGGACGAAAGAGACACAAGAGAGAAAGAGAGAGAGAAAGAGACACGAGAGAGAAAGAGACACGAGAGAGAAAGAGACACAAGAGAGAGACACAAGAGAAAGAAAGAGAGAGACACAAGAGAGAGAGAAAGACACAAGAGAGAGACATGAGAGAGAGAGAGAGAGAGAGAGAGAGAGATATAAATAATTATGCCTTTAATATTTACACATATATTAATGTACATTTATATATGCATAATACACAGAGAAATGTCATTAATATGTACCATATGTAATGAGCAGATATTGGCCGAGTCTTGTTGCTAGGTGCATACTCCAGCACAATAACATATTTAAAGTGAAGAGCGCACCCACAGGACTTCAAAATAAACAAGAGAACGTCAATTTTTCACAGTTGTGCCCTACATACATTCACCATTTCAGTCCCATTACCAAGCTTTCCTTAATATGTCATGGTAGTTGGACTGAAACATTGATTACATGCAAAGGCACGTCTGCTTAAAATAAATCTGCACTCTTGTTTTTTTTTTTAAGCTTATATGTGCTTTTTTTCCACGTTGGAGTAATAATTTTTAATTTTAAGTTATCTTTTCTAACTCTGTATCTGCACACTATGCTGGCGCAACGCATTATGGGGCTGGTAAATATTTTTTTTCCAGGGCTGCTTTTAATTCCCAGTCCGGCCCTGATCCATATACCCCAATCGATAACCATTGAAAATGAAATGTGCTTATTGCAAATAAACGTCATTAACATTGGCTAACCACACAGCATATTCGGCACTACTATTATTATCAGTAGTAGTAGTATTTATAAAGCACCAACAAGTTCCGTAGCGCCAGTTCTGCTGAGCTCCAGACATAGCTGCGCTGGTCAGTGGGGAGACCTGTAGATCTCATTTCCCAGCCCTGTGCTTGCAGGCTGCACCTCCAGCAGGGAGCAGCTTTCTGTAGATGCTCCCTCCCAGTCAGTGACGAAAAGGGGGCATTCAGAGGGATCTGCTTCAAGCATAGAGCGGAAGTGTTGATCTGCCTGACAGCACATCGGATCAAGAAGTAGGCAATAGCCCCCCTCACTGCAGAAAAGGTAAGCAGGAGAGGGCTGAAGTAAAAAAAATAAATAAACAAGATAAGTGTGGGGAGACTGAACAGAGAAATACAGACAATCTACACATATTATCCTCTCTAGGTATATATTATTTAATGTTACCACATGACAGGAGGCTTCGTATTTTGCATATCTCTCTTTACTAACTCCATACAGCAGTAAAGAAACACATATAAAAAGAACCAATCACAGGAGAGCAGGATGTACATAAGTCAATGTGAACATCGGCGCTGGATACAGGTAAGTCACTGAAGGGGTTTTAACCCCTTCAGCAACAAGGGATGGGGGGTGGGAGGGAGAGGGGACCTGCAGTGCCATGAAAACAGTTTGTTTTCCTGGCACTGGAGAGTCCCTTTAATCCAGGCAATGGGTCAGGAATGCAACAAATGGAAACCAGTGAGACTCTCTTGGTTAGGCAGGATTAACACCATCAAAATGGTCCTAATCCCAAAACTACTATTCGTATTCCGCCTACTGCACATACCAGCCCCACCTTCCTTTTTTAAAATCCTTCAGCAGATAATCTCCAAATTTATCTGGGATTCCCGGAGACCCAGACTATCACACCGCACCCTACAATTGGCCACGGCAAAGGGCGGAGTTGGTCTGCCGGACGTACACGCCTACTACAAAGCAGCTATTCTAGAAGCGGCGGTAAAGCTGCACACCCACAAAGGAACACACCAATGGGTAGATATGGAGGTGGCATACTCCGCTCAGATGCCTCTGGTTGACATTTTGTGGACCCCCTCACCCTACCGACCTAAAATCAGATCCCTACTCCCGACCACTTTACTGACCCTACGTCACTGGGATGCACTACATCGTAAACACAATCCTACCCACAAATTTCACCCTCGCACGCCATTATCGGCATTTCAGACAATCTCACCCTGGCTCTCACTTGGCTCCTGGGCCAAACTGGGAATTACCCATGTGAATCAAGTTATGCAGGGCAGCCTCATTAAACCCTTCCCAGACCTGCAGAGGGAATTCAAGCTCGCTAATTCGTCAGTGTTTGCCTACTTGCAACTTAAGGGCATAATTTCATTTCATGTAATGCGAGATCTGGCGCCCTCATCCCCAGGTTCCAATGGCATGGCCGCACTGCATGACAGATGCTGGCAAGCCCCAAACAAACACAAATCTCTATCCCTATGCTACCAGCTGACCCTAGAGGCCACTACCGTGGTTACCCCAAATTTTGTGACCCAATGGCTCAAAGAGAGTGACGATTTCTTAACTGAAGCTGAAGTGCTGGCATCCCCACGGGCTCTCACTGGCCTTACACGATGCTACTCCCATGTGGAGGCTCACAAAAAACTGGTATATAGGTGGTACTTAACCCCCCACAGACTCCACTCGATGTTTAACAAGGTGCCTCCCTATTGCTGGAGATGTGGGACTGAACAAGGCACGATGCTCCACATTTGGTGGGCGTGCCCGCAAATACGGCCCCTGTGGATGGAAGCACAAGCTATCCTACAATCTCTGGGTATCCCCTCGCCACCTATAGATGTCCGTACTGGCTTGTTCCTCTCATACCCACACTCAACTCCAAAGCATGTAAAAAAAGTAATGGCTATTGCTGCTATGGCAGTGAGAAATTTGATAGCGACTCATTGGAAACAACCCCAATGTCCCTCCCGAATACAACTAATAGACAAAATTCACCAGTACTACACATATGAAAGTATGTCAACCAAGTCTGCTGCTCAGCAAAAAATTTTCCAGGAGGACTGGGCATCATGGCTAGCCTTCAAGGCCGACTTGGCCATGACTCCACCACCCTAAGCCGCTGTGGCACTAACCAGGAAGAAGCCGACCCCTCCCCCCCCCCCCCCCCCCCACTCTGCAGGCTCTGGTAGCCTGTCTCGTGTACCGAACCCTAGAGATAAATATGTAATAAGATAATGGGCCTCTGTACTATGATTAGACTTTGCTATTATACAATGCTGCAATGTATATTTAATGTGACGTCTTCAGTGAAATGTTTCTAATGTCTCTAATGTGATACCCTTGCAAACCCTTTCCCCCCCACTCCCCTTTTTCCTTTCTGTAACCCTAACCCTGATCCCACCTATTTGAAAATAAAAATTGTCAAATTGAAAAAAAAAAAAAAGAGGCACGGCGATGGGGACCATGTTCTCACCTAGTTATGCTAATTTATTCATGTCCTATTGGGAAATATTCTGTGTTTTTTCTGAGCATGGCTGTGTAGCGAACTTGGTATTCTATAAAAGATTTATTGATTATATATTTTTTTATATGAAGGGAGACCATGCCTCTTTAGATTCATTTTTTTTATTCTAACTCCTAAAACCCAGGAAGTTCATTTTTTAGATTTAAACATTTTTATAGAATCCAATTTTCTCCAAACCTGTACTTATTTGAAGAAAGTTGATATTAATCGTTACATTGATGAAAACAAGTTGCCAATTCCCCTAAAATGCAATTTACAAGGTTAAAGAGAAATTATAAAAAGGAAGAGTTGTTTTTAGAACAATCTCAGATGTTAAAAGAAGTTTTATCAGAAAGGATATACAATAGATGAAGAAGACAATTTAAAGAAGTAAAGGATAAACCAAGGGAAGACCCATCTTTGTATAAAAAAGAAAAACACAATACACTGGACGAACAGGTCACTTTTATCATTAACTTTAGTTCTCAAAGTCATATTTTGAAAAGAAATTAAATAAAAATTGGTATTTTTAAAAACAAAATGAGGACTTGAATATATACATAGGAGAAAAATCAAAAACTGTTAATAGAGGAGCGAGAAATTTGAAAAATATTTTAGCAAAAAGTTGCATCCCAAAAAAAGAAATGGTTAATGCATATATTATTGGTACAAAATTAAAAGGTTGTAATAATTGTCGGCAATTAATATTATCTCTAAAAAAACAAAAAACCTTTTATCTAACGTTACAAAGAAAAAGTATTGTATAAATAATTTTATTACGTGCAATACAAGTAACATTATATATCTTTTAACATGAGAATGTGGTCTCCGATATCTTGGGAGAACCACCAAACTACTGAAAGTGATAGTTAGTGAACATTTAAGGAATATCTAAAATAAGGTTTTGATATGTGTGACTTTAAGAAGTGTACCTAGTATTTAGGTTTATAAATGTATAAGTGCAATTTATATATATATATATATATATATATATATATATATATTTATTGTAAGTGCACTATGCCTTTTAGATATAATTTATGTATTGTTTGTTTTTCTATATATGTGATGTGCCTCTATATATACTGGACTGAGGACTTTCAAATGGCCATTGATAATTTCTGTGAATATTTCTACATTGAAAAGTACTATATGGGTAAGTGAAGGAGGAGCTTTAAGAAGTGTGAGGCTACAGGAGGAGATTTTGTTATGTGCAAATGCAAATATTGTATTCCCCAAACTGTGTACTTTGTCTTTAAGAGATATTGCAAACTGGCAAGGTGTTAGAAATGGAACATATTGTTTTTCATACATGTTTCTTTAAGCAATAAACTCTTACTTACCTCCAGTGCATATTATGTTTACGCCATTTTGTCCCAGACGAATTACAATAACAATAATGCATAAACAAGCTTCAAGGCTATGCTGGGAAGACCCATCTTTGTATAAAAAAGAAAAACACAATACACTGGACGAACAGGTCACTTTTATCATTAACTTTAGTTCTCAAAGTCATATTTTGAAAAGAAATTAAATAAAAATTGGTATTTTTAAAAACAAAATGAGGACTTGAATATATACATAGGAGAAAAATCAAAAACTGTTAATAGAGGAGCGAGAAATTTGAAAAATATTTTAGCAAAAAGTTGCATCCCAAAAAAAGAAATGGTTAATGCATATATTATTGGTACAAAATTAAAAGGTTGTAATAATTGTCGGCAATTAATATTATCTCTAAAAAAACAAAAAACCTTTTATCTAACGTTACAAAGAAAAAGTATTGTATAAATAATTTTATTACGTGCAATACAAGTAACATTATATATCTTTTAACATGAGAATGTGGTCTCCGATATCTTGGGAGAACCACCAGACTACTGAAAGTGATAGTTAGTGAACATTTAAGGAATATCTAAAATAAGGTTTTGATATGTGTGACTTTAAGAAGTGTACCTAGTATTTAGGTTTATAAATGTATAAGTGCAATTTATATATATATATATATATTTGTGTAAGGGGCAAATAGCCGTATATGGAGTAAGGATCCAGCATAAGCGTAGGATAATATAAAGGGAGCAAGTCGGTTGTGGTGTGCCGAGACCGACGATACGGTAGGCCTGTAAATAAAGAGGGCCCACCAAGGAGTAAGAAAGTAAAAGTAAATGGAAAGAAAAGAGAAAGTGTTGAAATGAGGAGTGGGTGGGAGGGTCATTCTGATGCTGACCTCAAGTGATATGAGTCAGGTAAGGGGTGTCCCTTATATAGGGGAGTGAATTAATTTAAGCCCCTCCCACAAATACAGGCCAAACGGCCTTAATACTTGTGTAAGGGGCAAATAGCCGTATATGGAGTAAGGATCCAGCATAAGCGTAGGATAATATAAAGGGAGCAAGTCGGTTGTGGTGTGCCGAGACCGACGATACGGTAGGCCTGTAAATAAAGAGGGCAAAATGAATAATCAAAGATTTAATACAGTCAACAAATATATACAAATTAACCAGACATTTCCTTAAATGCATTACAGTATTTAATTCCTGGAAGAATTTTGAAGGTAGGAATCTAGGACCGAAAGTGGACACCATTTGTTGTCGGTAGGATAGTATGTTATCTCTACTGTTGGTCCGTGTTGACTCGTTTCGGAATGTGGTAGAGCCAATAGGTAATGATATATGTGTTTACGTACGTGAGATCGTTGAAGACAATGATCTGTCTGAGTGGTGGTGATGGTAGTGGATTCTCTGGCCCAAGAAAGGCATAAAAGGCAATGTGCATGGCTGGTAATGCCCAACTTGGTAGTATAATTGAATGGTTGTAGATCTAATAGGTCCGATAAGGATGAAAAGTTGAATGGCTATTGGTAATCTCTGAGAGTATCGTGGGGGAATGGATTCCTGAAAACCTCTGAGTATATTCTTGTCTGGTATGATAGCATGAAGTTATGGTAGTTTTGGCCATAGGTTATCCTGTGTTGTTGAATGCCTGTAAAATATATAATTAATGGTGTGTGAGATAGTTTAAGGTGGCAAAAGAAGCAAAACCTAGGAGAAATGTTATGACACAGGTTGAGCTATGTTGTGTTCCAATTAGATTCTTTAAGCCAGGTAAAACGTTGTGTTATGTGTTCTACAAGTATGGGATGAAAGTGCTAGATGGGATAGTGCATGCTATGCTGCATGAGTATGTCTAATCCATGATTTTGTCTCTGGAACAAAAGAGTGGGCGTGACTGTATGGACGGCTGTAGGAAGCGTATGATGAACATGCCTGGAATATAAATGAGACAATTGTCGGCAGGGATGTATACCCCCGTCTGGTACATGAAAGTGAAATGTGATAAGTGGCCAACCAAGTGAGTTCCCCAGAAATATCATGACCTTATGGATGAGTAGTGGTGTTTGTTGATGATATGACATGTGCCTAGTTGTCTGAGTAACAATGGATTGATGACCCTGACCATGATTTACCCCATGCCACAGCAGCTGCTACAATGGGGTAGATCTCCCAAAGGGGCTGAGGTGGTGGAAAAAATTCCAAACCTGGATGGCCAACAGCTCCAAAGCAATTGTTCCCGGTAGATCGCTGCCAAACCCGTGGTAGATGCCGCATCTGACCATCTGGTTGGAGAAGTGTCAGACAATCCTGGAAGGAACATGCTTTTACCATGCCAAGTGGTTAAGAAATTCCCCCCATGTGCAGGTCTGCTGTTGCTGAGGTGTCTACGGACATCCTCTGATCGTCATGTTGGAAGTGTGGAAAAAAGGGGAAAGTACTCTGGATGTGAAAGCGTGGTCTTGTGGTATGATTGGCATGGCAAAATTAAGGAACCTGGTAGGGATTGTAGTTCCTTGCATTTGTAAGTACTAAGCAGGAGGTAGTGAATGATGTAGTTGAGAATGTTCCCTATTTGTCTTGTGGTAACTTGCATGTATGGATGCCGACTCAAGTCATATGCCCAGTAATGTGATGATAGTGTCTGAGCCTTCTGTTTCTTATGGGGTACTGGGACGCCCAAGTGGTCAACCAGACTAAGCTGCCGTGAGGCTTCTAGTGAAAAATATCTTCTAGATAGTGTATGACTAAGGCATCTGGATATGTTATCATAACCAGCACAGAGTATTTGCGAATATCGATAGTAGGCTAATCTACTAGCTCGAAAGATGAGCAGGGAAAGGATTGCCCAATTTATGCCATGTAAGTGCCCGTGTGTAGGGTAGATGGTAGCCGTTTACTGCGTTGATGATATTGGTGTAACTTAACCAAGCTTCAACCCATGCTTGAGTGATAGCTGTAAAGGTAGATCAATGGTGTTTTATAGTAAGAAAACTCCTCGGAGGGTATGAGCGAGTTGAGACTTGGGGTAGCGGAGGTGTGTGGTGCCAATAAGTCTATGGTTAGTCTTTGTTTAAGGGAAGATTCCTTGTGACAATACCAATGTGTTTGTGTTTGGTGCCATGCTGTAACTGGTGGAGATTGGAAGACCCCTCTGCAAATCTTGGCTATGAGTGTGTTTACAGCCAATGGTTTTGTTGTGCTGACTGCAAGTGAGGGCATGCTATATTCCTTGAAGGTGTGTTTATGATACCTGTATGGGAGCCCTTTGAAGCTCCAGAGCTTTAGTAAATCTACTACAAGTCTGGAAGGGTGATGAGTCAGTAGTGTTGAAAATGCATTAGTGTGTACGTTATTTGTAAGTTGTATTGGGACACATGGTTTGTCATGTGCCCTGAACCATTTGAACATATATGCAACAGTCTATATGCAATGCAACTACTCATATCAATAGTCTCTGGTAGTTCAGAGGTGCTGGTACCTGGAGCCTGAGAGTGCTCGTCCATTTGTTTGGGACAAACTCCCTTCTGTATGGGTACCTGCACAAATAAACATCTCTACATATTCCAAATGCCAACCCAACCAAGGGATGGTCAGTTCCCGATTTACCTGGAATCCCTGGATCTGACCATCACCGATACATATATATGCCTTGCTTCCCCAATGTGCTGGGATCATAAGTGCAGGGTTAACGACTTGTGTGTCATAAGAATTGATTGTACCAGGTAACCGAGTTTCGGTTGGTGCTGGTTGTAGAGTAGCGTGAGGCCCAGCCTTGTGAGGGCTGTGGTGACCAACTCGAGATTGCCAGTCTATCATAAATGTTTTATTTTTATTTTTTGGGCTCATGAGTTTATGAGTGAGGCTAGCATAGCCTGGGTGTCACCTGAGTTGATGTAGCTGGGCCTTCCCCTGCCTCCGTGTTGTCCGTTGATGTATGGAGGAGTTTGAATAACTCTGCTTTCCTTGCTGTAGCAGGGTAGGGGATTTGTCACCTCCTTAGGTCGGTGGTAATGTGTGGGATCGTCCAGGATCTGATTGCTGCTGGACTAGCAACATCTCCTCTGCTTGAAGGTGTATCACTTCTAGCCGGGGTGCTAGGAAGAGGTGATTCTTCACCATCTTTTGGAGAAATACTTAAATAACAATAAAGATTGCAATTATTATTTGTACCCAGGGTTCTTGTACTGGCTTTCTAGCTAAGCCGTAAGGCGAAATGATTAGGCTTGGTGTTTTTTGGTGACTGGTGAGGCCCTGCTAGTTGCCAAGTGGCTTGAGAGGCTCTATCTATGCTTGGCGCGAGGGGATTTTTTGTGGCCACTGAATGTTGTGGCAGGATGTTGGCCTCTCGGTGTCCGTAACCAGAAAATAGGAAGGGGAGTGACAGGTGAGGCCCTCTCTATGATACAATGCGAGGCGGCTAGCTCATGAGTGGCCCGAGGGGTGTATGCCTCCGAGTGTGAGGCGGGATGTTGGCCTCGCGGGACCACTAACCGAAGCATAATGCAGAGAAAAAAGGGGGTAATACCTATTGGGCCCTAGAACCCTAATTGCCAGTACACTATTACTATTCCAGGGAAGGTAAGAGATGAATAACTACGTGAGCAGGTGTATGCACCCTGTAGTATGGTATTGAACCTGACAATCCATATAAGTTTTTAGTAGTAACTGTAACCTGAATGGATAAAACCGTATGGCATAAGGAAATGTGGCATTGACCAAGCTTATCTTAATATGTACAGTATGTGAAAAGTAAAGTGCCGTGATGTGTAAATATTAAACATCGTAGCCATACTGGTTAAATCTTAACCCATTAAGTGCCGTATGTACAAGTGAAAATGTGGTCTGTCCCCACCTTGTAAGTTGTATGTCCCCTTGCTAGGGGAAAGTCTGTTGTGTGAGCAGCGTGCTGTGAAAAATGTATGTGAACTATATTACCAGTGACGTATATACAGATGCGTCTGCTACTGTGTAATAATATATGTATTTATACCAGATGTTGATATAGTGCTTGCTATGTGAATTGTTGTATGTCTTATTGAATGGTAGGGGTCAGTGAACATGGTGTTGCAAAATGCAAGTGCACTGGAGATCTGCCGAGTGCCCTATAGGTGCAGTGTAGTTGGATACTGATTGGTATGTGAAATGTTGTTTGTCTGTTGACCTATAGGTGTCAGTGTTTTGGTGTTTGTAAAACCCCATGAAAATTGTCAACGTACTTGACAGACCTGTAGGTGGCAGTGTTGATAGAACCACTGTTGGTCTTTATGTGAAATGTAAATTATTGTGAATTAAACCTGAAGTTGAGCCCGTGCTGGAGTTTAATTTATGGTTTATGGTTATGTTTAAAACAATCTTATGTGTAATTTATATTGGCTGGTAAATTGTATATGACGTGTGAAGACAGTTTTGCTGTTGACCAGTAGGGGTCAGAAATGCTGATTGTATGTTAAAATACCCTTTAACCCCTTAAGGACCAAAGTTCTGGAATAAAAGGGGATCATTACATGTCACACATGTCATATGTCCTTAAGGGGTTAATCCTACCGTATGACAGATAGGAGTCAGTATAAAGGCGAAAATGCTGTAGTTAGTTTGTTTGCTTTTGAAGTGAAATAAAGTCTGAGAAGCCTGTAGTATACCGATTGACCGGTAGGGGTCAGCATGTAGGCGAAAATGCCGTGTTTAGTTGGTTTGTACATGAAATGCAATAATGTCTGAGAAGCCTGTAGTACACCGAATGACTGATAGGGGTCAGTGTGTAGGTGAAAAATGCAGTGGTTTGTTAGTTTGTACATGAAATGTAATAATGTCTGAGAAGCCTGTAGTACACCGAATAACCGGTAGGGGTCAGTGTGTAGGCGCAAATGCAGTGGTTCGTTGATTTGTACATGAAATGCGATAATGTCTAAGAAGCCTGTAGTATACCAAAAAACGGTAGGGGTCAGTGTGTAAGTGAAAATGCAGTGGTTTATTGGTTTGTACATGAAAATGCAAAAAACATCTAAGATGCCTGTAGTACACCAAATGACCGATAGGGGTCAGTGTGTAGGTGAAAAATGCGGTGGTTGGTTGGTTTTTACATGAAATGCAATAATGTCTGAGAAGCCTGTAGTACACTGAATGACCGGTAGGGGTCAGTGTGTAGGCAAAAATGCAGTGGTTCGATGGTTTGTACATGAAATGCAATAATGTCTGAAAAGCCTGTAGTACACTGAATGGCCGGTAGGGGGTTTAAACAAATGATATGCATGAACTTGCAATGGTTTTAGAACAGACTCACGGTTTGTGAGTCACTTGGACACCATCCACGGTGATGGATTGAAGAAAGAAGGTGGTAGGCCGAAAAAGCCTGTGGCTGGATTCCTGACACAGCTCTGCTTAGAAAACCTCATGGAGTAATCAGGTAAAATGGCGTCTGGATGACCCGGAAGTGGAAATCATTCTGATGCTGACCTCAAGTGATATGAGTCAGGTAAGGGGTGTCCCTTATATAGGGGAGTGAATTAATTTAAGCCCCTCCCACAAATACAGGCCAAACGGCCTTAATACATATATATTTATTGTAAGTGCACTATGCCTTTTAGATATAATTTATGTATTGTTTGTTTTTCTATATATGTGATGTGCCTCTATATATACTGGACTGAGGACTTTCAAATGGCCATTGATAATTTCTGTGAATATTTCTACATTGAAAAGTACTATATGGGTAAGTGAAGGAGGAGCTTTAAGAAGTGTGAGGCTACAGGAGGAGATTTTGTTATGTGCAAATGCAAATATTGTATTCCCCAAACTGTGTACTTTGTCTTTAAGAGATATTGCAAACTGGCAAGGTGTTAGAAATGGAACATATTTTTTTCATACATGTTTCTTTAAGCAATAAACTCTTACTTACCTCCAGTGCATATTATGTTTACGCCATTTTGTCCCAGACGAATTACAATAACAATAATGCATAAACAAGCTTCAAGGCTATGCTACGACTCTTTCAGTACATACTATACTGTGGTAACCGTAAGTAGATAAAGATGTTCAGACTTTAAGATGCCATCTTGACCTAAGTCAGGAAAATTTCCATGACGTGTACACCCTTTAGTTATGGCCTTGTATTTTGGCCAAGATAAGTGAGGTCCTAAAATGAATAAAAGTAAAAGAAGTTCAATTTTCATATATGAGCTACAGTGATCCTAAAATAAAGACACCTAAGGTATAAATAGGTGTACTTTTAAATGTTAAGGGACAGAGGAGAGACTTGGAGACAGACGCTGCTCCATCTTAAAATGACAGAGAGGCTGACATGATGACATGTTCAGGAGGGCATGTTAATCTATTAATGATTTTTGCAAGCATTTAGTTTAATCTTATAAACTCTGCTATAATGGATTTTATATGTCTATATTCATATTTTTATATAATAAATATCTAAAAAGACAAAACTTTATTGCTTCCAAGACAATCCTTATTT
Source organism: Pelobates fuscus (assembly GCF_036172605.1). Taxonomy (NCBI): domain Eukaryota; kingdom Metazoa; phylum Chordata; class Amphibia; order Anura; family Pelobatidae; genus Pelobates; species Pelobates fuscus. The sequence continues at coordinate 138,784,894 of NC_086317.1, forward strand.
TATATTGTATTCTCAATTATTTATATATGTTAAATAGAGGATCTCTTACTAACTATGTCAAATTATGGCTAAGATATCTGTATGGTTAGCCCTGCTAAGTTCTATGCTTTAAGTCGTTATAGTGGTAAATAAGGGAACCAGCCGCGGTTACAATTTCTTTACAAAATAAACGTATTGAAGTAAGGAAACACAGCCGCAGCACATTAGAATCATTAGTGGAGCGCACTTCCTTTTAGTCCGGCCGGGTACAGGAAACAAAAGCTCCCTGTACCCGCGGACCATACAGAGCTCGGCCATGCTACAACAGAGGTAGGGGAGGGGGGAGGAAGAGAGTAGGGAGGGAGGGAGGTAGGGAGGGGGAGAAAAAAGAGAGTGACAAGGGAGGGAGGGTGGAGAAAAAAAAGAGTGACAAGGGAGGGGGGAAAGAGAGTGACAAGGGAGGGAGGGGGAGAAAAAAAGAGAGTGACAAGGGAGGGAAGGGGAGAAAAAAGAGAGTGACGAGGGAGGGAGGGAGGGAGGGAGGGAGGGAGGGAGAGAAAGAGTGACAAAGGAGGGAGGGAGGGGGTGAAAGAGAGTGACAAGGGAGGGAGGGAGGGGGAGAAAGAGAGTGACAAGGGAGGGAGGGGGAGAAAGAGAGTGACAAGGGAGGGAGGGAGGGGGAGAAAGAGAGTGACAAGGGAGGGCGAGAAAGAGAGTGACAAGGGAGGGGGAGCAAGAGAGTGACAAGGGAGGGGGAGAAAGAGAGTGACAAGGGAGGGGGAGAAAGAGAGTGACAAGGAAGGGAGAAAGAGAGTGACAAGGGAGGGAGAAAGAGAGTGACAAGGGAGGGAGGGGGAGAAAGAGAGTGACAAGGGGGGACGGAGGGGGAGAAAGAGAGTGACAAGGGGGGATGGAGGGGGAGAAAGAGAGTGACAAGGGAGGGAGGGGGAGAAAGAAAGTGACAAGGGAGGGAGGGGGAGAAAGAGTGACAAGGGAGGGAGGGGGGGAAAGAGTGACAAGGGAGGGAGGGGGAGAAAGAGTGACAAGGGAGGGGGAGAAAGAGTGACAAGGGAGGGGGAGAAAGAGTGACAAGGGAGGGAGAGGGGGAGAAAGAGTGACAAGGGAGGGAGGGGGAGAAAGAGAGTGACAAGGGAGGGGGAGAAAGAGAGTGGGGAGGGAGGGAGGGGGAGAAAGAGTGACAAGGGAGGGAGGGGGAGAAAGAGTGACAAGGGAGGGAGACTTACTTAGAGAATTATTAACTCCTTTGTATGTCTTTCAACGTATGTCTTTCAACGTGTCACCAAGTACTTAAAAAGAGTGAGGCTAGGTCTGGATAGAACTATACTTTATAAGTCCATAGCAGAGGTCTGGTGATCACCTAGGAATTTTTTCTAACAGTTATTAAAAGACAGATATTGTCTGCCGGGTCCATACTGGGAAAAGAAAAATTGTTCTGGGCGTTTTTAATAACAGTGGCCCAGTGAGAAGGGGGCGGAGAGGTGGGTGTTTTGTCATCACTAATAACAAGCACACCCCCTCTCAAAGTGAAGATTTTGGTTCAATGTTCTTCCAGGGCAGTCCATGCGCAGAGTCATGCTAGAGAGCTCTCTCATGAGAAAAGGGCCCTGTATTTGTTCTGCGCAGTGCCAGGAAATGTAATTACATGCTTGCGCTGTGTTTACTTGTGACCTGTCTCTGGTGTCTCTATAAGTGGTAGTGGTATTGTGCATGTGTTCAAAGGCTGCTTGTGGAATTGTGTGTGCAGAGTTAGCTGATTGTTGTGTGGTGTTTTATGTAAATTGGTCGGTTTCATTTGCATTGTATTTGTGGTGTCATATGTGTGGCTAGGGGATGTAGAGAATGTCTGTGTATAAGAAGGCATAGTGTGCATAGAGACTATAGTGTATGTGTGTATGGATGATGTAGTGTGTGTAGGACCTGTAGAGAGTGTGTGCTTAGAGAATGTAGTGTGTGTATTTGCATACAGGGATCTAGTGTGTGTGTGTAGGGAATCCATGGAGTGTATGTCAGGAATGTAGTGTGTGTGTGTGTAGGTGGTGCAGTATGTCTATAGAGGAACTATTGCATGTGTAAAGAATATAGTGTATGTGTATAAAATCCAGAGAGTGTATAGGTATCAGGACCTAGCTCCCACACTCACCTACAGGACACCCTTAAATCCTGCATTTGAAGAGGGAATCTTGAATACCTGATACATTGGAAGGGATACGGCCAGAAAAGAGGTCCTGGGAACCTGTAAATAACATCAATGCTCCTCGTCTACTCCGAAGGTTCCATCTCCGACACCCTTCTCGTCCTGGTCGTCTCCAGAGGCGACTCCCTAGATGGGGAGTACTATTGGGATCTCGCTCCCACACTCACCTACCTCGCGCTCCCATGCCACATCTCTCTCTCACTCCATGAGGACACAGTGTCAGAGCTTGACCCCCCCAGGCAGTGTCTGCTCATGTTCATGCAAACACCACTTACCCGACACAGAAGGCATAACTCCATGCGTACAAATGCCGCCTCCATTCGTACGGACGCTGGCTACTGAACACAGCAAGAACAGAAATCTGTTAGATCTGAGAAAATCTGAGAACACTGCTACTTCTAAGTGTGCATTCACAGAAGGTAGAACTTCAGGAGAATCAAAGGGCATGCGCGCTGACAGAGAGCCTTTTAAAGGTACAGGAGGTGGACACCAAGGTGGAACCTCAATAAACAAGACAGCCCACTTTCCATATTTAAGTTGACCACACCCTTTACTCTTCGCTCAGTTGTACTCTGCTCCTGATTGTGTAAACACCTTCAGAGACTATCCTGTTGTATCCTGATCCTTGCCTGCACCATCGCTTCTGAACCTGTGCCGCTTGTCCTGACCTTTGGCTTCCCCGACCAGTCTCTTCGTCTGATCCTACTGTACTGCGAATTTGGTCTTGGGTTCCATCCACTAAACTGTGAACCCGACAATAGGGGATCTAGTGTGTGTGTATAGAGGATCTAGAGTGTGCGTAAGAGATCTAGTGTCTTTTAGTAGGGTATGTAGTCTGTGTGCCTGGAATGGGTGTCAGTGGTTACGTGTGTGTATAAAGGATGTAGTGTCTATAGGGGATCTAGTATGTAGGGTAGCTGTATGTGAGGGTTTTAATGTGTGTTAGGAGTGCAGTGTGTGTGTGTGTGTAAGTAGTGCAGTGTGTATGTGAGTGGTGCAGTGTGTCTTTAGAGGATCTATTGTATGTTTATGGGATCTAGTGTGTGTAGAGATTCCAGAGTGTGTATAGGGGATCCCGGCGGAGCTGCAGACAGGGATTCCCTCTGGTAGACTGGATACTTATCCCATTGGACCAGCATGGAGGAGGAAACCACTGGACCAACATGAAGGAGGAGACCACCAGGGAATGGTTTTTTTAGACAAAAAAAAAAAGGTATTTAACAGCCTCCTCCCCACTGCCACCATCCCCTCACACTACCACCCCCAGAGTAGAGGTGCAGTGTGTGCGAGGTGTGCAGTCTGTGTGTGGGATATCCCTTTCAAATATCTCCATTATAGTGTTAATTATCTTCCTCACACTATCATTTGAGTATCTTCCGTGCATAAATCCAACCTAATCTTTATTAAACTAGGTAGCAGATTTTTTTTAAATGGTTCGCCCACATTGTTGAATATATTTTAGTATCAGTATTTATCACAGATAGTGACTGATAATATTTTATTTCAGTTGGATTTTTATTTGGTTTGAGTATCAGAAGAATGGCTGTACATAACATCTCCTGGGGCAAAATATCGTCTTCTTTTATCTGTTCAAATAGGAAGGTGATAAACTATTTGGCATGATCTAAAATAATGTGCTCGAAAACCCATCAGGTCCTGGTGATTTATTATTCTTAAGCATTTTTATTACCATTCTAATTTCTTCTTTAGGTATGTTTTCTCTAATAGGACTGATTTATCTTCTGATAGTTTTAATAAATCTATCGAGTTAAGATATTCTTATTTTTTTTCCCTTGTATTTTCCTTTTTCTCTATATTATGCAATGAAGAATAGAATAATTCAAATTCTGCACCAATCTGCTTAGGGCTTATACTGGTTTTACCGTTAATAATTTTATAGATTCTTGAAGACATATTTTGTTTAAATAAATGTTGAGTCAGTGGCGGATCCAGAGCCTGGTCTCGGGAGGGGCACTTCCAGATTGTTTTGTGGCGGCGGACAGAAAATAATGAGGTGTTTATAGAACAGACTATTTTATTTAACCTATCGTACAGCTCTTACCTTATTTAAAAACAGTGACATTTGTCTTTCCAAATTATGGATTTAAAAAATTAGAAACAGGTGACATTTAACCACATATAACTTTATTATTTAACAGTTTTGTAGACTTTTTCATCAGGAGTTTGTACACTGATTATAGAACAGAATATTCCCAGACAAAATCGTAACAAACAATACACAATTATGTGTAAAAAGGTAGAAATATACTGATAACAGTGTCACTTTACAAACACTAAAAGCAACAGACACATAACATGTTTAATTAAATAACAAATTTACAGAATTAGCTCAAGTCTTCGTTTTCCTTGCTTTGCAAACAGCTCAATGATTCGGTCAGTTTTCACAGGAACATCTCTGTGAATGTAAAGCAAACTCAAACCATTTAATCTGTCTTCTGACATTCGTGACCGAAGCCATGTTTTAACACGACGGAGGGTTGAGAATGATCTCTCTGCAGAGGCCACACTTACAGGTAGAGTTGCCAAGACCAGAAGTAAACTTCTGATGGTTGGAAAGAGGTCCTGGTCACACACATCTAAAACTTCAAGGACTGTTTGTGGAATTTCCTTTTTTTGGGATAACTCGCTTTTAAATCGTTAATAATGTTATCCAGCAAAGGAATATACAAAGATTTCCTGTAGAATTCTTCAGTTGATCCTGCATTGTAATTTGATCTGTGCACTTGTCTTCCTACAAGACGTGGCAATTTTAGTTCCACTCCAAGTTCTGAGGCCAATTCTGTAGCCTCCATATGCAAAGTGGAAAAAGTATGATCAGCGTTACATCGCATATTCTCCAGGGTTCTCATGGTGACATTCAGACATTCAGATGCGCTTGTCAAATCAAGTGTTGGAGATTGAAGAAAACGACTCAGAGGTAGGGTTACTTTCAGAACATTGATAAGTGAAATCAAGGAAAATAAATTCTGCACTGCACAGAGAATGGATGAGAGAAGAGGCTGATGAACTAGAGCTTGAGCATTTCCATTGAGATATAGCTGATAGTGCACTCACCACTTTAACTAGTCCATCCCGAAATCTTATTAGAGAATCATGGCGCTCTACCCATCTAGTTTCACAAAGACTGGTCAGTTGAGAGCCTAACTCCTGCTTTAAAACAAAATGACGCTTTGCTGATTGATTAAAAAATGAAATGGTTGATTTTACCACTGCTACTGCGTTGCGAACTACTGAAACTTGTCATCACTTTGAAATTGAATTGTTCAGATAATGGTTGTAGCAAGGACATCTGCAACTGTTGGGTGCTGCTCTAATAATTTCTGAAACAGCACCAGCCACCTCTGAAGACATAACACTGCAACTGTCTGTTCCAATGCCAACACATTGAGTGATGTCCAGGGAGAGGTCTTTGATTAGTTGAATTACCATCTGGCCTAAAACCTGTCCTGTAAGCCTTAGTTCTGAATCTGAACTATCCAATCCTGACTCACTCTGAGTTGCAAATTCATAGGCATCTACGAATTTTATAAAATCTTCACAAATAGATCCATTGTAGACATATCTAAAGTTAAGTGAAAGTTGTTCTATATGTGAAATATCTGTAGTTTCATCAAATATTACACTAAAATAGCAAGCCTCTTTAAGTCTACCAACAATGATATTGCAGATTTCATCACCACAACACTTGATTAAATCATTTTGTGTGGATTTTGAAATGTACGTAGCACGTGAAGATGCAGTAAGGAGGTGCTTCTCTAACATTTTGTCTCCAGATGAAACGCGGTATCTCAGCAATTCCCGAAAGTTCCCTTCATTCACGTCCGGTGTGGAGTCATCCGTTAATGCACCATCATCTCGGTGGCCACGCAGAGGTATATTTTGTCTACCCAAGAATATAATGGACTCAATGATAGGACGAATTCGCTCTTGGTTCTCCTTCACCTTCTGAAGACGATGAGAATTTATTTGATTGACAATTTCATTGTCAGGGGAATGGTAGGTTTTTAAAAATGCTTTTCCTTTGGTTACACTCTCCTGGTGATAAACAAGTCTTGCATGGACTTCCAAATCTCCTTCCTTACCCTTAAGCTTTTTAAAATTCGTAAGGGGCTCAGTTACCAGTTTTCCAAGTGCCATGCCTTTGTTATGACCACCGTTGCGATGTTGTGCAAACAACGCACAGTACTTGCAAAACAAACCCTTCTTAACAGCTGAATATACTAGCCATGGAAAACTGTCAAAATGTTGTTTTGACAAGTATCGTTTGATTGTCCGAGTTTCTCCATTTTTGTAAGTCATGTTCTGAACAGAGAAAGCTAGCTCATATCCAGGAGGAGGTTGCCATGGAATTTCCAGTAACAAGCATTTGGTGAAATCATCAATTGTTTTCCCAAGATGTGTGCCAATGTCATTCATTAGGATACTACCTGTTTGAGGTGGGGTATCAACAGACAGTGGCAACACAGAATCAGTTTGACAAGGTATTGGCTCTACCTGTGTACCAGAACACGAAGGGAAGCTAGTATCAGTTTCTATAGTTGAAGTGCTTTCTAGTACAGGCTTTGCTCCTGTTGACTTTTTTGCACTAGTACTGAAGAAGGAATCAATAGTCCTGCTATTCACCCTTTTCTGGCTCATTTAGCGCTTTCTACAAATCAAGCACAAAAGAACACATCTTGTAGAATAATTGGTTTGCTAGGACATCATGCCCACATCCATTATGTTATATCATGATACTTAAATGCAACAGCACCTTGTTTAAAGCACAATAAAGCTAGCTTTCTAATGTAATTAAAGTATCACTATAGTGTCAGGAAAATAAAGCGGCCCTGAGCGTGCCCCCACCGTGGTGAAAACCCCTTTAGTTACTTACCTTAATCCAGCGCCGGGCTCCATTGGCGCTGGTGACCTTAAAACCTGAGGGACCTGGCACCCAGACCACTTCATTGAGCTGAAGTGGTCTGGGTGACTATAGAGTCCCTTTAATTTTGTCAATAAAGCTTGCAATCTACTAATTATGCAAACCCTTTAAGTGACATGATGTATAGAGTCAAATCAAATAATAAAAGCAGGGTCACAATCTTAAATAAAATGTTTTAGATGAATGCCCAAATAAACAGTATTGCATAATTGCTGTTACTTGGTAGTCTGGACACTACAGTATAGAGTGATAACGGAAAATATAGAATATAAGCAAAAAACGGACAGCGCTATATAGCACAATAAATAAATAAATCAGAATCACACAATCTATACCAAAATCTATCAAATATATAACTTATTAGTAAGTCGAATGAGGACTTCAGAAATGTCACCACTGCATATCAAATATTGCTACACAAATTCAGTGACAAACACAGAGTGTAAACAATATATATAATAAGTCACATAGAAAATGCTTACAAAATATCGAATCAAATTTAAATTATAAAATAAACACAATAAACGTAAAAATTAATGATAAGAATTACCTCCAAACAAACACTATCAAAATAGTGTACCCGCCAGGGAAAACAGAGGCTAAGGCGATTCAAAACCAACGCCTAAGACAAATCACGCTAGCACGGCTTTACGGTGTCTGCAATGGAAAAATTAACAGGCAATGTACTAAACTGCAGTCTCCCTTGTGTTTACATTACTGCCTAGTAACGCCTCTAGTGACAGTCACTCAGACGGCCTCTGGAGGTGCTTCCTAGGCCAGTGCTGCATAGTGTGCACCACCTACATTCAGCGTGACTCTTAATTCTACCCGTAGAGATGCAATGCATCTTGGTGTAACATTGTGTATAGGTGCGTAATAGCCTTCCATTGCTTTCCTAAGGACTAGCATTGGATTGGCTGAGATCAAGACTAATGATCTCAGCCATGGAGGTGGGAACCCACAGAGAAAAAGAGGAGAGTAAAAATACATTTCCCATGTGATTGAAAGGGGGGGCAGTCACCTAAACAGAAACTCACTGACAGGCACAGAAACACTTGCGGCTTTGACACACACACTTACTGACACTGACAGACACACTCACAGAGAAAAACACTCTGTGACACAGATACACACAGGGCCGCCACCAGAAATTTTGGGGCCCCTAACAAAGCACACGGTCTGGGCCCCCCCAGCCCCCCCTCCCCCACCCGCTCGGCCTGCTCGGCCCGCTCACAGGACTCCTACCTAGTCCGCTGCAAATGATGCAGGACTGAATGTGTTGTGTATAGTGGAAGTGAATTAGAATGTGTGTAATGGATGTAGTGATTGTGTGTATTAGATACTGTTTGTGCAGTGAATGCAGAGTGTGTGTTTGTGAAGCGGATGCAGTGTGTATAGTGAACGCAGAGTGTGTTTGAGTAGTGGATGTAGTGTGTGTTTGTGTAGTGGATGTAGTGTTTGTGTGTACTAGATGCAATGTGTTTAGTGGATGAGGTGTCTGTAGTGCATGTAGTGTGTGTATTAGACACAGTGTCTCTGTATAGTGAATGCAGAGTGTTTGAATGTGTGGTGGATGTAGTGTGTGTACTGTGAATACAGGATGTTTGTGTAGTGCTGTGTGTATAGTTAATGCAGAGTGTGTGTCAGTGTAGTGGATGCAGAGTGTGTGTCAGTGTAGTGGATGCAGAGTGTGTGTCAGTGTAATGAATGCAGAGTGTGTGTCAGTGTAGTGGATGCAGAGTGTGTGTGTGTTAGTGTAGTGGATGCAGAGTGTGTGTGTGTGTGTGTGTTAGTGTAGTGGATGCAGAGTGTGTGTGTGTGTGTGTTAGTGTAGTGAATGCAGAGTGTGTGTTAGTGTAGTGGATGCAGAGTGTGTGTTAGTGTAGTGAATACAGAGTGAGTGTGTGTGTGTGTGTGTTAGTGTAGTGTATGCAGAGTGTGTGTGTGTTAGTGTAGTGAATGCAGAGTGTGTGTTAGTGTAGTGGATGCAGAGTGTGTGTTAGTGTAGTGAATACACAGTGTGTGTTAGTATAGTGTGTGTGTTAGTTTAGTGTATGCAGAGTGTGTGTGTGTGTGTTAGTTTAGTGTATGCAGAGTGTGTGTGTGTGTTAGTGTAGTGAATGCAGAGTGTGTGTTAGTGTAATGAATGCAGAGAGTGTGTGTGTCAGTGTAGTGTATGCAGAGAGTGTGTGTGTCAGTGTAGTGAACGCAGAGTGTGTGTGTCAGTGTAGTGAACTCAGAGTGTGTGTGTCAGTGTAGTGAACTCAGAGTGTGTGTGTCAGTGTAGTGAATGCAGTGTGTGTGTGTGTGTTAGTGTAGTGAATGCAGAGTGTGTGTTAGTGTAGTGAATGCAGAGTGTGTGTTAGTGTAGTGAATGCAGTGTGTGTGTGTTAGTGTAGTGGATGCAGAGTGTGTGTTAGTGTAGTGGATGCAGAGTGTGTGTGTGTTAGTGTAGTGGATGCAGAGTGTGTGTGTGTGTGTGTTAGTGTAGTGAATGCAGAGTGTGTTAGTGTAGTGAATGCAGAGTGTGTGTGTTAGTGTAATATGTGAATGCAGTGTGTGTGTTAGTGTAATGTGTATGCAGTGTGTGTGTGTTAGTGTAATGTGTGTATGCAGTGTGTGTTAGTGTAATGTGTGTATGCAGTGTGTGTGTTAGTGTAATGTGTGTATGCAGTGTGTGTTAGTGTAATATGTGTATGCAGTGTGTGTGTTAGTGTAATGTGTATGCAGTGTGTGTGTGTTAGTGTAATGTGTGTATGCAGTGTGTGCGTGTTAGTGTAATGTGTGTATGCAGTGTGTGCGTGTTAGTGTAATGTGTGTATGCAGTGTGTGTGTTAGTGTAATGTGTATGCAGAGTGTGTGTGTTAGTGTAATGTGTGTATGCAGTGTGTGTGTTAGTGTAATGTGTGTATGCAGTGTGTGTTAGTGTAATGTGTGTATGCAGTGTGTGTTAGTGTAATGTGTGTATGCAGTGTGTGTGTTAGTGTAATGTGTGTATGCAGTGTGTGTTAGTGTAATGTGTGTATGCAGTGTGTGTGTTAGTGTAATGTGTGTATGCAGTGTGTGTTAGTGTAATGTGTATGCAGTGTGTGTGTGTTAGTGTAATGTGTGTATGCAGTGTGTGCGTGTTAGTGTAATGTGTGTATGCAGTGTGTGTGTTAGTGTAATGTGTGTATGCAGTGTGTGTGTGTTAGTGTAATGTGTGTATGCAGTGTGTGTGTGTTAGTGTAATGTGTGTATGCAGTGTGTGTTAGTGTAATGTGTGTATGCAGTGTGTGTGTGTGTTAGTGTAATGTGTGTATGCAGTGTGTGTGTTAGTGTAATGTGTGTATGCAGTGTGTGTGTGTGTGTTAGTGTAATGTGTGTATGCAGTGTGTGTGTGTGTGTTAGTGTAATGTGTGTATGCAGTGTGTGTGTGTTAGTGTAGTGTAAATGGGGCATTCCAAAAAGATATTCCTCCCTCCCTGGTTCTTACCTGGTCCAGGGAGGGGGTAGATTCCAAGATCCCTGGTGGTCCGGTGGCATTGTGGGCCCCCCGGCTCCCTACACTTGCAGAGGGGGCCCAGCGGACTGCAAGTGTACTTACAAGCTCTTCCCTCTCTGTAACTCCCGCGAGAGCGGCGTGCGTGGCGCGCGGAGCGTTGCCATGGCAACGCTCTAACGGCCGCACGTCTCGCGGGAGTTACAGAGAGGGAAGAGCTTGTAAGTACACTTGCAGTCCGCTGGGCCCCCTCTGCAAGTGTAGGGAGCCGGGGGGCCCGCGGCTGCACATATATATAGCGATCATCGCTTTATATATGTGCAGAGAGTTATTGTGGGACCCTGGACTGCCAAAGCAGTCCGGGCCCCCCAGGACCGCCGGGCCCGTGACAACCGTCACGGTTGTCACCCCCTGATGGCGGCCCTGGATACACATACACTCTGACAGACACACACTCACTGACAGGCACACCCGCGCACTCACTGACACTGACAGACACGCTCACAGAGAAACATACTGGATTCATACTGAGATCTACCTAGCCAGTTCTCACAGTGAGTTTTATAATTCAAAAATCAGCTCTGTTGGAATCTCTGCTCTATTATTCTATTGCTTTGCTTCTCCAATATTAGCCCCTAGTTTTTATACATTTCCCTGGCTACCTTCTTCTATTGGCCCACTTGTTCAGGGCTGGGTGTGCAGGGGGAGGTGGCAGTCTCTGCAGGGCTGGTGATGCAGGGGGAGGTGGTACGCTGTGCAGGGTGATGTACCAGTCTATGCAGGGCTGGGTGTGCAGGTGGAGATGGCAGTCTGTGCAGGGCTGGGTGAGCAGGGGTAGATGTCAGTTTATGCAGGGCTGGGTGAGCAGGGGAAGGTAGTAGACTGCAAGGTGATGTAGCAGTGTATGCAGGGCTAGGTGTACAGGGGGAGGTGGCAGTCTGTGCATTGGTCAGCTGGTAGTCTGCAGGGGAAGGTGTCAGTCTATGCAGGGCTAGGCCTAGGTGAACGGCAAAGGTGGCAGTCTGTGCATAGGTAGCTGCAGGGGAGGTGAAAGTCTATGCATGGTTGGGTGACCAGGAGCCATTGTGGTCTGTCCCAATATCAGGTATACATAACTTTAAGGGTGTCATTAAGCTTTCCCCCTTTAATAATAATTCTGTACCAAAATTACACTACCTGGTCGCTGGTCCAGGAATCCAGGCTAGGGTTCAGGGGCTAGTCGTGGCTAGCTAGTAGCGCTGTGGCTGTGGCTGTGGCTGAGCTCTCAGTACAGTACTGTCTCCGTGGCTCCTCCGACTCCGCATGCAGCTCTCCTCCCCCACTAATATATACCGCGGCGCGCTGAGTCTGAGCGCCGGCGTGTGATGTCACCGGCGCTCTGCAGTGCCGACAGCCCGCACGTTACCCTGGCGGCGGAATAGGGAAGTAGGGCGGCGATCGGAAGCCCTCTCTCACTATATTCTCGGGGGGGGGGGGGGGGGGGCAATTGCCCCGCCCCCCCTGGGTCCGCCAATGTGTTGAGTTAATACTGTATTGGCTTTATTTCCAGTATAACACAATTTCAATTTTTTATTAGAACCCCATCAGCTCTTATAGTTTCTAATTCATTCATCTGTTTCTTTATTCTGTTTATTTATGAGATCATATTATTTTTTTGTCTATTCAGATTTTACAATTTTATATACAACTCAGGTAAATTATTAAATAGATTTTTCTTAAACCCCTTAAGGACACATGACATGTGTGACATGTCATGATTCCCTTTTATTCCAGAAGTTTGGTCCTTAAGGGGTTAAATAAGCTTCACTATTACTGGCCCTTTAATCACACACACACACCCTTTTTTTTTGTCAATCTTTGTTTTATTGAAGCATTGAGTGAGCTTTACAGAAAGGAAGAAAAGGAGATTTATAGCTGATAATAAATCCAAGAGTACAGTGAAAAAGAACATTGCATATTCTCCTACGCGGGACTGCTTCATTTTATAGGTTAAAGTAAGTCGCTTTATCCAAGTAGCTATGTAAATCAAATTATTAGATATGAACATATCTAGGCTATGCCTAGCGCTGAAAACGTGTAGGTTAACAGGAGTGAGGATACAAACATTTTAAGTAGTTTAACAGCGTAGATTCTTGATAAGTAACATAAGTAGTATAAGTGTGAGGCGTGACCTGCATGAAGTGGTGATTTACGCGCTTTGTGCAGAATCTAAATGTCGCGGGATTAATACCCAGGCTATGGGCATCCAGTGCAGCAGTGAGTTAGGTGGTGTGCAAAAGGCGTGGTTTACGTGGTGATAGTGCTACTCTCAATCTTTATGTGAAACCTTTTTGGTGGTGTAGTACCATATTCCACAGAATGTACATTTAGAGCATCTTAAGAAGTACATTTGATGTCATGAGAGAGGTATACTTGCATTTACTGTATAAGCGGTATATTTGCATCTCATGGAAAAATAAAAGATGATGAGAGGCAGGATACCGTTCATTTTCATGTAAATTATATGCCAAGTCCCCCGATTTTCAGTGGGTAAGGTGGATGGCCATTAAGTCCTTGCGGTGGGGACAGTTTAACCTACGCCTGTCCGAGGGTGTACAGAGTCCCGTATCCAAGCTGGGTGTTGCAGCAGGCTGTCCAGGTTTGCAGAGGGTCGGCAGGTGGGAACTGTCGCTGGGGGGGTCCCCCTGGTACCTCCGTTGAGGTGATCACTCTGATTTGCACCTGCCGCTGTCGTGGCTTTCTCTTATGGGGGTTCCCCTGTCTTGATCTGCGTGGTTGAGTGAAGTTGCGAGCAGGCTGCAGGTGTCGCTTTCTCCGGTGCCCTTTGCCAGCGTTCTTCGGTTTAGGGGTTGCTTGTCGATGGCTGGAGCTGGGTGATGATATTTCGGGTAGTTTCTCCACTGCCTCATGGGGCTGGGCTTGCTTCATTCTGTTGGCTAGTTTGATCCAGAAGGCTGCAAAGGTGCGTTCTAGCCGTGTCAGGATGTCGTGTACTTCTTTTCTGTTGCTTGCTTTGCACGTGACGTCCGCCATTTTGCCCTGCTCTGGTGCTGCAGGCTTGCTGTGTGGGTACGTCGCTTGCCTCCGGGGTAGCCGGGATTTCTCCCAGGATTGGACCGGTATAACCCCCAGTGGTCCGGAAGGGGGGGGGAGCATCATGCCACCCGGGCCGCTAGCGAGAGGACAGGGAAAGCGGCCGTCTCTCCCCAGTTCCAGTGCCCGCAGGCCGCGTGTAGCGGTACTTACCTTATCCGGGGGGCGGCCGAGGTCCTCAGTTCCCGCCACGCGCGTCTCGGATAACTGCGGGCACTGACCGCGGGATGCGGTCACGTGTCCCGCCTAGCTCCAAGAGCGCGCCGCGCGTCTCGGGCACACTCTTAAAGGGGAAGTGGGAGCCGAAAACTAAAATGGTCTCCCATTGGCCCCTGTCATCCCACATTCCCCATACACTCACATTTTGGGGGCGTGGATATGACAGGGGCCAATCAAATTAAATGTGAGGGTATTTATACTTACCTCTCCCTTAACTCCCTGCCCTATCGTGGTTTCTGTTTCAGTTCCCTTTAGCGCTTCTTGTGTTCAGTTGTGATTCTTCGTACTTGACCGTGGCTTTGTTTCTGACTCCGTTTATCTCTTTATCCCTGTTTTGTCCTGTTTGCCGGCTTACTGATTACTATGTACCAGACCTTGGCTAGTTCTTGTTTTCGCTGTTTCTTTGTACCCTTGACCTCGGATCATTCCTGACTCTGTATTTCTCTCCTCTACGTCTAGTCCAGCCATTCTAAGGTCCGGTAAGACGTATCTCTGCTCTATATTGTCAATTGTTGGACTAAATCTTGCGAGTTGGGGTAAACTACTGTGACATTACGATAGGGCCATGGACTCCACAGATTTAGCTCAGCAAACGGCTTCTCATGAAGCTAGATTTGTAGAGCAGGATCACCGTATGGATCAGATAGCCCAGGCCATCCAGACGCTCTTATCTAGAACTACTCCGGTAACCGTACCAGATCCTCCTGCACCTCTTGTCCCAGATGTATCTACCATGCCTAATGCTTCTGCACATTTAACCCCTCCTCCTAGTTATGGAGGGGAAGCTAAGACGTGCAGGGGATTCATTAATCAAGTGGAATTCCACTTTGAGATGTATCCACGTTCCTTTCCCACTGATAGGTCTAAAGTTGGGTTCCTTATGCACCAACTTACTGATAAAGCACTTGAGTGGGCAAATCCTATTTGGGAGGCTAATGGACCTATGGTGCATGATTTCAATAGCTTCCTTACGGCTTTTCGTAGAACCTTTGACACAACTAAAAGGTTGAAGAATGCCGCCAGAGCATTAATGAGAATTAAACAGGGATCTAGTTCTGTTGCTGACTATGCTATTCAGTTTCGTACCCTTGCTTCATAGGTAGATTGGACCAACAATGGGCTAACTACTGCATTTATGGAAGGTTTATCTGACACTATATTGGATGAGGTAGCAGCTAGGGATCTTCCTATCTCATTAGAGGACCTTATCGACTATCTCATTGATATAGACAATAGGATTCGTGACAGACTCTATACTAAGAATAGGAATAGACATTTTGTTACATTAAATACTCCTAGAGTTGCTAATCCTGAGAGTTTCAAGGTATCAGAGGAGGAACCCATGCAATTAGGGATTGCCAAACTCTCTGATGCTGAAAAATTGTATAGGAGAAAGGAGGGACTTTGCCTGTACTGTGGTAGGAAGGGCCATATGCTAAAAGAATGTCCCGTGCTTCCGGAAAACTATCGCACCTAAGGCCATATAACTGATTACTTCTCCCTGTTTCTCTGCATATGGAAAAGAATTGCATAGCTGGGAACATACTAGCCCTGGTTGATTCCGGGGCAGCTGAGAATTTCATAGATTCTGGTTTTGTTAGGAAAAACAACATTCCCATTAGAGAGAAGAAGACACCCTTGGCCGTTAAGGCCATAGATGGTAGACCATTATGCTCCCCAGTTATTACACATGAAACTGAACCGTTGCATATGTATACAGGGATTTTACACTTAGAAACCATTCGGTTTCAGATAATTACCTCTCCTTCCTCTCACATCGTGTTAGGGTACCCATGGTTACGTTCTCACAATCCCATTTTTGACTGGGAGTCAGGACAAATAGTATCTTGGAGCGAGACCTGACAAGAGTCTTGTACCGTTAAAATCACCCCTTTGAAGTCTATTAATGTTCCTACTACTCCTCCTTTGTCTACTGTTATACCTCCTCAGTACTTATCTCTCAAGTCTGTCTTCGATAAAAGGGAAGCTGACAAATTACTGCCTCATAGACCCTACGATTGTGCTATTGATTTATTGCCTGGCACTATACCTCCCAAAGGCAGGGTGTATCCTTTATCTCCTCAAGAAAACCGTGTCATGGAGGAATATATTAAAGAATCTCTACAAAAGGGGTTTATAAGGAGATCCTCTTCTCCGGCAGGAGCTGGGTTCTTCTTTGTGTCGAAGAAGGAGGGGGGCAATTTGAGACCTTGTATCGATTATAGGGGACTAAATAAAAATAATTTTGTTGCTGTGTCTCTCGTGCAGAGGGAACTTGCTGGCATTTCGGATCTGGACTGCCCGTATGGGTGGGACCAGTCTGATATGTTTCAGAGATGTTCTCTCTGTAATGGCACAAGATGAGCAAAAAACAGCTTGAGAACTAATCGGGGACTGACCGAAGGGCAGGCTATTTCAGCTGCTGCCCGTTCTCAGTATTCTCTTGCGACCCATTTTTTTACTCTCCACAAGTTTAAAGGGATAATCCAGACGTGGACCCCTTGCTCACGGTGCCTAGGGAGATATCAGCAATGCCGCACTGATGATGCCTAACAAGGCTGAAATGATAGTCTGGGGTTGCTGTGTCTCTCGTGCAGAGGGAACTTGCTGGCATTTCGGATCTGGACTGCCCGTATGGGTGGGACCAGTCTGATATGTTTCAGAGATGTTCTCTCTGTAATGGCACAAGATGAGCAAAAAACAGCTTGAGAACTGAGCGGGGACCGACCGAAGGGCAGGCTATTTCAGCTGCTGCCCATTCTCAATATTCTCTTGCGACCCATTTTTTTTACTCTCCAAGTAATTTTATTGATTGCAATTTGAGGGACATGCCTGACAACCCAGGCCAAAAGTCCAGAGAATTTAATTTGCTAGCACTGTGTTTAACCCTGTAACTTTCTATGACACCCTAAAACCTGTACATGGGGGGTACTGTTTTACTCGGGAGAGTTCGCTGAACACAAATATTAGTGTTTCAAAACATTAAACCATATCACAGCGATGATATTGTCAGTGAAAGTGACTTTTTTGCATTTTTCACACACAAACGGCACTTTCACTGATGATATTATTGCTGTGATACGTTTTACTGTTCTAAAAACACTAATATTTGTTCAGCGAAGTCTCCTGAGTATAACAGTACCCCACATGTAGAGGTTTTATAGTGTTTGTGAAAGTTACAGGGTCAAATATAAGGCTTGATTTTACTTTTTTTTATTGAAATTTGTCAGATTGGTTGTGTTGTCTTTGAGAGGGTATGGTAGCCCAGGAATGAGAATTACCCCCATGATGGCATACCATTTGCAAAAGAAGACAACCCGAGGTATTGCAAATGGGGTATGTTCAGCCTTTTTTAGTAGCCACTTAGTCACAAACAGTGGCCAAAGGTAGCATTTTTTGCATTGTTAACACAAAAACAAATATAAATGCTAACTTTGGCCAGTGTTTGTGACTAGGTGGCTACTAAAAAAGACTGGACATACCCCATATTGAATACCCTGGGTTGTCTACTTTAAAAAAATATGTACATGTGAGGTGTGATTCTGGGATGTATGACAGATAACGGTGTTACAATGTCACTATTGATAAATTTAAAATATATATATATATATATATACATATATATATTGAAACAGCAATTTCCTACTTGTATTTATAGGTCTATAACTTGCAAAAAAAGCAATAAAGCATGTAAACACTGGGTGTTTTTAAACTCAGGACAACATTTTGAATCTATTTAGCAGTTTTCTTCATTAGCTTTTGTAGATAAGTAGTAGATTTTTCAAGTAAAAGTCTAAAAACATGTTTTTTTTTTAATTTTTCACCATATATGACATGATACAAATAATGGTATGTAAAGAGAGCCTTCTTGTCCTAAAAAAACAATATATAACTTGTATGGGAACCGTAGATGAGAGAGCGGAAAATTACAGCTAAACACAAACACCACAAAAGTGTCAAAACTGCTCTGGTCCTTAACGTACAACATCACAAAAACAGACCTGTCCTTACGGGGTTATTTGTAATATTGTCGCATTGTATCATTAACAAAAAAACATCACTATGAGAATAAGATTTACAGGGATATGAAAAAAAAAAAAGGTGTATTTTTTTTACATCTTCGTTATGGGTTTGCCATACATCATATAGTTTATTTGTACCTACAAATTCATGAAAAGATCTTGCGAAGCCCATTTTATATGCTTCTACTTTACATCCATGTGGCATGTTTTTGTCCAACTCTGGTTCTGCCACTCAGTTAAAATCTCCAACTTGTCATATAACACATTCCAGGCAGGCTAGCACTTTTTCCATAGGACCCTAACTGCATTTGAAGAACTATGCCTAGCTCAGGAACACTTACCTAGAGGAATATCGGCCTTATACACAATGGTTATAAAATCGGCTCCCACATGAAACATATGGGAGAATGTCAAGAGCGTCACGCTCTCAGACCAACTGTGGGAGAAAGTTCACATTCTGACTCACCAGAGCACTATGTGCTCTAAACAACAGAAACTATACTACGAGTTACTGATTGGATGGTATAGAACCCTGGAGAGGATACACCATATGTTCCCTGATGTCTTGGGGCTTTGCTGGAGATGCAAAGATGGAAGTGGGTTCTGATTTGCACATTTGGTGGTCATGTAGCAGACTGGCATGACTGGATGAAAAGGCCATTTATAAACAATCGTTAACTAAATAACTTCATAATGAGGCATAGATGTTAATCCCAACGAGGAGGCGTACTCTGGAGGTGTCCACCGTCAAAGCAGTGGATGGCAAAAGTAGAAGAGATATGCAACATGGATATGCTCAAAGCCTCTTTAAAGGTCTGACCTCCTTGAGCTTCACAAGAGTCTGTAGGTTAATGGCCGTTTTCAATTTCTCTGAAAAAGGTTGAAGGTAATGTTAGTTTAATTGCTTTTTATGGGTGGCCACATTGAGAAAATGCCCACTAATGATTGCTTTGTGGGACAGCCACACCATAGACGTTGGGATCTCTGGGGTGACATTGTCTCAAAAGTATGCGGACAGTGTCAGGGTGGCTCCATCTACAAGTTGTTTGTCCAGCAGAAGGGAGACATTCATTCTCTGCATCAAGGGTAAAGAGGTAACAGCCATAGTTATATAAATGTCAATGCTTGTGTAATGGAGTTGATCTCATTCTTACTTGAAACATGTCGATTCTCAAGTATGTGTCATAAGGTGCTGAATAAAAAGTGTAATCAAGGGTTGCCAGGTATTGGACCCTTCCAGTGTCTATCAGTGTAGATTTTTGCATGAACCTGTGCAGTATTTTGTCCTGGCTTTCAAGGTTGTGCAATCCCTAAAACCCCGGTTTTATTTACCTATCTAGCTAAGGACATGGTGCTGCATTGAGGTCTCCTCCCATCAAGAGTAAATCTTGTCCCCTAGCCTTTACCAGCAGGAGAAACTCGTCAAAGAACTGGGTATAATATTTAATTGGGGCCGTTTACATTTAAAAAATAAGTATGTCCCTATAGGGTGCCTGTAACAAGAACATACCTCCCATCCCTGTCTCTGGTGACATTACTTACCACCAAAAGGACAATAAATTCTGACTAAAATAGCTACCCCATTGTGCTTCTGCAATGAACCAGAGAGGTAGGCTCTGTCAAATATATATAATTAGTTAAAGGGACATTGTAGGCACTGAGACAACTTCAGCTCATTGAAGTGGTCTGGGTGCCAACTCCCATCACCCTTAACATGTAATTATTGCAGTTTTTATAAACTGCAATAATTACCTTGCAGAGTTAAGTCCTCCTCTAGTAGCGGTCTACCAGACAGCCACTAGAGGGACTTCAAGGTTCCTAGACGTCTTTTGGTCATCTAAATGATGCTGGAAGTCCTCACGCTATGCATGAGGACTTCCAGAGTGGCTGGAATCCCCATAGGAAAGCAATGAATAATGCTTTCCTATAGGGAGATTCTAATTTGAGCGTGGTCATTGCCGCACATGTGCCTTAGGTCTCCTATGCTGGCAGTGGGGGAGGAGCGTGGGCAGAGCGTAACCAGCACCGAGGGACATCAGCGCTGGACCCAGGTAAGTGACAGAAGGGGTTACTAACCCCTTCTGCACCATAGGGTTGGCCTTGACAGAAGGGGAAGCTACAGTGCCAGTAAAACTAGTTTGTTTTCCTGGTACTATAGTTTCCATTTAATTTTATAGTGAAGGATTTGGTTATATGTATTTACTGGACAAAGGCCAGGTCAGCGCCTAGCCTCTTGATTTGAGTAGCAGTTATCTGTTTGTTAGGACTATTTAGCCCCTTTTGCATTTATAGATGTGACTTTCAGAGTCATATGGGGGGGGGGAGGGGAGGCGGCGTGAGGGTTGATATATTTAAGAAGCACTGAGATTATGGTTTGTAAAATCTGTAGTAAGCTAAGTGCTTTATCTGTCCCGATCTTACCCCTCCACCCTCTTGTATTGAGCCTATCAGATTTTTGTTCTATCTTAACATTTTAGACTTGGATGTACCTTCTTCCCTAGCAATAGTTTAATATTTTCTTCAACCTTTTAATCATCCAGTCTCCCAGCATCGCACACAGTAGACGTTCTTCCATTTACATTGTACCCAACTAAATAGTTCCAGTGCTATAAAAAGCCCAATCTTTAATTTCTACAACAGGACTTCAGCTTCCCTAATCTACCACTGTCTTTCCACTGTAGGGAATCTAAAAATATCACTTTTGAGGTGCTCTCCATTAGTTTTTTTCCCCAATAACCTGAACTTATTCTTTAGGATCTTCCATCTTCTACTGAAGGTTATCGCTACCAATATAGACCACGACAGCTGTGTTATCCGCAAAATGCAGAACCTGAGCACCTGGGAGACCGCAAACTGTCCGGTCAAAGAAAGAAATTGATACAAGACCAATTATATTTTGGGCACGATTTAACTATATGGACTCCCACCTATTTATCTTCCTGGGAAAGACAGATTGTCAGAATTATATAGATTCTGGAAAATGGAAATTTAACTTGGGTGTGTTTCAGAAGATCTGCAACAATTAACTTGGCTTAGAATGTGCAATACTACTAAATGAGTAAGAGCTCCTTATTGACCTTCTAAATTGCCACAAAAATCTGCACCTTCCATTATTCCTTGGGCAACCCGGTCCAGAACTGGTGTGCCGCTATGCACACAAGTGCATTATAGGATCTGTAGTCACGGATGAAGACCAGAAGTGATGCAACATTGGTGACAAGGAGAGCGTCACTTCTGACATGAATGCACCTGAATTCTGAAGAAGTAAGATACCT
This sequence comes from Pelobates fuscus, assembly GCF_036172605.1. Lineage (NCBI taxonomy): Eukaryota > Metazoa > Chordata > Amphibia > Anura > Pelobatidae > Pelobates > Pelobates fuscus. The sequence goes on from NC_086317.1 coordinate 138,806,120, forward strand.
CACCGCTAATCATATGACAGACCTGGGGAATAACAATCTGATTGGATACTACTTGCTGCTATAGTATTTTATCTGAATTAGATTTGCTTTTTTTATTTTTTGATTTATAGCTCAAATAAATACATGTTATTACTTGCTTGTTGCTTATCTTCATCTGTATCCTCGGTCCATAAGGAAGTGTCACCCTAGAAATTGGCACAAGGTCTTCAAACTTAGAGACAGTTATCTATGGGCTAAGCACTCATTCAAAATATTGGTTTGTTCCCTATATTTTAATATTTAAATACTATACCTAGATTGCTTTTTTTCCCCCCTGTGCTTTATTGCTATATGCTTGCCACCTTAAAGACACAGAAGCTCTCACCCTAAAAAGGCTCTAATAAATGTGAGTTTTATTCCACTCACTCTACTGTGTGCTTTATCCTATTTTTATACAATAACACACCATTGTTTGTTTTTATTTTTTTTTCTTTATATATGTTATATCAACCCCTACAATTGAGGGGTAAGTGTACCATTATTTTAGCGCTGCACTCACACTATTTGTTGATTTGGTGGGGTTCATTACCTAAGCATTGAGTTAGTTATTTGGGACTTTCCTTTTGTTTGTGGGTTTTCGGAGTGCCAATTGTTTTCAGTAGCTTTTTTGTTAATATCAATAAGCGCCTTTCAGTTCACACTTCATTGTATATCTAACAAGATGTAAAAGTAATTGCCATTCTTGCCAAATTAAACCAGACATCCTTTGTTTCCTCTTCTGCTTCACATGTCTCAAGGGGATCCTTAGGATATTTTGAGTGCAAAGAACCTACTAATTCACAGTCCTGTCCGCCACAAGAATCCATTCAGGCTCAAACTGATGGCCTGGAAAATAAAAGGCTGATACTAAAAGCTAGCTGTTTATCAGATGAAGTGGTAACAATGCTGAAGACCCGCAAAACATCTCTCTCTCTTCAATTTACTACAAAATATGAAAAACCTAGTGTGATTGGGCAGTACCACTGAGTAAATTCAGTAAGGCCTTGGATATCTCAGATTTATTAACCCCTTAAGGACCAAACTTCTGGAATAAAAGGGAATCATGACATGTCACACATGTCATGTGTCCTTAAGGGGTTAAAGTCCCTTGAGAAAGTTTTAGAAAAAGCTGTCTTAATGGAACACTCCACTTCCCTACAAAAAAATGAAAAGAAAACAAAAATGCACGCATATCTATCTATAGATAGAAATCACTATTTCCCCACAACATAATTAGGAGTTAACCCTCAGATGTAATTATTGCAGTTTATAAAAACAATAATAATTAGCACTGCAGTGTTAAGGGTGATGGGAGTTTGCACCCAGACCACTTCAAAGCGGAAGTGGTTTGGTTGCCTACAGTGTCCCTTTAATATCAAAGAAAAAAATAACAAAATTCTCATAGTCATTCGGACACCCTGAGCAAGTTCTCAACTTGAGCAAGTTTTCCAAAGCAGTCTACCAGATTGGCGCGGTAGGAATGTGAGCCACGTCATCCTCCCATCAAGATGATAATGAACTACTGATGGAAAGGACATACCTCGCGAATGAACACTCGCGATAGGATAAATTGCGAGCAAGTGAACCAATAAGATCGGACATGAAGGATTTAAATAGCAGATACAGATTAAGAAAGCCACAGGACGTGGTGAAACTCGTCTCGGATATTTTGGAGCACCTGAGGATTCTGTGAATATATTACTTTTGTAATTTTAATTGGTTAAGTTTTTTTTTTTTTGAAAATACTTAAAGGGACTCTCCAGTGCCAGGAAAACATATTTGTTTTCCTGGCACTGCAGGTTTCTGCAGTGCCCCCATCCCATGTTGCTGAAGGGGTTAAAACCCCTTCAGTGACTTACCTGAATCCAGCTCGGATGTCCATAGGACAGAAAACTGGCAGATTTACTATGATGAAAACTGCAATTACCGTACTTTAGATCACTCGAAGAGCACTTATATTAAATAATGTCATTTGAATTGTATTTATCACTTTTCAAAACACTGAGAAATATCCCCCATTTTGTGTCGATTAGCACAAAAGGAAATAACTTTGGAACAGAGTATTTTCATTATCTATTATTTATGTATTATTATTTTGCAGATGGTTTTTAATGCCTTACATAAACCATGTATAAAAGAAAAACAAGTCAATTTAGAGTTGGAAAGTACCCTTTTAAGTGATAACTGGATTATAGTCAATTCTGCAAACCTTTAGTTATAAATAACGACGACAATACCATAGTTTCTTCCGGTTGCATTAATTTGCAAGAAAACAGCTACTATTTTTGTGCCCACATCTCCCCTTAACTTTAACTTGATAAATGTATTGATTGATTTTTACAATTCGTACACAAACAATATACTGCTAAAACAATTTATTTGCAGCCTTTCAACAGATGCTTAAACATTTGGAGACATGAGACAATCAAACCGACAAACATTTCCAGCAAACGTTATTGCACACACTGGCACATTCCACAGTATGAAACGGCATATTTTGTATTCCTCCTTTCTGTGTGAATTTAATGCATTTTTAATACAGAATGCTGTCTCTGAAACATCAAGTGCATTGTGCTGTCGCAGAATACAATTTGCTACATCTTTAGGTTGGCTCAATATCACCTAGGTGTAGTGCTACGGCCTGCAAAATATACCTATATTCTAACAGCAACAGTCTAAGCAATTGGAGCATTTTTCTTCTTCAAGTGTACAAGTGTGATATGCAAGTAATATCTGGTAGCACTAAATGTGTACATAAAGCTTTTTAAGGAGGTCACTGCTTCAACATTTTGCTGCTGCAATAAAAGATTAAACAAACAGTAACTAAAAATACTTCAGTGTTTTTACCATTCTTGGTGTTACAATAGCTCACTTGCAATGAGATTTCAGATCATTCTTCTGCATGCATGATTTAGAATCACTTCTCTGTTTATTGAACTACCAAACCAGCTTCATAATCTGACACTAGATAACAGTAGTGTTATGTTACGGTCTAGAAAAAGCTTGACAACATTTCTTTTTTTTCAAGTACGCATTTTGCATGTATTCAAGTTTTTTTTGTTTGTTTTTTTGCATATGACGTTGGATGGAAAAGATTAAATAGCAATTGGACCAGCTAGTAAAACATTTAATAAACAGTGAAGTCTCAGATAAATTAATTCAGCTTGCCAGCATGCAATTCCACAATCTTCTCCTCAAAATATTAAATATTACAAGTAGTAGATCAACAATTCATCATCCTTGAGATTCTGCTGTGATCATGAAAATCCCTTTGCAATCGCTAAATAATTTATATAATTTTTTTTCTTCTTTCATTTCATGGAAGATTAGCCATTAAGGAGCTATTTCAGAAAGCAATAACACTGCAGTATTTTATTTACATCAAAAAGGCAGTCGACCCTGCTCACTGCTGTATTGAAGATGCTTTTTACAAAATCCCATTTGACAAATTTCATATTAGGCTAATATACTGTCTGATTAACATAGCATAGTACATATTTTTGGCATACTTATATATAACAAAACAAAATAAAAATGTACATTTACATACAATTTAACTAACACACAGGTATGTGCAACGTGTACAAAAATAGTTTATAACTGCAGGTATATTTACATATTTAACATGGAGTCATTAAACGGGTAGGCTGTGGGAACCACCTTCAGCACTACGAGACACATATGGGTTGAATGTAAAGAAAGTGAAATTTGCGAAAAGCACTTTTATGACAGGATACATAAATCTCCATCTTGTTTCAAATCTTGAGGGCACTTAAAATATTGTTCCACTTGCAATTCTTATGGACATTAATAGCTTTATTTTGCCAATATGGTAATAAGGAGCAACTACTGCAGTGGCCATTTTCCATACCATGCAAATAGATCAAAATGTGTTTTTAAAATTTAGGCCAAAGTTGCAAAAAAAATGTTGTTTTCAAAAATAGCTATTTTGGCCTAATGTGATGTAACATTCACTTTCAATTTCCAACAATTCACACTTTAGTAAGTAACTATGTTGTACATTCTGGGAATCCAATCCTATAAATAAATTCAGACAGGTAATTGCAGACACCATGTATTATACATAATAGCATAAGGAGATGATAGTCTTTCTAATGCAGCTCAATGTGAAGTCATTACAAGGGGCAATTGAGCTACACAACCAGGAAGTAACAGAACCTGTTGTCTGATTGATATTGATGAACATGTAATAGTTTAATTTCAAAATATGCCAATTTCCACTGTAATTTAGACTTTTTTGTAAAATAAAAAATAAAAAAATAAAAAAGACACTCAGCAAGCTAAAATGCTTTAGGTATTTGCAGTTTTCCTTTAAAGAGGTTTCTTTCACACAAATTAGCAGATAAACTCCTTCCACTCATCGTACCATTCATTTCAAGGACACAAAATGACCAATGTAACACCAACTTGGTCTTCAAGCACCATTCTTTGTTTATGTTTTTTACTTATGCCAGGAGACCAAGTTGTTTTTACACTATGCTAGTGTTATTTTTTTTTTTGTGTTTTAAACCATCTGTTAAAAACTCTTAAAAGTAATCCTAATAGTTTCATTGACTCAATGCTTTCCTATGGGAGATTTCAAGGCGGTTGACGTCCTCATGCCAAGCTTGAGGACATCCAATGTTGCTTCATGGAGATAAACTCCGTTAAAGGTCAGAAAGTGCCTTTAGTGGCTGTCTGGGAGACAGCTGCCACAAGCAGTCTTAACCCTGCAATGTTTTACATTGCATGGTTAAGGGGTCAGGGACACTGCACCCAGACCACTTTAATGAGATGAAGTGGTCTGGGTTCCTATAGTGTCCATTTGAGGACATTTCTCTTGGTTATTTCCTCTGTCTACTTGAATTCATAATGTAATAAATTAACTTATGTTTACAAACAGCAATTATCCAAAACGTTGTAGGAAATTGTAAATCTATTGTTGTGTTTCAATTTTTGTAAAAACAAGTTTAATGTTTAGGTAATTATTTACCCGATTATGTGGTTCTCTTATATGGCTGTATTTTCTTTTTAAATCATTCAAACAACATTTTTAGAGTTATCTCCCGGTTCTCGTTATATTGAGTAGCTTGGCTGCAAAAACAAAATTGCATGTTTTATGTTAGAAATGGAAATGCAGAGAGCTGTGGGAATAACGTCATCGGTCTCTAAATTTCCTCGATATATTATATCTGATTCAAGAATCTTTGTGTCAGATGCCTACAGAATATTGATAAGTTTAGAAAAGTATTATATAGCCACTGCCGTCATAATCAACATAAGATTAAAGCCCTCATTGGAATTCATTCATTATTGTGAATTGCCAATTTTGGCAAAATAGCCAAATTCTCCAATGAAAAAAATCCATGAGACACTTCTCTCTCACAGGTTCTTCCATGGAGTATGTTGGAAAATACAATACAAATTCTTGGGTTGTGCAGCTCATGAAGAAAAAAAAAAAATGTTGCAGATAGGTCAAGTATGAGTATATATGAACAAAAATAAATAAGGGATACAAGGGGAAGGTTTTAGTATTATGGACTACATAAATATGAAGACATAAATGGTCTAGATATAAAGACCTTCAAGACCTGCTAATAGAAGGGACACATAAGCTGTAAAGCAAGCGTTGATAAATTATTGAATGCATAATGTGCATCTTTAAGAATGTTAAAAAAAACATTGCATAGTTTAGGAGAATGTAATTAGTTTAAGAGGAATGTAGTGGCTTAAGAGAAAGAGTGACAAAAGATTTAATCCTCTAGTTACACCTCACCAGAAGACATTTAATAAGAATGTTCGCACAACATTCAGATTTTAAATATATTAAAAGACAAAATTATATATAAATGAAAAAGGATTTATAGTCTTAGGCACTACAATGGTTGTGGCCAGTCTGTGTACCACTTGAAACAAACAGAAGGTTCAATGCCAGAGGTTAGCCATTACTGTCGTAGAAATTCATAGGATGGATTTAATTCTTACATTACTAGCTAACACAGTTCAATCTGATCATGGAACGTTTCACTTACTAACTTTGCTTTCTACCATTTAAGTGCTGGGAGTGTAGTACACAATGGAAAATGTAATGATCACCATTTTGGCAAAAGGTTACAACTTGGTGTTATGAGCTTGCATGCAATCTTTTATTTCTTGGAGTGTTGTGAGCCTGCAAATTTTGTTCTCAGCACAGCAAATACACCAACACTTTCTCACCTCGGTGGTGGATGAATATCGCTGAGAACCTACAGAAAGAAAATAGATCATGACACTTTCAGTCATATTTTCATTTTGGCTCCAGCTTCCCAGAAAAACACAGTACTTGGGGACCAAGTATTCACCCACTCTAAAATCTCTCACAGTAAATTGGTTCGTTCCATAGTTCACCGATACAAAAGCATGAGAAAAAGCAAGAAGTACTTGCAAGGTCTCTTCAGCATTTCAATTGATCAACTGCTGCCTTGGTCCACTCAACGTGTTTGTAAACAAACATATGAGAACAATTTTTGGCCTTAGGATAAATTCTGAGGTAGTCAATAGAAAGTCAGGTGACCTGAATTTTCTTGCTAAGTTGATGGACTTAGGTGGTCTCCATGTAATCATCTATATTAGGAGTCCTGCTTAGGTCATAGCCTAGGTCACATGGCCTTGGACATGGTCTGGAAAATGAAAGCTCTCCTGATTTCACAGAAGGTAGCCCTTCACTTTGGAGCGTTGTTTTCTCTTGTACTGCTACAGGCTGATGGCAGAAATGAGAATGTGTAGGATCTTTCTTTATTCCCCAAGTAGAACAATGAAAGGAAGCTATACGTAAATAAAGAAAGAAGAAAATACAAACAAAACAGTTAACATAATAATATTCCCAACTGCAAAATACTAAACAATAAAAAGAGCAAAGAGAAAGATATTTCAATGTCTTCTGTCCAAAATGTGCATTTACAAATTAATCCAATATCAGACTTTAAAACTGAAAATGATAAAACAGGGAAAGCCATATTGTATCAGAGATGATTCTTCGTCAAAAATTCTATGCTGAGCTGTAAACTGTTTTATCAGCACAAGTTCATCATACTTTTAACACATTGCTACGGACGTTGCTTCAAAGAGCCCAAAATACCGAATGGCTCCTCTAAAAGATTAAAGGGACACTATAGTCACCTGAACAACTTTAGCTTAATGAAGCAGTTGTGGTGTATTGAACATGCCCCTGCAGCCTCACTGCTCAATCCTCTGCCATTTAGGAGTTAAATCCCTTTGTTTATGAACCCTAGTCACACCTCCCTGCATGTGACTTGCACAGCCTTCCATAAACACTTCCTGTAAAGAGAGCCCCATTTAGGCTTTCTTTATTGCAAGTTCTGTTTAATTAAGATTTTCTTATCCCCTGCTATGTTAATAGCTTGCTGGACCCTGCAAGAGCCTCCTGTAAAGTTCAATTTAGAGATTGAGATACAATTATTTAAGGTAAATTCAGTTATTTAAGGTAAATTCCATCTGATTGAAAGTGAAACCAGTTTTTTTTCATGCAGGCTCTGTCAATCATAACCAGGGGAGGTGTGGCTAGGGCTGCATAAACAGAAACAAAGTGATTTAACTCTTAAATGACAGTGAATTGAGCAGTGAAATGATCTATACACTAAAACTGCTTTATTTAGCTAAAGTAATTTAGGTGACTATAGTGTTCCTTTAACAGGCCATGTGAGAACTCTCTCGGTAAAGTCTGTTGAGAGACTGGGACATTTCTGCTGCAAGAAAAACTCTACTGCAACGCTAAGACTTTTAAAAAATCTATTGAAATGCCAACAAAAAAAAAATAATTCAGAAATGTTATAAAACAGAAAAGAAAGAAACAAATGGAAAGAATACTTACGGTTGTGTGTTGCATTATCCTTTCTTTCATGGTTTGTGAGAAGGCCAGGCACTTCATGATGAGCGTGAGGTGGTAATGGATCCTTTGGAATTTGTGACATGAAGCTGGATAATGATTGGTCCAAGGGATCCTCCTCTGTTATGTATGTATATGGACAGAACTCCCTAGTCCTTGAATAGATATTGGCATTGTCATAACAATCGGAACATATCATCACTTGACCAGCACCTGCAAACATAAACCATAAAAAAATTATTATGAATGCACACATATTTAAAATCAAAGCTAGACAGGCATCACAGTTTTGACTAAATGATAAAAATGTCAGACTAACTTGGTCTCACACAGTGAGCTGGCTAATCTTGATTGACTGTGTATTTTAACCCCTTAAGACCGCAGGACGTACTATGCCGTCCTTATTTTGGTGGCTCTAAAAGCCGCAGGACGGCATAGTACGTCCTGCGATCTTATGTACTTACCCGGTCGCCGGCGATCCCACGCCGGCGATCGCGGTATGGGGGACTTACCTGGGAGCCCAGGGAGTCCCCCTGCGTCCTCTTCAGCCGCCCAGGGCCATGTGATCGCGAGGTCCTTGCGAGGACCCCGCGATCACATGGACGGCATAGCCGTCCAAGGCATTGCCATCAGGGGGAGTGCCTGTAATGACAGGTACTCCCCCTGCTGTCTGAAAAAAAACAATAAAAAATGTTAAAACAGTGTAAAAATAAATTATATATACTTAGATCATATATATATTTATTATATATATGATCTAAGTATATATATACACACATATACACACATACACATAAATATGCATACACTGTCTACGTGTATTTTAATATTAATATATACATAATTATATATATATATATATATATATTAATATCAAAATACACGTACAATGATATTGATTAAATATATATATAATTTTCATTATATATATATTTATATATAATAAAAAATAAAATATATAAATACGTTAAAAAAATAAATAAAAAAATTAAAAAAATTAAAAAAAATAGATAAAAAATATATAAGCATGCGTAATTTCGTTCTAACTGTATTTTAAAATTAATATATATATTGATATCAAAATACATGTAGAACGAAATAATATATATATCTATATACGTATATATCACTATGTATATACCTATATATAAATAAAAATAATTTAAAAAAATTATATACATATATATACACACATATATATATACACACATATATATATAATAATTCTACGCATATATTTATGTAATAATTTTACATAATTAGGTCATTTTATTAATTACAATTTGCAGGACCTGCCTGCCAACCCAGGCCAAAAGTTCAGGGAATTACATTGTCTAGCACTATATTTAACTCTGTAACTTTCCAAGACACCATGAAACCTGTACATGGGGGGTACTGTTTTACTCGGAAGACTTCGCTGAACACAAATATTAGTGTAAAAACAGTAAAATATATTACAACGACGATATCGTCAGTGACAGTGAAATTTTTTTGCATTTTTCACACACAAATGGCACTTACACTGACGATATAATTGTTGTGATACGTTTTACTGTTTTGAAACACTAATATTTGTGTTCAGCGAAGTCTCCTGAGTATAACAGTACCCCTCATGTACAGGTTTTATGGTGTTTTCAAAAGTTACAGAGTCAAATATAAGGTTTGCGTTTCAGTTTTTTCACATTAAAATTCGCCAGGTTGCCTTTGAGACCGTATGGTAGCCCAGGAATGAAAATTATCCCCATGATGGCATACCATTTGCAATAGTAGACAACCCAGGGTATTGCAAATAGAGTATGTTCAGTTTTTTTAGTAGCCACTTAGTCACAAACACTGGCCAAAATTTGCGTTCAAATTAGTTTTTTGCATTTTCAAATATTAACACTAACTTTGGCCAGTGTTTGTGACCAAGTGGCTACTAAAAAAGACTGGACATACTCAATTTGCAATACCTTAGGTTGTCTACTTTTGCAAATGGTATGCCATCATGGGGGTAATTCTTATTTCTGGGCTACCATATGGTCTCAAAGGCAACGTAACCAATCTGGCGAATTTCAATGTAAAAAAACTGAAATATGTAACACGCTATATTTGACCCTGTAACTTCCCAAAACACCATAAAACCTGTACATAGGGGGTACTGTTTTATACGCGAGACATCGCTGAATACAATTATGTGTATTGTATTGCAGTAAAAGCAAACAGTATTATGACATTCACAGTTAGAATGTCACGTAGAACTAAAAAAATTTAAAAAATTCTTATTTTCTCCCATTTTTAAAATATTTTTTTCATATTAAATTATGTTCCATACCTAAATATTTGATGTTAAACGAAAGCCCCGTTTCCCCTGAATAAAATGATATATAATAATGGGGGGTGCATTTAATATGAAAGAGGTGAATTATGGTTGGACAGACATATAGCGCAAATGCCAGGTTTTGTTTAAGTTTTTTTGGATCACAACTTGTACATTTGGCTGCGGTCTTAAGGGGTTAATAAGATAATTGTTTTCTTTCAACTTGAAACAATTTCTGCCATTAATATTTATAGATCTTCCAAGACAGCTTGTGATAATGGATTAGTACATTAAGCTGATTGTTAAGAGTCAAAATAACAATTTATTTAGAAAGTCCAGTTTGAGAAATGGAGCCTATATGTTTGGTACATAAAAAAAATGAAAACCAGTTTTCGTTAATGTGGTACATACAGCTGCTAATACCAGAAATTAATTCAGGTTTGAAAACACTGTGTAAATGGGAGGTTATCTGCAAATACATTAAAGTGTTCCTCACCTGGCACTGGAAGCCCTTCACGCATCTCTGAGGGATGGATAGTGCTACGCCCATTATATAACTGCGGCATTCTAGCCTGTCCATTGGGTGCGTATGGTGCATTTAAGATGTCTGCATCTGCTTCACTGCCAGTATCCACATACAGTCCTTTAAAAAGAAACAAAATAACAGAATTCCACACATAGCCGTTTTATAAACCTTCAGCTTTTAGAAACAAGAAAAACTAGTACAGACCGAACTACATTTGGTCCTCACTACACTGTTTAGAGAGGTTTTGTGGAAAATGTAAACAGCCATAGCCTATAGAAAGGCTTAAAATGCCCCTGATGTCAACCCATTCAGTGGGAGATCATAGGAAGCTAGTATAAGAAATCTGGAATATGAACTCCAAGACATGCTACAGGAAACTTTTCTGGAATATTATTAAAAGAATAATAAAAGCACCATAACCACTACAGAGCAGACTTCTTACCTGGTGTTCGCAGTGCGCCACTCCCTGCCTCCTCGCAGCAGTAAGTGACAGGCAGAAAAGCTCCTAAAAAGAGCATCCACTATCACCCCTGAGCTAAGAGTGTTAGCTGATGCACCCGGCAGATTCCGGGTGCTATTCAAGCGGTTTACTACTTGCATTCGGAGGGTGCCAGAGCACTTATGGTTATGTTCCTTGAACATGAAATTTGCTAATACACTAATGAGCACCACGAGACAGCAGATCACGTGACCTTCTTTGCATTAAGAGTATGTATTAATTGCTAGAAGAATATATGTTCTGAAGAAATACAGAACATGTGTCGAAGTAAATACTTAGTGTCAAATTAATAAATTAGATTCTGCATATGTCAGCAAAATTGCTGGAGTAATAATTACATACAGCAATTGACTGTACAGCAGAATTATAAACCAATTACATTAAAGGAGAAATGTCAAGATAAACAGCAAACCACAATTGATGCGTCATTGTTTGCCACTTCTTAAGCAATCCCTTACAATAATCTGACAAAGATGTGTATGACAATTTTAATTATTCGGTTGACTTCCAAATAAAGTGTTTTGTAATTTGTGATACATTGTCTTAAACATTCTAATACTATGTCTATAAGCAAGCTTTGGTCTATTGCACCCTGGTGCTTACTATATTGAGCCCGGCCACAGCTCTATACTGTGTGAGTGGTTCTTAACTGGAAACGGTTTGGTTTTTATCTGTTGTTATGATGCTGCCTTCCTTTTCTTTTTTTCCCATATAGATGTGATACTCTCATGTTCCAGAATCAATTAATTTAAAAGGAAAGTATTGTCTTTTTTAATCTTACCTACATATAGTTGTGGTTTCACAACTTAAATAATTTTTGCACTCTTATTTATTTATGGATTGTGGAGGACTCCTATTTAAAGTACTATATGTAAATATAGATTACTATTATCATTCCAAAAGACCAGATTGCCAAGTAACGGACTTTCTTTCTGCACAACAATCAACATTATACACATTTCTAATGCTATTTGTTGACTTTTATGTGTATTAAATTATTTTACATATCAGTTGAAAAATTGTACTTTATGAATGTCAGAAGTAATCAACATTACCATCAGTTCCTTTGTGCCCACAGCCACTTGCAGGAGGCATAAGTTGTTGGTGGCTACCAGCTTCAGAGTTGCTATATCCTTCTGGTGGCTCAGAGAGTGTTCCTTGGGAAGACAAGTAGCTGGGAATATCTGCAGGCAAATTCATGTCTTCTGCAGAAAAGGTGGAACAAATAAATATACATTAAAACGTATAGACAATGAGAAAAACATACTGGATCATTATTTTTCATGATGATGGATGCCTTATTTTTGTCATAAAAAAGAAGACCTGTGTCAGTTTTCCACACCCAGCTATACACTGTAAATATGTGCTATGTTTCCCTATAAAGATGGAACCCTGGTAGCTGTATTCCAAAATATTTGCTATGGAGATAGCATTGAACAAGTGATATGACATAACACTTAAAGGGGGGAGGGGGTAAAATCCATTAAAGGGACACTAGAGGAACGCAGACCCCTTAATCTCATTAAAGTGGTCTGGGTACAGTGTCCCAGGCCCCTTAACCCTGAGCAGGTAATTTTAGCGGTTTTTAAGAAACTGCATGGGGACGTCCAGCGTCAACCAAAAATATAATAATGCTTTCCTATGGGGCAATCCTAACGCGAGTGTGGTCATTACTGGGCATGTGCATTATGTCTCCCCCGCCGGCCGACCCTTTGTTTGTTTGTTTTTTCTTTTCAGAACAAATAAATATTTATTGCTTTGAAATATACATTTAAATAGAATGTGTGACAAAATGGCTTTTGTCACTGGGTCTGCATGTGACAAACTGCCCTGCCCCCCTATCTCTTGGAGGAGCCGGATTGCTAGCCTCTTACCCTGGGATGCTGGCCCGTTAAGTCATGGGGTCTTAAGGCACTTGGGACAGAGCCCTCTGTCTCTGGATCACATCATTCGCCTTACTTGCTTGGATTGTACATTTCCCCTGTTACACTCGCATGTGGGTTTGTGCAGTTTAACTTCCATTACAGCTGGTGAACTTAAACTTTACTCGACGTTATTGAGAACTGTGTTCGTAGGATCTGAGCGCTATTCGCCTATATGCGCTCAGATCCAAGCTATCTGGGGGTGTGTGGAACATGGGGACTTCGTTCAGCGAAACATGAGTTATTGATTTTAATACAGTTTTGTTAAAAGGTAAAAAGCACATGTTTCTCTCTGCCTGGAGATAATTAGGTTCTCTGCAACCACTTAAGTTCATTATCTCCAGGATAGAGAGGAGGGGTAAGTTAATTATCTCCAGGATACAGAGGAGGGGTTACACTTTTCCTGTGGGTGTGTATAACAATTGTACTGTATACTGATTGGTTCTGCATATTTTGTTACAGTCTTCCACAAGGTCCCATGTGGGAGTTCCCTTGCTGGGAGACCATCATAAAAGGGCTGATTTTGGCCATCAATAAACACATTTGTTTTACCCCTTCATGAAGTCTCGACTCATGTTTGGGGAATTGGGAGCTATAAATCACTACTTCACTCTTTTCAGCTTGGATTTCGGGAGACGCTACAAGGATCAGCGCTGCACGGATAGCAGGATCCTTTACACTGGTGGCAAGCGGCGGGATTTTCTCCCGAATGGATATACAGAACCGAATCAAGTAGTGAATAGCATCCTAGTGACACCGGTACCATGGATTTATAATTAGGGCAACGCTAGTATTCATACAGTGCCCCTGGCTACAGCAGCATGGAATCAGCTAGTTCCTGGACAGAGTTCCATGAGGAGGAGCACCCGGATTACAGGGATGCAGCCCGGAAAGGCGTATGGCACGAGGCCATGGAGGACGTGCAGCGACAACGGAGCGAGAGTCTCCCCAGCGAGGAGCAGAGGTTGCGAATGCGATTGGCGCTGCGAAAGCCTCTGCTGGGGGAGCAGCCCCTGAAGGAGTGGGTGTCGGAGCTCGAGACCCTGGTATGGCAGGAGACCTGGTTAGAGGACGCATACCAGGCACTATGGTGGGACACAGTGCGGCAGGCTCCCTGGACGGAGGAGTACCACAGACCCGAGGGTGAGGATTACAATGGCCCTGGTCTATTATGGGAGTCCTTTGACGAAATGGATTTTGTGAGCACGGGAGAGTCCAGATTATGGGACCTTAGGGACTACAGGAGAGACCTCCACGATTGGCCTCCCGAAAGGGGGCTGACAGCAGATCTGACATTCCTGGTCAGAAGGGAATGGGAGCTGGAGCAGGACTAACAACATCTGTTCAGCTTGGTCCACTCACAGCCTAACCTGCAGCACTACCACTGGCAAGAACCGGCTGAGGTACACCCTGCTCCGCGATCAGCTGCAGAGGTAGGGGACCTCATAGACTGGTCCGGTCTCCAGCAGCAGAGCTGTGCAGCTAAAGGGGAGACAGTCGGTCTCCAGCAGCAGAGCTGTGCAGCCAAAGGGGAGACAGTCGGTCTCCAGCAGCAGAGCTGTGCAGCCAAAGGGGAGACAGTCGGTCTCCAGCAGCAGAGCTGTGCAGCCAAAAGGAAGACAGTCGGTCTCCAGCAGCAGAGCTGTGCAGCTAAAGGGGAGACAGTCGGTCTCCAGCAGCAGAGCGGTGCAGCCAAAGGGGAGACAGTCGGTCTCCAGCAGCAGAGCGGTGCAGCCAAAGGGGAGACAGTCGGTCTCCAGCAGCAGAGCGGTGCAGCCAAAGGGGAGACAGTCGGTCTCCAGCAGCAGAGCTGTGCAGCTAAAGGGGAGACAGTCGGTCTCCAGCAGCAGAGCTGTGCAGCTAAAGGGGAGACAGTCGGTCTCCAGCAGCAGAGCGGTGCAGCCAAAGGGGAGACAGTCGGTCTCCAGCAGCAGAGCGGTGCAGCCAAAGGGGAGACAGTCGGTCTCCAGCAGCAGAGCGGTGCAGCCAAAGGGGAGACAGTCGGTCTCCAGCAGCAGAGCTGTGCAGCTAAAGGGGAGACAGTCGGTCTCCAGCAGCAGAGCTGTGCAGCTAAAGGGGAGACAGTCGGTCTCCAGCAGCAGAGCTGTGCAGAAAAAGGGGAGACAGTCGGTCTCCAGCAACCAGGCTTCAACCAGACTACTCCCGTAGTAGTGCTGGTACCAGGACAGAGTACCGCTGGTCTCTGCCCACTCAGCCACCCACCCCGGCAGCCTACCAGTCCCACACACAGCCGTGGTGAGGCACCTGTACATGGACAAGTTTTTCCCTCACTCAGGTGTGGAAACCAGTTATTGTGGGGGGCTGTAGGAAGAAAGGGAGAGAGGGGGAAAGGAAGAGAGGGGTAGAGAGAGAGAGGGGGGGGGAAAGAAAGGAAAAGGGAGAGAGGGGTAGAGAGAGAGAGAGAGAGAGTGAGAGTGAGTGTGTATATATCTATATATATACCGTATATACTCGAGTATAAGCCGAGTTTTTCAGCACATTTTTTGTGCTGAAAAACCCCAACTCGGCTTATACTCGAGTCACTGTCTGTATTATGGCAATTTGCATTGCCATAATACAGACCGGGGGAGAGGGGGGCTGGCAGAGCTGTACTTACCCGTCCTGCAGCTCCTGTCAGCTCTCTCCTCCTCCGCGCCGTCCGTTCAGCACCTCGGTCAGCTCCCAGTGTAAATCTCGCGAGAGCCGCGGCTCTCGCGAGACTTACAGTGTGAGCTGACAGAGGGAGCTGCACGGACGGCGCGGAGGAGGAGAGAGCTGACAGGAGCTGCAGGAAAGGTAAGTTACAGCTCTGCCAGCCCCCCTCTCCCCCCCACTGAACTGCCAATGACCCTGGACCACCAGGGAAGGAGCCCCCCTCCCTGTTATGTATCAAGCAGGGAGGGGGGACGAAAAAAAATATAATAAATATAATATAATAATAAAAAAATAATAATAATAATTCAATAAATAATAAATAATAATAATAAAAATATATAATAATATTAAAAAATTAAAAATAACATAATTAATAAAAGAATAATATTAAAAAATGCCCACCCCCACCAACACATACACACACACACACTGCACTCACACACACACACACTGCACTCATACACACACACACACTGCACTCATACACACACACACACTGCACTCATACACACACACACACTGCACTCATACACACACACTGCACTCATACACACACACTGCATTCATTATATACACACACTGGAAATAAATATTCAATTAATATATTACGCACTCACACTGCACTCTAACGCACACACTGCACTCATACACACACACACTGCACTCATACACACACACACTGCATTCATACACTGCACTCATATACACACACTGCATTCATTATATACACACACTGTAAATAAATATTCAATTAATATAATTTTTTTAGGATCTAATTTTATTTAGAAATTTACCAGTAGCTGCTGCATTTCCCACCCTAGTCTTATACTCGAGTCAATACGTTTTCCCAGTTTTTTTGGGGTAAAATTAGGGGCCTCGGCTTATATTCGGGTCGGCTTATACTCGAGTATATACGGTATATATATATACGCGTATGTATTATACGTACACAAAAATAGTGTATGTTTATAAATATTTATGAGTATTTTAAGCAAGAATATAGATAGAACCATTTAAAGATAAAATGCATTCATACATCAGGTATATGGCTTCACAAAGTAAATAGTCTGTCATTTGGAGGTCTGCGTATTCCCAAGTTGATTTTTCCAATCTGCTTTGCAGCTAGCTCACTCCCATCAGCTGTTCAGTATACATAATTTGTAGAATAATTTATAGAATAAATGCAGTGTGAAGAATGTGAAGGTCATAGTAAGACCTTGCTTGTTTTCTGCTGTTACCATTCAGTTTAATCAGTGTGATGGGAGATTAGCAAATGAACATGATTATTCTAAATTCACAAACCACATTTCTACTTTTAAACCACGCTGCATATTTTCCTTGAAAAAAAGAAAATAAAGCTATATTTTACCCTTTAGAAGATAATCAGTTTATCACTATGGAACATCAATGTCACAATACCATGTGTGATATAAAACATTCACTTTGCATGCTAAACTAATGTTAAAAATTATCTGAAATGATTTGACTTTGCCAGTCTTATAGAGTCCAATTAGCAGTATACTAAAGAAAGCTGCTGAATAAGTCGGTGTTACTTAAAGGAGCATTATGGTGCCAGGAAAACAAACTCGTTTTCCTGGCACTATGCAGTCCTTAGGTCCCCCTCCCGCTGGACTGAAGGGGTTAAAACTCCCATAGGAAAGCATTCTCAATGCTTTCCTATGGACGTCAGCGTCTTCACACTATGATTTTCACAGTGAGAATCGCGGAAGCGGCCTCTAGTGGCTGTCAGTGAGACAGCCACTAGAGGCTGGATTAACCCTGCAGTGTAAACATAGCAGTTTCTCTGAAACTGCTATGTTTTTCAGCTGCAGGGTTTAAACTAGAGGGACCTGGCACCCAGACCACTTCATTGAGCTGAAGTGGTCTGGGTGCCTATAGTGGTCCTTTAAATATTACTATACTATTAACACCATCAACAAAGAGAAGCATGATGAGGCAATATTAATAATAATTTGTAATAAAAGTAATACAAAATTAATTGGAATCATGTAGAAGTGACACTCACCGGTATTGGTTATGCTATAATCCTCACTTTTTCTTCTCATATGATATATAACAATCACCCAGACCAAGGATGTCCCCACAACGCAGCACACCACAACAATTATCACAATGCCAACGGTGGTCCAACCATCTTCTTCAAAACCAATGATATTTTGGGAAGATTCGCAGTTCGTTGATGACAGGACAAATAGATTGATATGACCTCTCTCCGTGCCAAGCGTGTTGGACATGCTACACGTGTATTTCCCAGCATCCTCTGGGCCTGCATCAACAATGATTAGTAGCTGATTGCCTGCCACAAAGAAGTGTCTCTCTGTCACCAAAAGTGGCCCATCATCTTTGGTCCAGTTAAGACGAGGAGCTGGACTTCCCCCTGCTATACATTGTAACACTGCAGTTTCACCACGTGCTACTGTTCTGTCCTCTAAGGGTCTTACAAAAGAAGGTGTTTCTGAAAGAAATGAAGACTTTATTAGTTATATTTATGTCTATAAAAAAAAAACAGGTGAACTGAATAAAAATAGCCCTTAAGTATCACGATAAATCCATTACAGAAGCATAAATATGTATATATACATGTTTTCTTAAAAACAAACTATATCCAATCAATGCAAATATATATAAAGTTCAATGTACATATTTTAAAAAATTATTAGGTTTATTTAAATAAAATAAACTTAGAAAAATAAAATAGGTGAAAAATTGATGACAGTTGTCCTTTAAGCTCCAACTTACTATACATCAATCCTTATTCTTATGTATTTTATGAAAAAGAAAGCAATATTCAAACAGAGGGAGTTATACAGAAGCAGAATAGTTTTTTAGCTTAGTTTATTTTTTGTGGCAGTCTTTTTTTTTTTTAATAAAATAATACTTTAAGTAACATATTTAACAATTAATTTGTATATGTCCATTAAAGGTGACTTGCTCTGCAACACTAGTATGGACTAAAATTATCATTCTCTGTCAAACCCCTAGTTAGGGTTGATTGGCGCTATATTATACATAAGCTATTGAGCTAGTGGTTACCTCACTCTCCCATTACACTAGATGTATATTTTATTTTTATTTATTTTTAACTCCCACCTATCTCAGCCAGAATCTCACTGACCACGATAGATGTGTAATTAAGCAGAGTTATGCAATTCCATACGCTCATTTGATGGGACATAAAGTTCCAACATAGAGGTTTGTGCTTAGTTATTTGAACGCTGCACCTACAAAGGACAGAGACCAAAAACCAGAACCCATTCATGTTTTTTTCAGTGAGTTAGAGTGTTAAATTGCCTGAGAGCCAGGCTTTCAGGAGCCTTGGCATTGTGTATGCAATTAATCCAGCCATGGCCAGTGTGTCCAAAGTTACTAGGGTTTCAATAGTTTAAAAATAAACTTAACATTTCAAATAAACGATTTTCTTCCACCCAGATTGAAGTTTTACAGTTTTAAATCAAAGATATAAATTTGATCAAAAGGAAAGATCATACCGTAGCATTAACAATGTATTTTACATTGCTCCCTCTGACAAGATGTTATCATTTGACAGTTTAAAAACCTTGTTTGACTTACCTGAAAAAGAATTAAATAGCTGTATAAAAATTAAACATTTAATTACCAAAATGGATATTGTAGAAAACCTCAAGTTTTAAAAGTTCACAGGCAAACACTTTAAAAAATAAACGTATTTCATGGACATACACAAACCTCATGGTTTAAGTCTACACCTGTTGAAGTGTATGCATACGTGGTACCTAACTCCTAACAATAAATAATTTGAACATAGCTATCCCAATACCTAGTGAAGATGTTTAAAACCGTTTGGTACAATGTACCACATGTGGTGGCAGTGTGAGGAATTGGCAGAGATCAAGATAATTATTCACAACACTGTGTAGACAGCAGTTATGTCACCTCAACTAATTACTGCTCCATTTAGATTTTCTATAAGTAGATTAGAACAAAATAGTATTTTTTTTTTCACATACTCATGGCTGTGAAACTAATTTTAGCTAGAACTTGGAAAGTTCCATCAAACCAGCCTGGTCAGATAACCATTACTCAAACGTACTGCCAAAGTCATATGGAGGAAGGGTTTTACAGATCTGCCAGCAGGTTATCTCAATATAGGGCTATTTGGACAGATTGGGCCAAGCTTTCTAAATATGACAGTTGATACATGCCTGAGCACACTAGCTATTTACACCTCATATAGAGATAACAAATCATTATTTATTTAGTGCTAAATCTTTGAGTGCATTTATCTGTCTGTACGCACATTGCATTTGTATAATCTATAATTCAAATAAAAATGTAATAAAAACAAAAAAACAAACAAACAAAAAAAAAAAAAAACGCCTGGGATTTGCATGTTGTGTGCGCGCTGACAGACGTAAAAGCTGCACAAAATTGATCGTGCCAAGCAGGAACAGAGTAATCCTGCAGGGAAGAGAACCTACGCACACTTAAATATTTTAAAAAAAGAAAGGCTGCATGGACCAGCTGTATGCACCATAATCACTTCAGCAAGGTAAAATGGCTATTATGACCCTTCAGATATATACAATTGGTAATTACCATTACATTTTTGATTTGTACACATTTTTGCTGGATTCAACAAGTACATATAAATGTTATTCTTAGTATCTCTTTGCTTAAGTGTACATTAAGCTTACATAAGTGATACTTACTTTGGTAGATTTGGTTGCAGCAAACATGGATAAAAATATGTTTGATGGTGTCTGCATGTTTTATCTTTTACTGAAACCCCCTACAATCAGATGAATTTAAGTGAGGAATTTCAGTAGCCGAAATGAAGAACTGAGCTGCAAACTAGGCGTCTAATGAATACACTTGTTATTACATAGGTGACCGATCAGTTACAATGTCCGTGGTTTGATTTTAGCAGTAATGCAGATTTCTTATTGTAAGATGCTCAACCATATCTAGATCAGAGATAAATCTGTGCGTATGCACTATATGTCCATTTGAACCCAAAATAGCCCAAAATAGAAAGTGGAAGAACAACAAAAGTTAAACGTATTACGTGCCCAGTTCTCCAAACTTCTCAGCTTGGCGAAAAAAACTCCTCTAGTTTGTTCAACCACTTTCTACTATTAGTGTGTTTGTTTTTAATATCCCTTTTAAGAATGGAAAATCTCAGCAATGCTTTTAGGTCTCTGTAGAAGTTCAAAGGCCTTTAGCTATAGCAAAGCAAACGATTCTTACCTAGTACAGTAAGTGTAACATTGGCAGATATGCTCCCTGCTGCGTTTTGTGCAGTGCAACTGTACAGCCCCATGTCTTCAATTTTAACATTCACTATAAAGAGGACCTCATCTTCTGGCATCACATGCATGCGTCGTTCTCGGGCTGCAGGAAAATCTGTTCCCCCATCTTTCTGCCATGCTATTTGTGGGGGTGGGTGGCCTTCCGCTGCACATTCTAAGCGTGCCATAGCACCAGTGCGAATTGTTAGATCCATAGGAGTTTTTAGAAATGTTGGCATTTCTATACAATAGAGAGAGAATAAAAATAAAAAATAAAAAACACATTAAGAAAATAATGCATAGCGCTCATCTGTTACTTTACATTTTTAGAAATTGGTTCAGAAGAAGTCTTCTAACTGATGTTGTTTTATTAACAATAGATTAGTCAAATATTTAATAAAAATGGATTTTAAAATGCTCGTTGATAAAGTAAAGTAAAAACAAATGTAGGACACGTCTTGTATGGAAGTGTTTGGTGGACCTGATCATGATGGCATTTGAGAAAGCAGACAAATTACAGCATTTGTTTATAAAGGCAAAATAACTGCATATAGAATTTAAAGAAAGATCTGAAAATGTTTGCAATTTAAATATTTTTATCATATTAAATACTAGCAATACTAGAAGTCATAATTATCATATTAAATACTAGCAATAGTAGAAGTCATAATTAAACACTATAGTCAAGTTGTGCACAACTCCTATTTTAACCAGGTGCCCAAAGATCTTATTCACATTCAGAGCTTGCATGGATATCCCAGTAAGAAAGGCAAAAGTCTAGAAAGAGACGTGCAACTTCTGGTGTGAAAACATTTTACATACAGGACAGCAGTAATGGCTGGATTACCTTTCACTTGAATGCTTGAAGTCATGAATGTATGTGCATAAAAAATAAATACAATATTGTTGTTTGCATTCCCCAAGTGCCCAAAGTACGTAAACCTGTCCTCTAGTGGTTTAGTATAAAATTTGGTAGTGAATGATAGTGTTGCACATGGTTGGTTGAGATATGGCAACATTTGTTGTCACTAAGAATGCCTGTTCTGGCTGTTAAATAGCCAGTAGAGGAACTTCCTCTTAAAGACTACAGAAGCACTGGATTCAATACTTAGGGTCCCAATATTTCTCTATTTCATACACATGCACACAGTGTTGTTCCACTAACTAAAGTATAATATCCAGTCATGTGACCATGCGATTGCCAATATTTGAGAGTATATAATAAGGCAGCTTGGATGCCATAGCTATACATGACTAAGGCTGAGAACAGAGCGTTGTACCAATCACTAGTAATCCATATATATTTATTTTTAACTGAAGGCTATTTACATACGTCACCTTGAACTTCAAACAAGTCATTTCATTATTATGTTTTAATATATTAGTTAAAACAGCTTACCATTTACAGTGAGCTTGGCTTTGGTAGAATAATTGGAGCCAAAGTGATTGGTGATGACACACTGGTATTTTCCTTCATCCGTAAAGTTGACATTGAAGAGATGCAGGACAGTGGTGTACTCTATGAGTTCTGCCCCATGTTTCTGGTACCTTGCGAAGTTCTCTACCTCAGCATCATACAGGATTTCACCATCTTTCCTCCAAGCTGTAGACATTGGGGTGTCACTGCTACTTCCCGCTGAGCAAGTTAGAGTAACATTCATTGCCCTCAATGCAACTGTAGTTTCAGGATGCAGTTTAATTTGGGGTTTTGGAAAATTATCTGATAAAAGAAAAATAAGTGTCTTTTTTTTGTTGTTTTTATGATTTGTCAAAAACATGGCAAATGCAGTATTGCATATGTGTCCATTTATTGACAGACAGTGGTAAACAAAATAAGCAGATGTTTTCTCTGGAGCTATTAAATCACAATCACAAATGCAAAGATAAGTGGTATAAGGCTGATTGCCAAATAGCAGTATTTGTTGGCTATAAAGGGGGTAAAAAATTATTCACAAAGTGATATAAGAAACATTACTCACCCAATTGGTGAAAAGTAATATAAAAGTTTTTTTTTTTTTTTTTTTTTTTTTTTTAGTTATCATAGTCTCTTGACAAAAGATGGTTTTAAGCTTGTAGAGATCCAAAGAAGGCCTCCAAACCACAGTGTCTGTTGGTGGTCATTAAACATGGCAAAGAGATTTCTTAATTATACAGACAATGGTAATTTTATTTAAAGGACCACTCCACACCCCAAAAGCATTTCAGCTACCTGATTTCTATGAGAAATTTCCACTTTTATAAATTTGCTAGGGAACACCCCCCTGGCTGTCAATCAAACAGCTAGGTTGGTTTGCTGCCTCGTTCTGTTAGCTCCTCTCAGCTAACGGAAGTGGCAGGTATGCTCTACTTGAGCATGTCTGCCTCCCCCTCACAGACCTCAGACCAGACGTATGCACCTGTACAACGTAAGTCGTTGTGTGCACCAATTCAGAGGTTTCTCAATTAGTAGTCTCTGATTGGTTATTTCCCTGTGAAGTGACAGAAAGCCTTTGCAAGCTCTTTTAAGATATACCCCAATGAATACATGCATGAAAATGAATCTACTTATATCAACTAAACAGTGGACAAAGGAGGGAGGGCAATGGAGTGCATCTTTAACAAGGCCAGTAACTGGAATGCAGTATTATCTCTTTCAGTTTTCGACTGCAATCTGTACATTTAGCAGCAGAATGTGTGGGAAAAAAAAAAAAGTGAAATCTGGTTAGTTAATGAAATCCAGGGAGACGCTTTGTTCAGGTGGTTTTCAAGTAGTATTTTAACTTCTTTGATTAGGGATGCACCGAAATGAAATTTTTATGCCGAAACCGAAAATTCAAGATGCCCTTGGCCGAAAACCGAAACGGACTTTTTCTTCAAATGATTTTAAAATATTTTTTTCTATAATTATATACACCACATTAAAAAGGAATAAAATATTGTCACTATACCCACACTGACCATATAATGTCACTATACCCACACTGACCATATAATGTCACTATACCCACACTGACCATATAATGTCACTATACCCACACTGACCATATAATGTCACTATACCCACACTGACCATATATTGTAAATATACACACTATATAGTGTCATTATATGGGCAGTGTGGATACATAATGTCGCTTTGCCCAACCTGCCATATAATGTCACTATACACACTACATAGTGTCATTATATCGGCAGTGTGCATACATAATGTCACTATACCTACTCTGCCATATGTCACTATACACACTGTCCATATAATGTCACAATATACACACTAAATAGTGTCATTATATGGGCAGTGTGTATACATAATGTCACTATATACACACTGCCCATTTAATGTCACTATATACACACTGCCCATTTAATGTCACTATATACACACTGCCCATTTAATGTCACTATACACACTGCCCATATAATGTCACTATACACACTGACCATAATGATACAATATCACTATACATACACTGCCCATATAATGTCACTATACACACTGACCCCCATGTCCCGGTATAGCAGTTCCAGATGCGCACTCCCGTTACCTGGTTGCCGTAGAGCAGCTCTGATATCGCTCTCCGCTCCGGGATGACAGTAGGCAGCAGAATGACATGGCGGCCGGTGTGCTCGGCTCTGTTCAGTGTGCTCACTGCCCGCATCGTGTGCCCTGCTTTTACCGCTCACTGCCCCAGCATGCTCCACACTATCGGCCGTTATTAGCTCGCTCGCCTCAATGGTCTGCCCAGCGTGCGCTCTGAATCACCAACACACTGCATGCTCCCGATCACCCACCCCGGGAGTCAATACCATGCGTGTGCACAAGTATTTCCTCTCCCACGGTACACTGATTACTCTATGATATGGGTGTAATTTTCGGCAGATTTTATCCATTTTCAGCCAAAATGGGATAGGCCCATTTTCGTCCTAGAATTTCGGTGCATCCCTAACTTTGATGTACCACACTTGTTATATAGCTTTCACACAAAAAGCTGTTTGCAACCCACAATCCCCTGCTACACATTTTTCAACAGTCAACAAACACAAAAAAAAAAAACAGACTTACCCAAAACAAAAATCACTCTGCTTTGCCAAGTGATGACAACTGATGCAACTATGTTACTTAATATACATTTCGCGCTAAGCAAAACGGTATGACCTTCGGTTGGGTAACTGTGTGCTCTAGTGGATCACTTAAATGGCGGTGCTCAAGGAGCAAAGCCGCAGAAATTTGGTTTTATTTTAGCGCAGAAGAGGGTTTAGGAATTAGCATAAACAAAAAGGTTTAGTATAAACAAAATAACAAGGCATCTGGACGATTCTGTGCACAGTAGGATAAATGGTAATGATATTACTCCAAAAATCTTTTAAAGTTAAAAAGCAAAGCAATAAATAAAAATAAAGTCAAATACAGAACGACTTGACTCCGGTATAAACCTTACTACTTTTTTATATTAATATGCATTTGCTTTATGAGCTATGGAAAACCTTTTCCCACTATTTATTTTCCACTTACTCCACTAAAAGAAAAACATATCCAATCACAAGAACAATAACATGGCTCTATTACAAACTTAAAAAAATGAAAATATCATCGGTTTTGACAAACAAAATTATGGAAATACCATCCCTGTTT
The DNA here is from genome assembly GCF_036172605.1 of Pelobates fuscus. Lineage (NCBI taxonomy): Eukaryota > Metazoa > Chordata > Amphibia > Anura > Pelobatidae > Pelobates > Pelobates fuscus. The sequence continues at coordinate 138,831,824 of NC_086317.1, forward strand.
TATTTTATATAGCAAGGAAGAGATAAAGTTCTCAATGTGTTAAAGCCAAAAGGGGATAAAAAAAAATACAAACCACAGATAAAATCTTCAGAATCCACAGCGAATAGATGACGCCCAGCCAGCCAATCAGGATGTGCACAGGTCACGTTAACGGATTGCTGAAAACCACCGTCAGTTAGCCACTGGGGAAACCATTTTAACTGGCAGTCACACAATAAGTTGCTTGTGTTCAGAATTCTGTAAAAGATTCATACAGCAGGTTACCAAGAAGAAAAACAACAAAATAAGGAAAAAAAATTATCAGTATGCACAAGAGAGTAACACACAAAATATTCACTCCAAATTGTTTCTTGCCTATGACTTTGATATAGTAGCATGGATGATAAACACTTGCTGAAAACCCACGAATAATGATCCCTGTTTTTTACTAATCCTTGCAGATTAATTTACAGTAACGTGGAGATTGCAGGATACATTGGCAGATCAAAACAGGATTAGGATCTGTAAGGTAATGGTTAAAGTAGCAGTAAACAATGGGAGCCTGCTACCAGGAGTGTAAAACAACAAAACAAATAAAACCATTTAACAAAAATCCATTTTGTGCACCAATACACTTAATCCCCTGCATACTGTCCATTTATAAGGATGGGATTTAAAAAATAATAATGCATGGTCTATTTGTTTAACTCACATAAGTGAAAAACCTCAGACAATCAATAAATCATTCGATGACACACAAAAAACTATTACAATTATAAAGGGGGGAAAAGAAGCAATCATGAATGTTTAGAATCAAATCAAAACCGAAAAAAGACTCCAAGCATAGGACTGTAAATGGCAAATATAAAATCTTTTTAAAAAAACTGTAAAAATTAGTAAGCAAATTCATGTGTTTAGTGAGGAAACCACTAAGGATTTCTAAAAACCATAGAGCTTGTGAGCGGACACCTTTAAGCTCCTCTGTATGGAATTTCCATCTACACTGAACAAGATTCTGGCTACAATAAACTTTATGGGTTTGCTGCTGAGCAACATTGAATTAAGCACCCAATGAGCTTACTTGTTAGCTATGCACCATTCCCCTATAATTTCCAGCAACCCAATCAGGAGTTTTATTATTACCAAATCTTTGAGTTTTGTGTTTGGTTTTTAACCTAGAAAATGCTTAATCACAGGAAATAAAAAGTGGAGGAACATGACTACAAATTAGAATAAGAGGTGTAGAGAGAGAAATATAGGTTAATAAAGATGTTGACCATTGCACATTCTGGCAAGTAACAGCAGCGCCACTACCAAATCTCTTAATGCCGCATCAATGCCAGAAAATCATCTGTATCCTGACAACCAGTCACTAGCCACACAGTGCACATAGATCATGAAAAAAAACTATCCCTATGCATCTTTTCATGCCTACGCATGTCATGATATATGCATGAGTAGATCTGTGGAGGAGGCCACATCTCAAGGGAACTTCCATAGACTTTATTTGATATTCCCATGCAAACAAAAGAAGACACAGACACGGTTTGTCTGTGACAAAAGAGTGACAGAACTATGATGACAGTACTAAGGGAGACATCTTCAGGTGATAACATCTCACTTTTCCCACCAGGTACAACCAACAAAACAGAGAACTTGTATTTGCAAACTGTAAAATAAAACAGCCAAGCTGGGAATATAAATAGGGGAAGATTTGGCTATTGTGGACTAAGATTGTTTTAAATTATTTCTCAATTCACCACATTTCAGTATTTGTTTAAAAAAAAAAAAAAAAAAAAAATTAGTATACTTACAGCTCTTGGAGTTTAATATGAGAAAAGGAAGTTTCTTGCACAGACATGATACCATTGTTGCTCACATCTCTGAAAGCAAAAAAGTTTGAATAAATAGCTGCATATTAATGGTAAGTAAAAGGTCCTTACAAAATGGGGAAAAACGTGCAATTCAATGAAAATAGTTCTCAATGTTTGTTTTATCATTATGCTAAAATTTTCCAGTTTACTTTTAATGAACAAGTGGCACACAGTGATAACCGGAATACAAAGCAGAAGAAAATAATTTTCTTTTGCCAAATCACTAACAATTTATAGAACAAACTAGGAATTATAATATATAATGGCTTAGAATGCAAGTGAATGGATTAGGTGTGCATCCAGCAGGAAAGTGGTTTGCAAAGATTTTTTTAAGTCATACCCATTCTAATAATGAATAATGCATGCCCTTCTAAAACGATAATAAAATGTTTCTAATTAGAGCATTCCTTTAAGCAACTGCTATGTAAATGTTGCACTATTTCTTATTGTACTTGATAGAAATCTAGAAATCTGTCTTCAATATCAGCCCATTAACTAGTATTCACTGCAACTTGACTGATTGCAAAGTTCAAGTTATAAGTAGCAGGTAGCAATGGAGAAGGAGGTTTAAGCATTGACATTCTGAACAAGCTTCTGAAATATTTTAGAAAGAAGGCTCCTGAGATAAAATCAGCCATTATTTACATCAGTAATAGGTGAAAATAATACATTTGCAAACCCAATACTAAAAATATTCATATTTTAATGATGTGTACACTGTCAAATACAAACATACTGCCTAACATTCTGTCAAAATATGAAATGGTCTTGCATTTGCACAGATTTAATGGACCACTGCCTATTAAAGAGACACATTTTATGCAGTCAAGCAAGTACAGGTCACATTGTGGTCTGACATGCTTTTTAAGATTAAGAAAACCTTTCTGCCAACAAATAAACTAGATCCTCTTTAAAACTCCCAATGTACTTAGTAATTATTTTCATATATTTTATTTGTCAAGCATTAGAGTTTACAGAACATTTTAGTAGGGTACAGAAGGAACTGTTTTAATACATGTACACTCTTGTGAAAACACAACAGAGTGTACAGGGACAGTGCGGATTGCAAATATAGCAACCTCTGCCAGATATGTAGTTTGTTTTACTTTTAACAAGCCACATGTGCCTCTATCCCTCTAGGCACAGGGAGGATTACCACATTTTTTTTGCAATCTCCAGCTACATTAGCAATGTCCTATATAAATTATCCACAGCTGAAATGAAATGTGCTGGCAAATACTTACAGATGCTGAAGTGAATCCAGGCCAGTGAAAGCTTTCTTTGTGATGGATTTAATCTTGTTCCCTTGCAAGATGCTAAAAAAAAGGCATAACAAATTCAGCTAAACAGAACCCAGCAGATACCCAGACAGTCTTCAGTAAGATGAGCACATTATCTTATAACAATATGAAAGACCAAAAGCTACTAAAAACTATAAAACCTACTTATTTAGCCAGGACCCACAAGCTACAAGCATTATATTCGTCATCAAAATGTCTATACCAGCTTTATAAAGTAACAATAACTACTAGTTTGATTGCTATCCCATAATGTTTACCAGTGGGCATTTGACCACCTCATATGGAAAAAGATGCTGCATTTGTGAATTTTTAAATGATACAATCTGGTTTTGCATTAAAAAGAGTAGTGCCTTGGGAACCATTGCTCGACTGATTAACGTATAGTCTGTTTCAATTACAGTTTCAGTTTACAGATTTATTTAAAACTGAGATCTGCCTTTTTTTTTAAATCTATGGAGCAGTTTTCAAGCCACACTGTGTTTGGGCATGGTCTTGTTACTAGCTAACCTTTGGATGTGCTATAGATGTGTGTGGCCTTTTTATTATTATGGTTATTAAGTGAAAGAGTTTCAGTTATGACTGGCTGGTAGTTTTTCATTTTAATGTCATTGGATACATTTTCTGGGGGTTACAGTATGAATCTGATCCCTCTAAGGAATATCAATGAAGAAAATCCCAGAAATGTGAACCAAAGTTCAGTAACAAATGTGCAATCAACTATTCAATAAGAATACCGACTGTAAATGTCATCATGTTTATAGGTGCCCAACAACAAGTAATTTAAGAAGGCTAGCCATAAACAGCTTTGCAATAAGGACACTAGCCTTAGGTTGTACTGCTTTAAATATGAAAATTTGTTATTTACTGCAAGTGACTTAAAGAGAGAGGTTTACAAAATGAAGGCACCAATCAAAAAAATAGAACATGTATTTAGTTTTTTTTTTTTAGCAAATGCTGGTCTGTACAATTATATTTGTATATTAATATTGAGGTACTGCATGTGAATGATCACAAGAATTCCCACATGTTGAAATTATATGGGCTATATGCAAACACATTTATGGTTAGCATGTCAACAATGTAATTTTTAAAGTTGAGAGGCTTGTCTGAATTGCTGCATGTGCTATTCCTTTAAGATAGCACAGATCTACTAAAGCAGGCTTCCCCAAACTCCAGCCCTCCAGATGTTGCCGAACTACAACTCCCATGATTCTCAGCCCTTTCATTCATTGAATCTTGGGTGTTGTAGTTCAGCAACATCTGGAGGGCCGGAGTCTGGGGAAGCCTGTCCTAAAGAGACACTCCAAGTACCATAACTACTACATTTTATTGGCAAGAATGGTCATGGTTAAATGGCCATGGCCATGGTTAAAATAGTGTTATTCTTCCTTTTCTTCTTCACAGCACTGGTCTCTGGCATGTGGCTGCCTCTTTGGCTGAGATCATCGATATTGGTGATCTCAGCAAATAAAACACTTTCCCATAGGAAAGCATTGGGAGGCTGAAGAGCATGTGCAGCAAAACGCTACGCTGCACTGTACCGATGATATGGTCTCTTTAAGGCCATTTAAAAGAAATAATGGAGTTTTACTCCACTATTTTGTGGAAGCGTCTCTAGTGGCTACCACCAGTATGACAGACACTAGACTCGAGGCAGGATAATCCTGCAACAACAACATTGAAGAGATGCTGATTGGCCAGGGCTGTGTTTGAATCATGCTGGCTCTGCCCCTGATCTGCCTCATTGTCAGTCTCAGCCAGTCCTATGGGGAAGCATTGTGATTGGATCAGGCTACAACTTCTGATGATGTCAGCAGACTTTTTTTTTTAGGAAAACAGCATGCAGAGTTACAGCTTCTGGCTTGAATACAGTAAGATTTTTACTCTATTTATGGAGGCATGAGGGGCCCAGGGGGGCTAGATGGTGGTGTTAACACTATAGGGTCAGGAATACATGCAGTTGCACTGGTGACTATAGTGTACCTTTAATATCTGTTATACGTTGCAATAATATCTGTAATACGTTGCCGCTCTGTAAAAGTGTAAATAGTTGCAGATGTTGATGCTATGTAAAGTAAAATACTAGTAACAATTGTATCCACTGCAATAAGCTATAGTGGCTATAAGTGTCGCATGTTCCCTTTAATTACCATAAAAAATAAAAAAAAAAGCAATTGACCATTTCTAATAATTTAATTCATGTTATGGTCAGATTGTTTTTAGCCACTCAACACAAGGTCATGTATGCCAATACTTTAAAATGGACATTTAATACTCACAGAGTATGCAGTCTTGAGAGTCCAGCAAAGGCTTCATTAGAATCTTCAATTGCCCATGAAATCTCATTGTTTCGAAGGTCTCTGTGTAAGAAGATTGCTTGGGTCATTAAATGATGATAAACAGTTTATAACTTGTAAGAATACAAAAGGACAAGTTTTTACAAACCACAAAAAAGGGGCAAATAGCAACTTATTTGGTTTTAAAATTATTAAAATGTAAACAGCCATGCTGGCTGGCTACTTAAGTTTCTCGAAAGCTACTCCACAGTTGCTAGCCATCTCAGGTGACTGGAACTTTAAAGAAGCTAAAACTCACTATAATTATCAGAATTAATCAGTGGAGAATCTCATGAATACTTTGAGCTTTAGTTGTTTGGCAAAGAGCAAAGTTGCATAACTTTCACTCAATATCTCTGCAACAGGGGCGGCTATAGACATTGCGAGACCTTAGGCGAAACTCAAACATGAGGGCCCCCACTAACATCATTCGTGTAAAAAAAAAAAAAGGGGGGGGGGGTTGCCTTGTGTGTGCGCATGAGGAGCTGTACCTAAATTGAAGGGCGAGCTTGCAGCTTTGGATACAGAGATGTAATCTCTGTATTCATCTTCAGAGGCTTGAATTGTCGCAGCTCCCTATGCGGCTGCGTTGTGAGCACTTTGACTGTCGATATGTCAATTTGCTAATCATTTATACACAATTGCTGGGTATGGCTGTATAGCCTGGCAGTCGTGTATACATAAGTGCCAGTGTGAAGGGGTTATTTAAAAAAAATTAACATTTTGGTTGGGATTTAAAAAAAAAAAAAGTAATTTTCCAAATAATAAAGTTACAGATAAGAAAACAATGTCAGACATTTCCCCACATATTCTAAATTCCTTTACATGTATATTATCATATATGTGTTTCCCCATGTATTGTATATGTATGTATGCATATAATATATATATTATATTGCTTGCAACTTTATCTTTGTATTGCCCATATCATACCATAACCACATTGCAGACAGACACATGCTGCACATTTAAAGGATCACTATAGTGTCAGGAAAACAAACTCGTTTTCCTGACGCTATATAACCTCCCCCACCCTCAGGGCCCCCCTCCCTTAGCGCTGAGGGGTTAAAAGCCCTTCAGTTACTTACTTTAATACCAGCACTGGGCTCCCTCTGCGCTAGTGACCTCTCCTTCCCCACCAATGTCAGCTCCCGAGTAGAGCGGAATGCGCAAGCACGTCAAGAGCTGCGCGCAAATTCAAACAGTCCATAGGAAAGCATTTCTCAATGCTTTCCTAGGGACGTTCTGCACGCGGAATGCAATTTTCGCATCCAGCGTCGCAGAAGCGCTTCTAGCGGCTGTCAGGAAGACAGCTACTAGAGGCTGGATTAACCCTGCAATGTAAACACAGCAGTTTCTAATGTAAACAAGGCAGTTGCAGACAAGACCGGACGCGGATTCATGTAAGAAAACTAACTGTTGTACAACAGTGTGCCCCATAACCAGCAGGCTGTAGTGGTGATGTGGGTGGAGTAACCCTATTTTTTGAGAGAGCCAGATCTGAATAAAGTGCATTGTGGTCACTCTAGAGCAGGTATCTCAAACTCTGTCCCTCAACACAGATGTTGATGGCCTACAACTTCCATAAAATTCTTTTAAAGGACCACTCTAGTGCCAGGAAAACATACTCTTTTTCCTGGCACTAGAGTGCCCTGAGGGTGCCCCCACCCTCAGGGACCCCCTCCCGCCCGGCTCTGGAAAGGGGTAAAACTTACCTTTTTCCAGTGCTGGGCGGGGAGCTCTCCTCCTCCTCCTCTCCGCCCCGTTGGCTGAATGCGCACGCGCGGCAAGAGCTGCGCGCATTCAGCCGGTAGCATAGGAAAGCATTTACAATGCTTTCCTATGGACGCTTGCGTGCTCTCACTGTGATTTTCACAGTGAGAATCACGCAAGCGCCTCTAGCGGCTGTCAATGAGACAGCCACTAGAGGATTAGGGGGAAGGCTTAACCAATTTATAAACATAGCAGTTTCTCTGAAACTGCTATGTTTATAAAAAAAAAATGGGTTAACCCTAGCTGGACCTGGCACCCAGGCCACTTCATTAAGCTGAAGTGGTCTGGGTGCCTAGAGTGGTCCTTTAACCCCTTAAGGACACATGACATGTGTGACATGTCATGATTCCCTTTTATTCCAGAAGTTTGGTCCTTAAGGGGTTAATGCAGTAGCTGGCCAGAGAACTGTGGTAGTTCTAGTTCAGCAACATCCGAGGAGAATGGTGGTTAAGGTGCCTTCTCTAGAGACTTTCTTTACAAAAAATTACTTTGGACTTAACCTTTTACTGCCACAATTGAAATGTATTCTCCACTAGAGTTGTCATTTAGATATTCTTACCTTGCTTATTTTCATAGTAGCATAATGATTTGACGTAATCCATATCTTTTCTCATTTGATATATAATACTAGAAAATGTTTTTATATTTTCAGTTGATCCGAGCAGATTTCCTGCCATACTACTCTAAACCAATGCTGCATTTTAAATCTAAGACCCCAATTTCTGCCAGAGCAAACACCTGTCCTATGGAAAATAATTAAGCAGTAAAAAGATTAATAAATTAATTCTTTCATACTTTTCTATGAAGCCCAAAAATTACGTCACAAGGATGACATGCAATATAGCCAGCAAGACAGCTTGCATTGATTGCAAAAGATTCAAAATAATACAAAAAATCTGTTATTGCTGTGACTGATTCAAATTAAAAAGTATAACACATATTATAAACTAGAATATAAAAGTAAAACAATCTATAGTATAAATCAAATTAAAAAAAAAAGACATTATGTTCATACACTGGACTTTAAAGAAGTTTCTCCGAACATAAATACACGTTTATCTTTAATTTGTTGACTAGATATGCATTAAATTCTTTTAAAAAAAAATTCAGAAATCCCAGCTTGTTCTGGAAGTGAAAGTGTTACACCTAGAATGTTGAGGGGGGCCGGTGGGGCAAGTCACATGCAGACGATAAATCCCTCTCCAGCCTGAATGAGGTCTCTGGCTCATGCTTGGTTAGGCATCAGTGATTGGAGCCCTGTTAATCAGTGCCTCCCTCCTGCCTGTGAACATTTGATGACCCTGAACTGCATAGCCTGCTTGTCATCTGTTTCTACACCCATCCTGAGCCACAAAAAAAAAGTCCTAATTAATGTTTTCGTGTTCCTTTTCATGCTGCTCTAACTCTCCCAGATTGGTTTTAATTATTTCATTAGTAGGGTTGTACAAAGGTTAACAGAACATGAATGCATTCAGACATCTTTCCCAGCTAGGGTGAAAAAAAAAAAAAAAAGGGAAAAAAATATGGATTAATTATCAGGAACAAGAGATTATATTTATAGAATTTATCCACAGTATGTGGGAAAGTGAGGTAAACCAACCAATGGTAAAAAGTGATTTCTTAAACCTAGAAATGTTAGTGCAAAAACTACTAAGTGTATGTTTAACAAATAAATATATGTTTTTATACATACATATGCGCAAACACACACATTGGCGAGTTAAAATTTAGCACAGGCAAGTGGCTTGCAGTAGCGCCTAACTTAAGGCCTGGCAAGTAAATAGGACTACAAATATTAAGCTCTGAGATACATAGATATTATATATACACCGGTATGTTAGTTTTGTTTTACATATCGTACAGCACAGCAAAATATGTAGGAGCTATAGAAATAATTGAAATTGTAATGTGTTATAAAGATAGGCAGAACATGATTTGGCAAGATTTCCCCCCCTTCCTGTTGTAGATGCCAATCTTAGCCCCCAACCAAGTGAAATTAACCTCATAATAGATGCCAATTATTTTAGAGGTTTCCACCACATGAAACAACTCTAGTGTAATAGCGGTGTTACCAAACTTGTCATAACAGTGCATAGCAGTGCTCCTTCTAAGGTGAACAATCCACTATTTAAAAAACTATTGTGCCAATGTACACATATACAGCGTTTTCAATTATTATTATTTTTTAACTATTTGACCGCTGGACAACACTCACTTAGCATTCACATGACTTCATAAATCTCAGCTCTCACAGACATGTGGCATTACTGGAAGGGAAAGCTCATGTGAGAAGATCCAGATTATTAATTAGAGTAGCATAACAAATTTCCAAGAACTGAACTGGGGAAAGCATGTCCTTTTATTTACACATAGCACATGGACTTATTAATAGGCAAGACATAAAAGACAATTTTTCTTTGGGGAGAAATGGGGTAGGGAAGGCTTTTAACAAATAATTCCTTATTTGACAAATCATGTTCTTGAATAGCATCCAATATTAATTAAAGGAGGCTCTAAAGCCACTCAGACCACAAGGGTGCTAAAGAATTTGACAGCCACGCTCATTAAATACATAATTATGTTCTCACTACTGTTAGAATAGTTTAAAGGTAGAGTGCTTCATTGTCCATAAAACTGACCTATTCAAATCAATTTGTAGATATTTAGCAAACCCTGCAAACGTTTTGACTCAGGATACCAGATGAGCATTTGTCACAGTTAAAGGAACACTATAGTCACCTAAATTACTTTAGCTAAATAAAGCAGTTTTAGTGTATAGATCATTCCCCTGAAATTGCACTGCTCACTGTCATTTAGGAGTTAAATCACTTTGTTTCTGTTTATGCAGCCCTAGCCACACCTCCCCTGGCTATGATTGACAGAGCATGCATGGAAAAAAAAATCTGGTTTCACTTTCAAACAATTGTAATTTACCTTAAAGGACCACTCTAGTGCCAGGAAAACACTCGTTTTCCTGGCACTAGAGTGCCCTGAGGGTGCCCCCACCCTCAGGGACCCACTCCCGCCGGGCTCTGGGGGGAGGAAGGGGTTAAACTTACCTCTTTCTCCAGCGCCGGGCGGGGAGCTTTCCTCCTCCTCCTCTTCTTCCTCGCGACGTCATCGGCTGAATGCGCATGCGCGGCAGGAGCCGCGCTCGCATTCAGCCGGTCGCATAGGAAAGCATTCATAATGCTTTCCTATGGACGCTTGCGTTCTCTCTCTGTGATTTTCACAGTGAGAAGCACGCAAGCGCCTCTAGCGGCTGTCAATGAGACAGCCACTAGAGGCTCTGGAGGCTGGCTTAACCCTCAGTATAAACATAGCAGTTTCTCTGAAACTGCTATGTTTATAAAAAAAAAAAGGGTAAAAGCTAGCTGGACCTGGCACCCAGACCACTTCATTAAGCTGAAGTGGTCTGGGTGCCTAGAGTGGTCCTTTAAATAATTGTATCCCAATCTCTAAATTGATCTTTAATCACATACAGGAGGCTCTTGCGGGGTCTAGCAAGCTATTCACATAGCAGGGGATAAGAAAATCTTAATTAAACAGAACTTGCAATAAAGAAAGCCTAAATAGGGCTCTCTTTACAGGAAGTGTTTATGGAAGGCTGTGCAAGTCACATGCAGGGAGGTGTGACTGGGGTTCATAAACAAAGGGATTTAACTCCTAAATGGCAGAGGATTGAGCAGTGAGGCTGCAGGGGCATGTTCTATACACCAAAACTAAACTAAAAAGCTAAAGTTGTTCAGGTGACTATAGTGTCCCTTTAAGCCTTGTCCTACAACTGTGGGCACCAACAAATTACAAATAAAGTCATATAAAAATTCAACAAAAACAAACACAAAACAGCATTAAGGACAGCCTTTGCTCACGCTAAAAAGTCCTCAGCATTTCTAGCACCCACACATTTCTATACCACATTCAAGAGTTAAGACTGTGAACCCCAGATGTAGATTAGAAAATGTAACTTTACATTAAAAAATGACAAATGAAGAAGTGTAAAATGTTTAGCGAATTACACCTACATTATATATGGGATTTCAATTGTGACTTATGGGTAGATCACATTGATTATAAAACACCCAAAATTCTAAAGGGGAACTCAACACAACATAACCATTTCATATCAGTGTAGTGGTTATGTTCCCAATAGACTCTGGGCTCTGCTGCACTCAGCTCATTGTCATATTAAACTGAGATTTTTTTTTAAATGAAATCCAAAATCCATATGTTTATTGATTATAGCTAAAAGGGAGGAGAAACTAAAAAGGCTTTTAAAGGGACACTATAGTCACCAGAACAACTACAACTTATTGTATTTGTTCTGGTGAGTATAGTTAGTCCTTGTAGTATTTTGCAGTCAACACTGTCTTTTCAGAGAAAATGCAGTGTTTACATTACAGCCTGGGATAACTCCAGTGGCCACTCCTCAGATGGCTAATAGAGGTGCTTCCTGAGATTCAGTGACTCCACCCTCAGCATCTCTATGTGGAGATGCTGAATGCCAGGGCGGTGTTTGGCACCACCCCCTGGCCTGACTGCTTGGAAATCTCAGCCAATGCTTTCCTATGTGGGATAGCATTGTGATTGGCTGATATCATCACTTCTGATGATGTCAGCCAAGGAGGCAGTTTAGGGGCAGGCCAGCACCTGCAAAATGGAATAATGGTAAGATGTTACTATATTTAGTGGGGTAAGGGGGGGGCCAGATAGTGTTTTTAACATTATAGGGTCAGAAATACATGTTTGTGTTCCTGACCCTATAGTGTTACTTTAACTTTAAAAATCATCTTAATTTGTATAATTGTTGGGGGGGGGGTATGCCACACATACTTCTTCATCACAATTAAGTAGTCTGGGTGCAGTGGCCCTAAGTATATAACCACGCAATATAAAATATTACAGTTTTGTAGAATCTCCAATGTTTACACTGCAGGGTTAAACACACTTCCTCTACAATAAACAATCAAAACTCAGTCAAATTACTAATGCAGCAAGGAAAGCATGCTACTCTATGAAAACGGCTGGAATGGACATTGGTGAGACAGACAGATGATTTTGCAAGAGGATCCAGGGAGTCTTGGTGCAGGAGAAAAATGAAGGTAAAACTGCGCTGCAAATACAGGTTTGTAGTCCTCGTGCTATAGTGTTCTTTTAAATCCAATAAATTACTGTTTCTGGAGAAACGACTTTCTGTCAAAATAAATTTTTGCCCAAGGGATGAGCCACAAGCTGTATTTAAACATTACTTTCAACTACATCTAAAACTCCTCCAGCTATTGCTGGAAGATCAACCTCATAATTCAAAAGACTGAATCTGAGTCAAACTTCTACATCATCTGAATATGTTGCGCTCTTTACTCGAACATGACAGACACATATTAGGAAATATTTCTACCACTTACAAAGTCACGAGATTTGTGAGTCCTTTAAAAACACCTTCAGCTATATGATTTATTCTGTTGTCCCCCAGGTTCAGTTTTTCCAGTGAGTTGAGACCAACAAATGCACTCTCATCCAAACGATTCAGCTGGTTATAAGACAGGTCTCTGTGGGAAGTAGGGGGAGGGGGAGTAGAAAAAAAAAAAAAAAAAAAAAAAAAGACTGTCAGACTGGCTGGAAGAAAGAACAAGCTAGAACAATACTGGCACATATTTGGATTACCTTCAGAAGAGAGAGCACAGGGGGAAAGAATGCAGTTACTTATTTTACTTGCAGGATAGTTTTAAGCTCTTTGCATTTTAAAGGTTTAGATTCCCCCAGGATTAAAATCAGCTAGCAGACATTTAAGAAATTCCATGTAGTTGAGAGAATTTCCAAGCATTTCGTATTCTTTTCAGTTGATTAAAAAGCTCTTTAACAACTATTCTTCTTCACTTTCTCCAATTATAAATCCTTCAAAATCGTGACCGCTATTGCTAAAGGAAATCTTTTATAACATACGGTAAACAGCTAGCACTTCATTGCTATTATATCTCTAACCCTTTATTTTTACTGTACCATAGTAAGCCATATCTATCCACTTAGGTCTCAGGTTGCCCACACTTTCAAAAGACACGTGGATAAGACATGGGTGCCACATTCTCCACACAATGATACAAACATAATATATACACTTAGTATCTGACCATCTCCAGAAAACGTAGTTTTGCCATGGAAATGTGTTCAGACAGTATGTACCATCTTGAGCCAGTGAGAAACCCTGAGGGGCTGTCACCAGATACACAATGTACATAGCTTCCAGATATTAACATGTGCGGCCACAAGACCAAACTGGTGCATGCACAGACACAAATCCTGCACTTATCAGGTGAAATAAGGGAAAGCCTGCCATGCAATATCATACTACCATATACATATATACTAGTAATTTAATTACGTCTTTTTATTATGCTATCTTCAAAATGCACTAGGTATCTAATATAGTTTTAACATGCCATCAAATGTTTCCATAATAGAGAAGGTTTATAGAGTAATGTAAAAAAGAATTAGCAATGCAAGAAAAGCTGCAACAAACTGCTCTAGAAGCACCGATCAGTGAATCAATACTTGCTCTATTAAGGGATCAAAACAAATCCGTCAGGATTTTGTTGGGCATCCTAACATTTAAAGCAGTACTGACTAGTTAGATATTATTCAACCCCAAACATAAAAAAGGAAAACCCCTAAAAGACACCCCTAAACATTTCATAAAGAAAACAATATTACAAATATTTTAACCATTCAGATCCATGTGTTGGGGTCACTATTAGCAGTGAGGCATGCAGAGAAATCCGATCAGGATCTTTTCAGACCCCATTTGTCTCCTGCCACAAAATTTTTTATTTTTTTTTTAAATATCAGAATCCCTCTTGATTCTAAGATAATCACAGTGGCTGACCGTGTTCGTTCATCCACAGTAATTTAACCGCAGCACAACTCGACCCAGCTGACAAAGGGGAGTGCCAAGTATCAAGTGATACCTGACTTTTTACAGAGTGCCAGCAGGGATTTAACATCTGCCGGGATGGTGTCTTAATTTTAACACAACACATCAGTGCATTTTACGTCTTTAAAGGGTTGAAAACTGACGACATAGAAGCATTTACCCAATAAAAACAAATAAATAAAAGGACTTGATTTATTTTTCTCAACTTGCACTAGTGATCACTAGTTATGTAGAAATTAATAAGCATTTGTTTTTCCTAATTTTTGGTTTTGTTTAAATATTTTACTAATATATTGTGTACTGTGTAATATAAGAAAGCCTCATCTGTCCTTAAATGAACACAATTAACAAAAGTAAAAGTGTATTCCAAGCGCTACAGTGCCATAGTCACCGTTTAGGTGATCGAGCCCCGCAGCCATGGTTAAAATAGTGTTTTTCTTCCTTTTCTTCTTCACAGCACTGGTCTCTGGCATGTGGCTCTGCCTCTTTGGCTGAGATCATCGAGATTGGTGATCTCAGCAAATAAAACACTTTCCCATAGGAAAGCATTGGGAGGCTGAAGAGCATGTGCAGCAAAACGCTACGCTGCACTGTACCGATGATATGGTCTCTTTAAGGCCATTTAAAAGAAATAATGGAGTTTTACTCCACTATTTTGCGGAAGCGTCTCTAGTGGCTACCACCAGTATGACAGACACTAGAGGCAGTATAATCCTGCAACAACAACATTGCAGTTTATGCAGAACAGCAATATTTTCAGCTGCAGTGTTAAAATGGGAGGGGGGGGGGAAGCACATGGCATCCCAGACCACTGCATCGAGATGAATAATAACTGTATGATGAAAACGGTTTAACGAGAGAACACACGCAGAACAAGCATCAAAATGCCCTTAGTCACAAATGCGTGGCATCTTAGAAAAACCTAAGTCACTAAAGTTTTAGAAAAGTAGAAGGAAATGATTCTCAACATGAGAAAGTGATTTTCTCTGTGTATCAAGCATTACAGATGGATTATCGGTTTTATGTCAATTCCTTGAACTATAAAGCAAGCATGAACAAAAAATGAACATGGGAAAGTAGTTGTAAAAATGCAGGGTGGTCCAAGATGTAAAGCTTGACTTGGGTCTCTAGCATGGAAGCCTAGCTTATTAGCTATTCCTCTGTGTTTTTGTTACTCTGTTACTATTCTCTTTGTTCTCTGTTCTCATTACAGGTTAAAAAAGGAATGGTACCCAGATGCAGGGCTGAGATATTCTGACATATTCTGAGTCTTGCATAATCCAGCGCACTCCACACATGCACATAGTGGAACGCGCTTGAACACTTACAGATCCAAGAGTTTCTGGCAGAACTCCCACGCATCTGGGCTGATCCTGTGTATTGAATTCTGGGTCATGTTAAGCTGCTGTAGAGATCTCAAACCGTATAGCCAACCTTTGTTAATATCAGTGATGTTATTATGCTCCAACTCCCTGTACAATAAAAAAAGGGGTAAGCGGGGAAATTATTAGTGTTTAAATAACCAGACACAAATACAGGAAACAAAATTGTTTTAAATGAGAAAACAAAAATGAAGACTTAAATAAGATTTAATATTTGAAGATTTCAAGCAGCTTTGTAACTAATGGCTGTAAGTACACTTATATTCTGAATTGCCCATGAAAAGATTGCCACGTGAAAAAAGCTGTCAAAAGATTAACATTTTAAAGTAAGTGAATAGAATGAAATCTAACTAGTTAGAAATAAATTACATTACAATGTCAGTAATTGTATAGATTACAGGAGTAGGCAACTTTCGGCACCTCCCAGAATAGTCTTAAAGCCATAATGCTGGCAAAGCATCAGGGGATATGTAGTCCACAACATTTGGAGTGCCAAAGGTTGCCGACCCCTGGCATAGAACATGCACATACATATAACAGATAAGTGCAGATATATAAAAGGTTATAATAATAAATGTAACATCCACTGCCAAGGCAGTCTGTGTGCTAGTTTGTGAAATACACAAAGGCATACATCCTACCTTTGGCTTTACAAATCACAATAGCTGGAACTATATATTTCACATTTTGACTCCATCCACAAGACTGGCTTCCACACTTCAGATTTACAGTTTCTATGTTCTTTGCCAAGGCAAATCTTCAAATACTTTACTTCTGGTACTTGTATTTAAGTGCTCTTGCATACAGTGTTCTATTGATATATTCCACCCTTGAGATTAAAATCCTCAAGCCGGCCGTAACATTTTCTGTCTCCTAACTTCTATGTACATTTGTCAAACCTTGCGATAATAACCACTGAGGGTGCAACTTAAATACTACATAAATTATTACTTCAAATATTTGACATAAATTATACAACTCCCCTGCCCGGCCCCCACCCCAAAATCTGAAGAAAAAAATAAATGTGTTCATTTTATCTATTAATGTATATTCTGATAACCAGTCATACCCAAAACTGTGTTCAGAAAAAATACAGTTTCTGTTTTTGCTCTGATGAAATGCTAAGACAGAGAAAATCTGCAATAAACAAGTATTCCCGTTTGTTTATGATGGTTACATGGAAGCCAAAGCCTTGTTAGAATCATGTCACTGAGATCAACAGACTTTGCACATAACTAACATACAGGTGACTGTTAAATCAATAGTGAAACAGTAAAATAATTATATTAATTGAACAATTTGCCAAATATCAAGAACACACCGCAATCCAAATATAACAGTATCTATGCTTAGTCATACTTTAGTAATGCCCAATTTGGTTACTCACAGCTGCTCCATATTTTCCAATCCAAAGAATGCCCCATCCATTAGTTTGACTATGCCATTACGTTGCAGTTTCAAAGATTTGAGGGAGTCCAGTCCTTGGAATGTCAAGCTTTCCACAACCTTAATCCGGTTACGTCGAAGCTCCCTTAAAAAAAAAAAAAAAAAAATATAGATAAAAAAACAGTATTGTAAAAGGTATTTATCCTCAAGGAAACAAACATTTTAAGGATCACTATAGTGTCAGGAACACAAACATGTATTCCTGACCATATAGTGTTAAAGCCACCATCTAGGTGGCTTGGCCCTATTAGCCCACTTCGAAGGGGTAAAAACACACTTCTTTCCAGCACCGCGTGGGCCTGCCGGCGCTGGCCCCGTCCTCAATCTGCCTCCTTGGTGACATCAGAATTGAGGCAAGAAGGCGTGATGGGGCACTGAATCAATGCATCTTTATGAGAAACAAATTCCGTTTCCATTCAGAGCGTGGAGACGCTGAATGGAAGTGCGGCCTACTCTGCAGCACTGCCCCAGGAAGCATCTCCACTGGCCATCTGAGGAGGCAGTGTTTGCATGAAAATGCCTTAAGGGAATGATTATAGTCACCAGAACAACTACATTAAACTACATTGAAGTTGTTCTGGTGACCATAGTGTCCCTTTAAAGAATATCTAATGACAACTGATTTTGGCATTAGATTTGAGGGTCTGTATTGTGTTCAGTGTTGAATTTGGCAACATATGTTTTGCTTTTCAACCTTTCTAAATATGACAAATATAGAAGGCAACTGTAATACGATATATCACCTGTGGTGTCAAATATTGTTCCTTTTATAAAGGACACAAAGCAGAATGGTCAAAGCCCTAGTGGCTCAAACGTACGCTATAGACAGCACATACCACTATAAATCAAAATAGCCACTCTGAGAGTTGGCAATAAATAGGTATTAGTCAAACTCAATTAATGTACCCTCAAGCAGTGGGTGAGCTACTAATGCTATGAACCTTTGCAAACTATTTTTTTGTGTTTTTAGATGGCTAGTGGGAGCTGCAGCACAATGATCGTTATTTAAATATATAACTTGAGTGCTTGCAATGTATGGCAATTATATACATTTAAGTCAATTACATTCTGAATTTTAAAAAGCATAGAAAAGTTACTTGCGCACTATCTCAATCCCTATATACATTTAAATAACTGGAGTGAGTGTGACAGATCTCATTTGAGATTTTACCTTACAGCTGAAGACAGCAAGGTGAGTTGTTAGTGAAGGACTCGCCTAAGAGAAATTGCCTTGACGTGGCAGGTGAGCTTACACTTAACCCCTTAAGGACACGACATGTGTGACATGTCATGATTCCCTTTTATTCCAGAAGTTTGGTCCTTAAGGGGTTAAATGGTTATTGGAGTGATACCAATAAACATCTACTTATTTAGATGTGTACAGGGATTTTGGGATAGTCCGCAAGTAACAATTTTCTTTTCCATGCGGTGCTTAATTTTGTATGTTTGTACATTTTTTATTTTTATTTTAATACTTGGATTTTGCTCCATGATCCTTAAGGTGTCAAGTAAATTAGTTAGCATGCTGAATGGAAGATAAATAGTTGCCCAGGCATTACACATATGGATGCCACATTGTCAGCAATAGTCACAATGGGAAAATGTTTTTTATGAGGTGAAAAAAGTAAATGTTTCCAAATGTTGCAAACAGAAAAATAAAGAAATACTCACAGATACTGTAAATGAAGAAGCTTGAAACTTTTTGGCTGAATCACACTAATCTTATTTCTGTTCAGTTTTAAAACTATTAATGAATTTGACAAGTTGTCAAAAGATCCAGGTTCCAATGCAGAAATTCTGTTGTTACTCAGGTTTCTGGAACAAACAGTAGATAAATAGTATTGTGTTACAAAGAAAAGGCTACGCAAAGAATTCTGCTTTTGTACTCAAAAACATTTAAGACATTGTTACAGTATTAACAATTAAAAACTTTTCTAAATTCTGAAAAGATTTGTCTTCTGATCCCCATGTTGCCAGAAAAAAATATAATAGAGACCACCTCTCAATTTCTGACTTCATACATTCATTCCTTCACATTGAGCTTGCCTTGGCGGACAAGAAACATGGAACAACGGGGATGTAGCATTCCTACAACATTATTAATTGGGATTCACAAATGAAACCTACGTTGCTTTTAAAGAGATGACAAACTAAAAAATAAAAACAGCCCTGCCTAACACAAAGTGAGATATTTAGGTTTCATGCATATATGAATTGGATAAATTGATGCTTGTTTTTTAATAAAGTAAAATTCCAAGTGTCAAAATCAGCACAGTGCACAATTGAGTTCTAGTGGTTATGGTGCCAGAGGTGTCTTGGCACCACTCATCCTTTGTGAAAATAAGGAGGCATAAATGTAGATAATAAAACTCACGCATGTCTCATTTTTATCCCCACACCTTTTTATCCCCTACAGGTATGCAAAACAAACTATAGCTGTGAAGTCTGAGTAGAAGAATGTAAATGAATGAAAGTGAGCAATTTTAACCTCTGTATTCACTTCCCACAGACGAATCTAAAACGTCAAAACATGCCATCTGGAAGTCTGGAAAGACTTCTGTCTTAATTTCACAAGATATTAGGTGATTAAGACAGAATCTTTTGATTGAAGCGTGCATATTTTATGAAGTAGTAACAATTTGGTTGCGTTTCTCAAAATATAAGATCCAAAACACATGGGTTTACACATACATACATACATACACACACACATATATAAAAAAATATAATTATTTTTTTAAGAAACATATTTAAACGATTAATGATTTATTTTTTTCCCAGTGACGTTTCCACAAATCTGCGTATAATCAGCAGTAGCACCACTGTCTGCAGATTTAATTAGGAAATTAAAATATACTTTAAAAAAAAAAAAAAAAAACACACCACCATCTCCACCATGTCTCTCTGATGAGTTAGTCTGCTTTGGATCATGTGCGTATCTTGGTTTTATTAACACTCTGGTACAGGTTAATCTCATCTGTCCATAATATGTTGTTCACTAATGTTATATATTTTTTTTTATTTTATTTTTTAGGGCCCTCCAAGTACCATAAATCACTACAGTATACTGTGATGGTTAGGATTATATAGGTTTATGAGCACTGGCCACACATTTATTTTCTCAAAGCTGTTTTGGAGTGGTTTAATAAAAATAGAGAAGAGAACCATACGTTCGTGTTCTGGATAGACAGGAACCCAATTTGGGGGGTTTGATTTTCCCTTTCACTGTTTATCAGTAATTGTTATATACTTACCACACACATCATATGCTTATGAAAAACTAGTTAAAAGTAAATGTACATTGCCCATTATAATCTGCATTAATAATACTTTTAAATATATATATATATATATATATATATATATATATATATATAATAAAAAAATTAGGTATGCAAATTGACATTAATATATTATTCTACCTATAAAAACTGCAGTAAATGTTATGGCTTAATTTCTGGCAAATAGTACACTAAGACCCCACTGTTCACGCAATATTGCTTTTCTTCCTGCTCATGCTTTGTGCAATAAGTAAAAACATACCAGAAGCAAACTTCAAACTTTTATAAAACTTACAAATACTTAATAGACATCCTTGGAAAATATGAGCTTTTTATTTCCGTCAGGAGGTTTGAACTCAGGTCAAGAGATTCCAAGGATATATATTGCTGAAGCAAATCTCCATGCAATTCAGTGATTTTGTTGTGTACTCTGCAAATAGAAAGAAAAATAATGTCACAATTAAAAAACAACAAAAAAAAACATTTAGCACTAGATTACACAAACTTAAAGTTTTAAAAAACTGTGTTTTCATAAAAACACTGGCACTGGTTGTAGTAACCCCTTCAGTGCAGGTCCGCCTGACCCACAAGATTAACCGTACCACTTTTTCCCTTGTTGAGTCCAAGTTCTCTCTCAGCCAAATCCTCCTGGTTTAAGGTCACTACCCGTTGCCAGAGGGTGGGACGGTAGTCTGAGAAGACAGACTAAGGGGAGGACAGGGGAGGCGTGAGGGGGATTGGCTGACTGGTGCTGTGGAACGCTCCACATACAGACTCCAGGCATCATGACCCCTTCAAATCAATGAGGTGGTCATGATGCTTGGAGTAACCCTTAAATAAAGTATCACAAGATATTTGTAGTATTTTACAGTCATACTTTGTTTTAATATGCAAAGGGCGTTAATGGCCCAGTGCGTGGCAAGCATGCAATAAACAAGGTACCTCAAAGAGATATTTGCTTTACCCCGTTTATTATAATTGGTAAACAACTTAAAAAAAAAAAAAACAGTAATTTTACTTACCGTAAATTCCTTTTTTCTTAGTATAGTGGCAGTACTTACAAGTGGGATGTTCCTTAGGATTCTGGACAAGAAGCTCCCCCTTCTTTAGAATTTAAATGCTGTGCTCCGCCTGCTGCCTCCATATAAGCTGTAACTCAGAGACACTCACCAGTAATACAAAAGAACCAAAACGGAGACCGAATGATGCATAGAATTTTATCTATTTGAAAGCGGAGGGAAAGCCAGTACTGCCACTATACTAAGAAAAAAGGAATTTACGGTAAGTAAAATTACTGTTTTTCCCTTCGTATAGTGGCAGTACTTACAAGTGGGATATAGCAAGACCCCTGCAAACAACAAAGGGTGGGAACTCAGCAGGCCACAGCTTGTAGCACCTTACGCCCAAAGCAGCTTCAGATGATGAGAATACGTCCAGCCTACAATGCTTGATAAAAGTATGTAAGGAAGACCAAGCAGCAGTTTTGCAGATGTCTTCAGGTGAGGCGGCTGCTCTTTCAGCCCAGGAGGTCGTCATAGCTCTAGAGGCACGAGCCTTGAAAGGGAAACTAAGGGGAATCCCTTTGGATTGATAAGCCAACCTGATTGTATACGTTAGCCATCAGGCCAAAGAGGGTCCTGAGACAGCACAACCCCTGTTAGCGCCATGAAAGAATACACATAGATCTAAGGATCTAATCCCTGAGTCATCTGAAGACAGATTTTCAGGGATCTTCCAACATCTAGGAGATGTCACATTCTTTCCAGATCCGACGTAGGAAAATGATAAAACCCCGGTAGGACAATAGGTTGGTAATTGCAGCACCAGAAAAAACCTTAGGCAAAAAAGAAGGCTTGGTGTGCAGGACCACCTAGTCGCGATGAAAAAGGTGAATTCCGGAGAGAAAGAGAGAGCTCGGATCACACCTACTCAACTAGCAGAGGCGATAGGCACCCGGAAAACCGTCTTGAAGGTAAGAAACTTGATATGAACCTCCAGTAAATGTTCAAATGGTGGTTCACAAAGGGCTCGAAGCACCAGACAGATCCCAAGTAGGGAAAGGTACTACTTAGGAGGCCTCTTAAGCCTTATGGACTTAAGAAATCTTAGAAAAAGCAGGTTTGAGGCAAAGCCACGAACCAGGAAGTGATTTAGAGCTGAAATCTGGCCTTTGAGCGAAAACTCCCAGGCCGGCTTCAAACCCATCTTGCAAAAAAGAAAGACTTTCCGGGATAGAGGCTTTGGCCGGATCCAACCTCGAAGTGAACACCAGGTTCTGAACTTCATCCAAACTCTGAAATAGATTTACGAAGTGGACCAGCGGACAGAAGACAGCAACACATCACATAAAGGTCAGAGAGACCATGGCCTTGAAGGATCACCCTTGCAGCAACCATGCAGTCAGGTGAAAAATATCCAGAGTTTCCACGGGGAGAGTCACATTCTCCAATATTTGAGAAGAGACTGGAGATGCTAACGTGAGATTGTCAAGTTTTCCACTTCCGAAAACCAACTCCTGTTCGGCCAGAAGGGCAGGACTGCCAATTACTTGCCTTCTTCATCTTACTTATGAACAATCCGTGGTATAAGAGCGACAGGAGGGAAAACATAAGCCATGTCGAAGGTCCAAGGTATCGATAGACCGTCTAGGACAACTGGGTACTCTCCTGAATGGAGAGAAGCAAAACATTGAACTTTCCTGTATCTCCTTGTGGCAAACAGGTCTATCTCCGGCCTGCCGAAGCGTGAACCCAGCGCCCAAAAAATTTAGCTTGACAGTGCCCAGTCTGCCTGAGACCAAAGTCTACGGCTGAGGCCGTCTGAACTAACTTTAGAGACCCTCTGACATGGATAGCTGATATAGCGAGAAGATTCGCTTGAGCCCAAGACATATGAGATAGCAGAGCTCTTGAAGAGCTTTTACCTTCGTGCCACCCTGGCGAAAAAAACCACTGTAGTGGCGTCGTCCGACTGAATCCTCATAGCCTGATTTGTGATGGCTGAACGGAAGGAAACCAGTGCCTTCCAAACAGCATTAAACCCTGAAACTTCAGGAAGCGCCTGACTCCACTCCGTTCCGTTCCAAGACCCTGACGGAACTGAGAAGCTAGATGGGCGCCCCAACCCATCTGGGAGGCATATGTGGATATCATAAACCATTGTTTCTGAGCAAACGATAGGCCCTTTGAGATTTTGCTTCTGTGTTTCCACCAGTTCAGGAGTCCTTTCACCCTTTTGGATAGGTGGAAGGAGAGTCTAGATCTTCCTGTTTTCGTGTCCATTGGGAAAGGATGTCCCATTGCAATGGTTTTGCTTCTGCCTTTGCCCAGGCCACTGCTGGGATTGCAGAAGCGAGGAGGCCTAGAACCTCATAGCATCTCTGATTGAACTTAGGTTTTATGCAGCTTTGATACGGCTTTAAAAATACTCATTTGTTTCACTAATGGTAGAAAAAGAGAGAGGGACTGTGAATTTCCTCTAAGACCCAAGAACTCTAGACTTCGTGACGCAGTCAGCTTGGATTTTTCCAGGTTCAGGATCCAACCGTGATCTCTTAAAATCTTCATTGTAATCGTGAGATGAAGATTTAGCAGTTGTCTTTATTGGGCCTTCAGGAACCAAACGTCCAGGTATGGAACAATCGAGATACCTTTCAGACGTAAAACCACTGCTATGGATGCCAGGATTTCCGTAAAAGCTCGAAGAGCTGAGGACAGGCCAAAGGGAAGAGTTTAAATGTAAATGGAGAATCCTTCGCTTTCTTGAAACAAGAATGCTTGGGCACTTCCGGATTTGAACCCGGGACCTCTCGCACCTGAAGCGAGAATCATACCACTAGACCAACAAGCCAGTGTTGCTAGAACCGCAAACCTGAGAACTTCCGGTTAGATTCTGAAACCGGTACATGGAGATAAGCATATTTAAACCAACTCCGCCATGTAATCTCCCTTTGTAAAAATGTGTGTCAAAAGACAAAATACGTTCCATACGGAACTTCTGTCATGGTAAGCAGGTGTTTACTAGATTCCATCTGGTATTTGAACCAGAAAAAAAGGCGTGAGTAAACTCCCTGAAATACTCAACGTTTGGGTACCTCTCTACCACATTTCTTAAAGAAGAAGAGAATTTGTTTACTCTTGATGGATAGCTTGACCGTAGGAAGGATGGACGTGGTTTCGATGAAACTTTATTCTGTAACCTTCTGAAATGGTTCTTGTAATTCACCTATGAAGCACTCTTTCCTAGTCTTGGGTGAAGAACCGAAGGCGTCCTCCCATCTTATGGCGTCAAAACTTCCCCTTTTGTCATGCCTGTTGATTCCTGTCAAGACCACTGGCTGTTTAATTGAGGTACATAGTTGGTCTCCCATACAAGTACTAACCAGGCCCGAGTCTGGATGGCTTCTGAGATCTGACGAGATCAGGGATTTTCAGGCTGGTATGGCCATAGGCCATCATGCTTTTGAAACCTGCAAAACCGCCCTGGTAACGAAAGGACCTCTGACCCTTGTACTGAAAACTTTAATATCCCTGGGTTCTTTAATCCAGAGGCAGGGCTTTCTTCGTATCAGACATCTGTCTAACAATGTCTTCCAAAGGAGTGCCAAAAAAAAATTTTTGTTCCTTTCAAAGGGTAATGCACATAAGGGTGCTTTAGACGCAGAGTCAGCTGTCCATGTTCGTAGCCAAAGAGCTCTTCTGGCTACTGACGACAAACCCATAATCCTCGCTGATAAACAAAGAAAACTCATCTTTCAGTAGGAACAAGAGATGGGAAGGATCTGTATCAGATTTCCCATAATGTAATCTTCCAGGGCTTGTAGCCAAACGCTCTGAGCTCTGAGAACCGCTGAACCTGCAAATTCAGCTCTGCACTGATATCCTGCGGCCTGGAATATTCTACTACACGAAGTTTCGGCCCGTTCGTCCATTGGGTCTTTAAGCCCTGAGACTTCGCCAATGGGTATAGTGGTTTTCTTTGATAGCTGGTCAATCTGAACATCCACTTAGGAAGATCTTCCCATTTTCCTCCAGACTGTAGCTTGACTTGAACGTACGTCTTTCAAGATTCTTTCATTCTCTATGATGGAGATCCAAGATTTAAGGAGACATTGGGAAACCTTTAACCTTACCCTTGGTAGGTTCAGTTTCTTGTACCGCCGTCGTCACTTCTTTAATACATTTCTTCAGCTCTTCTGGTGGAAACCCCTCCTCCACACTTGAAGCCAGGCTGGAAATATCCGAAGGCGAAGAGACGTCAGACACAGAAGGAGATCTATTCCTCCTACGCTGTGTGGGCAGTTTCTCCCGAATAGCTTCAAATGTCTGGGACAAATATTCCTGAAACCAGCCCAGGAAGGATGCCATATCAGTCTGCTCGGCTTTTACTAGCCGATCCGTTGCGCACTGATTGCATGTATTTTTGCGACATCCGTCAGGTAGAGGTAATGCACATTCCAGACAACATAAGTGCTTAGATTTACTTGTGGTGTTTGGAACAGAAGTTGACATCTTGTCTATATCTGTCTTATCTGGAGACATAGGACTTATTCTAGAAGCATGCATAAAAACAAAAGGTGAAAAAAAGGAGAGTTCAATAGTTAAACCTCACCTTAAATCACCTAAGATCCGTGTAGGAGGGCAGGTGACACGGAGAACCAGAACTGTACACCCACCCTTGGGGTCAGGAAGGTCCTGCACAGCCATGTATCCAAATTTTAAATTTGGCGCCAAACACCGTTTCGCGCATGCTCAGTAGCGTGATTCTGTGTTTGGTGGAACGCAAAGCCTCCCGGGCGTGCGTTCCACCGCTGTGCGCATGCGTAATGAGCAATGAAGGAGAACCGCCTGGGAACTCCGTCAGAAAAAACCACAAAAGACAGTACCCGGTCACGTTCCGTAACGCGAACCCGGAAGTACTGTTGCCGCTCAGTTCCCGCCCGGGAAACTATCGGGCACTCACCTCCCGGTCAGCAACCTGTGCTGAACGCACCAAATCTCCACCTGCACTGTGGGGGAACCTGTCCGTCCCGTTGCCGGGACAAGAAGAACTGGTGAGTGTCTCTGAGTTACAGCTTATATGGAGGCAGCAGGCGGAGCACAGCATTTAAATTCTAAAGAAGGGGGAGCTTCTTGTCCAGAATCCTAAGGAACATCCCACTTGTAAGTACTGCCACTATACGAAGGGAAAAAATAATAATAATATTTCCTTCAAAATTAGAATGAAAGTTGATATATGTCATATATGCAAAAAAAATAAAAAACTCAAATAAGTGCACATAATCTAAATATATCTACATACTTTTTGCACATTTGTTCATATATATATATATATATATATATATATATATATATATATAAATAATCAAAAAGGTTATGGTGGTGGAAAAAAACTGTGCAAAATTTATATTTATTATGTATATATGTATATATATATATATATATATATATATATATATATATATATATATATATATATATATATATATATATATATATATATATATATATATATATATATATATATATATATATATATATAATCCACTGGTGATTTGCACGATTTGCTCATATATACACACACCACTTTTTCCCTTGTTGAGTCCAAGTTCTCTCTCAGCCAAATACATACATACATCAACAGTTGTGGTGGGGGAAAAAGTGTGGATGAAAACCTGAAGTAAGTAGATAGTTGCTAAACATTGCTAAACACAAATACACACACCAGTCAAGCCATAAGACTTGCTTTTCCCACAGAAATCTCACTTTAACAGTGCTCTCACTACTGCAAAGGATTCTGGGTAGGTGTATGCAAATGAGCTCAACAACGAACCACATTTTTGAATTGAGGGGAAAATGTGGTTCTTTGTTGAGCTCATTTGCATATGCCTACCCAGAATCCCTCATACACACACCTTTATATAAAGAATTAAAATGTTTTAAATGTCTAATACAATTGTAAAACAAAACCTTTTTATCAATCAAGAGACAAAGATATTTATACACATACTTACAGCGATAGAACGGTTATGTTAGAAGTCGGTTCCCCTAAATGAGGAATTGCTGTTAACTCGTTGTAATTCATTTTTCTGTATAAATATATATATTGTAAAAAAAAAAAAAAAAAAAAAAAAGGACAAAGTATTACTGGAATGTCACCTTAATGTTATCCGTCTAGCAATAGAGTTATAAATTATCGCTTAAAAAGGATAGTCCAGGCATACTCCAAGCACCAATCCAACTAACGTGGATTTGATAGGTTTTGCTGTAGACATACAGATGATCATGTGCAGAAAGTGATAGACACACAACAGTCACATGGACATAGAGACAAAGTTATTGAACCATTATTTTAGGAAAGTAAATCTAAATCCTAAATCTACATACTCTTGCACTATATATACACACCTGCAAAAATCTATAGTACTAAAGTAAAGCAACTTGCAAAACTTACACTTCTTGAAGTGAATACAATTCTGGAACCAGGCTGCTGTTGGATAGAGTTAACCAATTGTGACTGATCTCCCTAAAGGTAAAAAGAAAAGAAAGATCAGTTACTTGTGCTACAGAACAACCTTCCAATCAATGCAGGTATCAACCAGAATGATTTCATCGCTAGTTATTCATTCTATTATTTCCTGTTACAGACAGGTCCAGTCACTATGGTGCAGGACTCCAAGGCAAACCTTCCAAAAATTAGCTAAGATCACCTTGTTTTCCTTCCCCCTCCTGGACACCCAGGATGCTAAGCTAAGTCTACCTAGCACCAAGCACTTGACTGGGAGATACCATGAATCACTCTGGAACTGCTCATAGAATCAGTCCTTGAAACTTCAATCTGGCATCGCTCAGTTCCCTGACCCTCAAAACGAGAGCGCTAATTGCAGGAGAGATCAGGGAAGTGATGTGGCATCCAGTGACACCAAGGACTTGTGGGAGCTCCCTTCTACGGGACTCCAGAAAGCCATTACTGGAGAAAGTGACTTGGAACAAAACAGCCTGTAACTTTGTGCAGGATCGAAGGATGGCCGCGACCCGGTCAAACTTTAATCAGAGATTGCTCAGGCTTGTCACATCCAATCCAGCCACTTTTTAGACAGTTTACCCTAGACCAGAACTTTACGGGAATTTATAACTCTTGGGGATATCTCGTGGGGAACACCTTGTTTTGGGATATTACTGTAAGGTGTTCTGGTGTCTGGGAGTTAATTAAAGTATCTTCTCTTTAACCGAGTTATGTCCAAGATACAACGGCGCCCTGGTGGGATTGTATGGTTTGGTTTCATAACCTCTTTTGGGAATGCCTGGAAATATATGTACGTTTTTAAATAAAGTGTGTCTGTTTTACCCTTCATCAAGCTCGGCTGATGTTTTGGAAGAACGCTATGATCACTGTAGCTATCCTGCTTCAGAGAAAGGGAAATTCTTGGCAGAGGTACTCAGTCGGACTACAGGAGCTCTGTCACACATCCAACGTTACATTATTGCATTTGCCAACAGTCAATTTATACACACATTCCAGGCTGATCAGACTTGTTAAATAGCCAGCCTACATCCAGCAGCACACCCACCAGGCACTCAAACTACAGAACTTTTCTAAATTGTTTGTCTGTTGTACCATATGTGCTCCTAAAAGAGAGGTGTTAGATACTTAGATGCCCACAGGATTATTACCATAATGAGCACATAAAATCAGAAATCCGCACCATTCTAGGTTAGCATACTTTGTATTCCTGCAGGCAAATATTTTCATAATACAACAACTCTCTTGTATAAAATGCATGCTACAACATAATAAAAATACAATATAAACCAACTCTTCAATGATTAATGTAGAAATCTTTACAGATTCTTCAGAATAACATGTATCATGAGTAGACACTTATTTATCCTGCCTCAGGTTGCAGGATAGATACAATTGTAGATTATTCTAGCTTTAGTGTAACTATAATCTTAATTTTATTAATGACAGGAGGCGAATATTTGCTTAAGTCTCTCTTTACTAGAACTCCACAGCAGCACATTAACATAGAGAGATAAACACCAAAGACAAAAACATAAGGTATCTATATAAGGCTCCTCCTAAGCCACCATTTCCTCTTTCACGCTGCGACAAAGTAACGTACACAACAATAACAATAACTAAATAAAGAAAAAATTTCAACATAACAATGAATGCCATCTGGAAAAACTTCGGATAATAGATGAACTTGATCTTCATCCTGCCAAACAGCTGATTCTATGAACTGAAGTCGAACCATTAAACTGAAACGAAATAAACAGAGTTGAAAACCCTGATTAGTGAACGAAATGTACTGATAAAACATAAATCCCACGATCCAGTACTGATAGAAAAAAGACATGAAATCCATCACTAATGACCGTCAATACAATATAACATGCACTTCCCACAACATCACCCCAGACTACCAAACCTAGCCCAGATAATCAGACAAATCAACAGGAATACAGTCAATGCAATCCATCCAAAACAAGGGGGGAAAAAAACCAAACTGGGTGGGAAATATTCGCCTCCTGTCATTAATAAAATTAAGATTATAGTTACACTAAAGCTAGTATAATCTACAATTTTATAGCATGACAGGAGGCTTCATATTTGCTGTTTTACCGCTCCGACAGCAAAGCAAAATAAACATAGACCGACAGTCCAAAATAAACTGGCGCAAAACCTCCTCACAGGGCCGGACCGCCACATACAAAAACGTCCCGAGGAGAAACGCCCATCAAGGAAAAACTCGGAAACAGTAGCGCCGCTAACAGAATGCACTCCAAGAGTCACATTCACCCCTGCCAGTGTCAATAACCATCTCATCCATCGAGATTGGACAGGGCGAAGGATCGGACATCAGAAACACGTCTGAACGAAACCAGACACAACAAGGGGGCAAACGCAGAAGAAAAACTGGCGAAGGGAAAAAACAAGAAACTCCGGCCGAAACCCGAAGAAAAACGCTAGAACCATACTTACCTCCCAGAGGGAAGAGAATTTATGCCCCGGAGGATGTGCCAGCCTCATCCCACGTAAAAATCTGCAGACCAGCGGGTCCTGACCGAGGGGAAAAAACCTCCAAATGGAACACGCGCCGCCTAAATAAATGACTAATCACAAGAACCAGTCGGCACGACTGTCCCAAATCATCGAGGAGGGACAAGACACTCAGCAAGTTGGTCACGGGCCGGAAAAAAGGGTTCAGCACCCTGTCCTAAACACCAACGACACTATGAATCCAATGCTGAGAGGTAAACATCACCTCGTCCCGGGAGCTCAGGGATCCCAGAGAAGGTCCCTGGCCGATAGTGACGACGCCTCGACATACCAGGCACTCCCGAAAAAACCCAAGAGGAGTATTCGAGAGGACGGTAAGAGAAGAGGATCCCGACAGGAAAAACCAGAAGCTCCGTGAACCCGACCGATCTCGTCATAGCGGAGTCGACGACACTAAGGACACACGCCGACCACAACTAGAAGAAACACCCGGGGGATAAAGGCGAACGGAGTAAACACCTATGCTTCCTGAGAAAAACGACCGCACCTGTCGAAACGCGACCACCAACGCGCACGTTGGATCCGGGAGCCAACCAAAGCACATCCGAATCCGATGGTCGTCCCGGAGGCGAATAGACCCACCATGAACAAAACCTTAGCGACGCACGAGTACGATGAAGATGGGTCGAAAGAGTTCCCAGTCGCTGGCATCCTTCCAAATTCAGGAGAACGAATCCGCCATCAGGTTCGACTCACACGGTAGATACTCTGCCTGT
Source organism: Pelobates fuscus (assembly GCF_036172605.1). Classification (NCBI taxonomy): domain Eukaryota; kingdom Metazoa; phylum Chordata; class Amphibia; order Anura; family Pelobatidae; genus Pelobates; species Pelobates fuscus. The sequence continues at coordinate 138,862,905 of NC_086317.1, forward strand.
AATACGATGTAGCGCTGGAAGCATAAGCCGGAAATCTCCGTCACCTCCAGTGTGCGAGACCGAGCGCCTCACAAGCGGTCGGTATATTGTACCGCTGAGACCTCGACTCTCCGAAGGAGGTCGCAACAGCCCGACAGGAGACCTGCCAGGCTCCTAACTGCCAACGAACCCGCAATCAATCCAGGCAGTTGACGTGGATCTCCGATTCCTTGTCCGACCACGGGCCACCCGCGGACCCAGATGTGTACGTGGCATCCCAACCCCAAGGCTTGCAGTCAGTTCCAGAACGAAATCCGGGGTCGGCCTGAATATTGCCTTGCCGTTCCATGCGGATGTGTGCGGAAGCCACCAGTTCAGACCGGCCTTCACACCCGGGAACAGGGAACCATCCAGTCTGAAGAGGGCCACCTGCGTAGAACAGGGGTCTTCAGCCGTTGCATGGTCCCGTGGTGTAGTGGGCCCAGGTATATTGTCTGTATTGAAGCTGAGAGAAGGCCCACCATGCGAGCAAACATCTGACGGAGAATCCGGACTTGCCGTAATATCCTTCTCATCACCTCCTGGGTGGATGCCATCAGTGTCAAAGGCAGACGGAGAATGCAATCCGTCGCATTGTCCAGAAATAACAGGAAACGGACGTCCTCTGGCCAGAATCGGGCGACCACTGGCGTCAGCAGCTCGGAGAAGCACTAAGGGGCCGAGCTGAGGTCGAACGGGAGGTATGTGAATTGGCGAGGGACGCCCTTCCAGGCGAAGCGAAGCAAACCGCGACCACTCCTGTCCACCAGGACGGAGAGGTAAGCATCCCCCAGGTCCAGTCACATGAACAAGACTCACGGCCGGGGAAGGTCCCGAAGGAGATGAATGCCCTCCAACTTGAAGTGGGTGCAGACAACAAAGGTGTTCCAGTCCTAAAAACTGACCATCGGTCAGAGCTCCCCCGACGTCATCTTTACTAGAAACGAGCTGGGAAGGCCCCTTAAATCCGGGGCTCGTTGGATAGCGCCAGTGGCGAGCAGAGTCCGAACCTCCGAAGCTATCAAAGAACGTTGAACCCTCGCGATGAAGGAGACACTCGGAGGTCCAACCTGCGTCGGTGGGGAGGGGAAGTCCATGACCTAACCCCGTACCGTCTGACGGATCCATGCATTTGAAGACACTTCCTGCCACCTGTCTCTGCCGGGAAACAATCCGTCTGTATGTACTAGGGGTGAACTGAAAGTGGCAGGAGATGTACTCACCCGTAGGAAATCTCGCCCGTCCTCTTTCACAGTCTCCACGACCTCCACCCGCTCTTTGAGTGTAGGGAGGTCTGGGCTGGTAAGGTGGGAAAAAAACGGGATCTGTGGGGTCCGAAGACCAGCCGGGATAACAGTGAACGAAACACCTTCTTTATAGAGGACTGGGCTTTAACCAGGAAAGCAAATACGATGATGCGTTTCTGTAGCTCCCTAACAACAGGAGCCCTGAACAGTAGGTCTTACTGTCAGAGGGGCCCAATTCTTTAGATCCTAGCTCCGATAGTTTGGCGTCCATACGGAACAGAGCCGTTTACCTGCGTACGGTGCAGAACCGCATTAGCATCGCCCAGAAGGCACATTGGGTGTAGTGCCCAATCCCGCATGATGGTCGGGTCCAGGTTCGTACCAACCCTGTAGACCTCGTCCGCCAGGACCAACATCCTGCACAGGGGACCCAGCATATCTCGTTGTCTATCCTGCTCTGAGCGGAGGCTTTCCTGGGGTCCCGACCAAGAGGATTCAAGTACGAGGCCACCAGGGGATCAAAATCCGGGGCCCGCTGCCACCTCGTCCGGCAGGACGGGCCTGGGGTAGCTCGCTCGCAGCTCTTCGCGGGCCTCCCCTTAAGGGATCTGCGGATCCAGTAGTGCACTAATTGTGCCGAGTGGGCGGGCAGTGACCATTCCGAGGGTCTGTGGCGTCTGATAGACCGAGGGATAAACAGAGGCTCTCCTGTAGCGTCCAAAAGGCATCGTCCCCCAGCATCGCCGTGTGGCCTCCGTCGCCGGCGCGTCTTCATCCTCCTCGCGCCAACCGGGACCTTCCCCACGGTCCTCATCCAAACTGGTCTGCCCACCACTCCTCCAGCAGGCCAATATGGGGGGGGGGGGGGGGGTAAGGAGGCCACCTCCCCTGCGCCCGAAAGACGGCGGCGCCTGGCCGGTGAGGTTCTATAACCTCGAACCATGTCGCTTCGCCGGAGTCTTGTATTTCCGGGAGCGTGGTTCAGGGCCTTCACCCTTCCAATAGCGCATTAGCGCACTTGCCTGCTCTCGATCCTGAGAGTCTGACTCCGCCGAGTCGTCTGCCAAGCGGGGGGATCCTCTCGCACCCCTGTCCATTCGTGGATGAGGAAGGGCCCTAGGCAGAGCTTCCTCAACAGAGGCGGCCACAGCCGCATTAAACAGTGCCTGCAAAGTCTGCTCCCGTGCAGAGGCTTCCATAACGTCTGAGATGACGGCACGTGATACCTAACTGAATAGAGAACAGGTATCACTAGCAGCGGGGGAAGTACCCCTAGTATGGCAGAGGCAAGTATTAAACACATGCGGGCTCAACAAAACTTGGTCCAGGGTACGGAGCCACCAGGTCAATAGCATGCGTAATATGGCACAGACAAAGCAGGCCAATCAAGGGGCACAGACAAAGCGGGCCAATCATAAGGGCACAGACAAAGCAGGCCAATCATAAGGGCACAGACAAAGCAGGCCAATCATAAGGGCACGTCCCAGTGGTATATGAGGCAGGTAGGACCGTCCCAGTGGTATATGAGGCAGGAACGTAGGTCCTTATGGTAGATATGCAGGTATTACTTGACATATCGTGCGTGCAGGGTAGAGGTGTAGTCAGGCCTCCAGACCAGTCTCGGTCAATGATAGTGCAGTGATGTTAAGCGGGTCCTACGCAGGAGGCATGCAGTGGAACGCCTAGAGCCCTAGGGCACATGCAATAATGGCATCCACAGAAAAAGCCTGCAAAGCCATACAACACATGCACTGAGAACAAACTGTAGGCAGAGGTAGAGAAAAAAAAAAACCCAAACCTGCCCAGAGAAACACAGCACATGTGTAGTAATGACCCTCTACACAGAGGGAACCAGGCAGCCAGTACAATAAAAACGGACACTGCGCCTTTAAGAAATAAACGGTGTGCGCGGCAGTAGACAGAAAAAGAGCCGTGCACCCTGCAAAATTAAAACCTTTATTCAGCGAGAATATGGAAAGAAAGAAAATTGCCAATTTCAACTTGGCGGCTAACTCCCACTAATCTCGGCCAGGCCAGGGCATAGTGGTTACAGGGCTATGCTCAGATAGGAGAATCCTGTGTGACATCATGCAAGTCACTTCGTACAGAGCAATAACTGGAATCAGAAAGAAAGATGTATACACTGCCCACAGCCCCTCACTGTCCGGCCACGTGGACGCGGGGGAAAGGGCATTCAGGAGCGGAGGCTCCCGCGGTAACAATTCAGCACCCTGTTCCGTCCCCACGCCGCTCGGGAAGCAGCCAACAAGCGACCGGGGCGTGCAGGGAGGCAATGAGAGGATTCCCGCTCGGTCGGACGAAGCCGGCGGGCGGGAATCAATACAAGGGACACGTGGGACCGCTGGAGTCTTTCTCCGCGGTCCCGACGGTCGGCACGGGGAGCGGTCGGAAGACCGCTTCTCGGCGACCGCAACGGAGAAAGCACGAAATAAAAGAAAAACTAACCAAAACAATAAAAACTATGAAAAAGAAAAAATGTAAAGTGAAACCTCCTGCAAAGGAGAGGAAAACAGTGGCAAATATAACAGATTAGATAGGCAAAGCCCAAATCCCAGAAACAGCCACAGAAAAAAATGCAGCAATACTATAAACCCAAGAGCATAAAACCACAAATTACATATAATAGACACACAGCCACCCATATATAACAGGAGGCAGTGGTACTCTGACCTGTACTGTTCTGCGGAGCAGCAAAGAAAGAGGAAATGGTGGCTTAGGAGGAGCCTTATATAGATGCCTTATGTTTTTGTCTTTGGTGTTTATCTCTCTCTGTTAATGTGCTGCTGTGGAGTTCTAGTAAAGAGAGACTTAAGCAAATATGAAGCCTCCTGTCATGCTATAAAATTTTATTATTTAGCAAAATGCTCGTCTGTTGCTAGTCATCAAAACAACTTTAGCATAATGAAGTAGTTTTGGTGGATGGATCTTGCCCCTGCAGTCTCAGTGCTCAATTATCTGCAATTAACCCCTTAACGCCGTTACGGCGTGCTATGCCGTCAAGTGGGCTTTAAAGCCGTTGTGACGGCATAGCACGCCGTAACGGCTGAAGCCCCTGGAGCGCCCGGTATACTCACCTGCCCGGCGCTCCGCTTCGGGAGGACTGCCTCACAGCCCAGGCAGCCCTCCCACGGCAAATCAGGCCCCCAGGGGCCATGTGATCGCTCTCAAAGAGCGATCACATGGCCCCCTATAGCTGGCTGTGGATCTAAAATATTAGACAGTCCCCCTGCTGGTAGGAGGTGTAAAAAAAAAAAAAATATTAGACAGGTTATAAAATAAATTAAATGCATTTTTATATATATAATATATGTGTATATATTATATATATATATATATATATAATATATATGTATATTATATATATTTAACGTCATACATAGTGTATTTTAATACTAATATAAGTACATATATTGGTATTAAAATACACTTAGAATGACGTTACATATATATAATATACATATATTATATATATATATATATATATATATATATTAGATACACATATATTATATATATATATATATAAATACGTATAATTACAATAATAAATAAATAAAATAATAAAATTAATAAATAAAATATTGAAACCAAATTTAATATAAATTATATATACATATGTAATTTCATTCTAACTGTATTTTGTTATTAATATATATATATTGGTAACAAAATACACTTAGAATGACATTCTATATATATATATCTATCTATATATAAAATGCAAATAACCGCAAATATATATATATAGATAAATACATATAATTACATAAAAGATTACATTAGTATACACGTAGAATTTAAATACCTATAAATGCATATATATTAAAATTCTAAGTGTATATTTAAGTAATCTTTTAACATAATTAGGTGATTTGATTAATTAAAATTTGATTGACATACCTGACAACACAGGGAGAAAGTGCTGAGAATTTAATTCGCAAGCACTATATTTGACCCTGTAACTCTCCAAGACAACATAAAACCTGTACATGGGGGGTACTGTTTTACTCGGGAGACTTCGTTGAACTCAAATATTAGTGTTTCAAATTGGTAAATTGTATTACAACGATGATATTTTAAGTAGAAGTGACGTTTTTTGCATTTTTTACAAACGAACTGCACTTTTATGGACTATATTATTGTTGTAATATCTTTTACTGTTTTAAAACACTAATATTTGTGTTTAGTGAAGTCTCCCGAGAATAACAGTACCCCCCATGTACAGGTTTCATGGTGTTTTGGAAAGTTAGAGAGTCACATATAAGGCTTGCATTTCATTTTTTTTACATTGAAATTTGCCAGATTGGTTATGTTGCCTTTGAGAGCGTATGGTAGCCCAGGAATGAGAATTACCCCCATGATGGCATACCATTTGCAAAAGTAGACAACCCAAGGTATTGCAAGTGGGGTATGTCCAGTCTTTCTTAGTAGCCACTTAGTCACAAACACTGGCCAAATATTCGTTTTTTGCTAATATGAACGCTAACTTCGGCCAGTGTTTGTGACTAAGTGGCTACTAAAAAAGACTAAACATAACCCACGTTCAATACCTTTGGTTGTCTACTTTTTCAAATGGTATGCCATTATGGGGGTAATTCTCATTGCTGGGCTACCACACCGTCTCAAAGGTAACATTACCAATCTGGCAAATTTCTATTTGAAAATGGAACGTTCTATATTTGACCCTGTAACTTTCCAAAACACCATAAAACCTGTTAATGGGGGATACTGTTGTACTCGTGAGACATCGCTGATTACAAATATGTGCATTTTTGTGCAGTAAAACCTAACAGTATTATGACATTCACAGCTAAAATGTCAGACGGAAATACAAATTTAAAAAAATTCTTATTTTCTCAAAAAAAAATGTAATTTTATTCATAATGAATTATGTTCCATATATGAATAGTTAATGATAAATTAAAGCCCTGTTTCTACTGAACAAAATGATATATAATAAGTGTGGGTGCATATAATATGAAAGAGGGGAACTACGGGTAAACAGACATATAGCGCAAATTCCAGTTTTTGTTTATGTTTTGTTTTGATCAGAACGTGCACTATTGACTCCGTCCTGAAGGGGTTAAGAAGTGAAATCACTTTGTTTATGTACTCCTAGTCAAACACACCTACATGTGACATGTACAGCCTTCGTAAACCCTTCTTGTAAAGTTACCGTATATACTCGAGTATAAGCCGACCCGAATATAAGCCGAGGCCCCTAATTTTACCCCAAAAAACTGGGAAAACTTATTGACTCGAGTATAAGACTAGGGTGGGAAATGCAGCAGCTACTGGTAAATTTCTAAATAAAATTAGATCCTAAAAAAATTATATTAATTGAATATTTATTTACAGTGTGTATATAATGAATGCAGTGTGTGTGTGTATGAATGCAGTGTGTGTATGAATGCAGTGTGTGTATGAATGCAGTGTGTGTATGAATGCAGTGTGTGTATGAATGCAGTGTGTGTATGAATGCAGTGTGTGTATGAATGCAGTGTGTGTATGAATGCAGTGTGTGTGAGTGCAGTGTGTGTATAAATGCAGTGCAGTGTGTGTATGCGTGCAGTGTGTGTGTATGCGTGCAGTGTGTGTGTATGCGTGCAGTGTGTGTATGCGTGCAGTGTGTGTATGCGTGCAGTGTGTGTATGCGTGCAGTGTGTATGGATGAGTGCAGTGTGTATGGATGAGTGCAGTGTGTATGGATGAGTGCAGTGTGTATGGATGAGTGCAGTGTGTGTATGGATGCAGTGTGTTGTGTATGAGTGCAGTGTGTTGTGTATGAGTGCAGTGTGTGTTGTGTATGAGTGCAGTGTGTGTTGTGTATGAGGGTAGTGTGTGTGTGTGTGTGTGTGTGATGGAGAGCATTGGTGGGGGGGTGGGCATTTTTTTATTATTATTTAATTATTATTTTAATATTATTTTTTCTTATATTATTTTATTACTATTTTTTTGTTGTTTTATTAATATGGTAAGATTGTTTATTTAACAACCTTCCAGTCTATTTGCACCATTGTTTTCAGAAATTCAATACAAACAAATAATGGTATAATACAATTCTTCCAATCTGACTCTTAGTGTTTCTAATATCCCCCCGCTGTAAACATGGCTAATTACTTGGTTAACTATGCCTAATTATACACCCATACAGATAAAAAAAAAAAGTTTTTAATTAATATAAAATTATGTCTAAGTTAAACATTGTCTACTATCCTGCATCGCACATTTTTTTTTTTATTATTAATATATATTTTTTTTTTTTCGTCCCCCCTCCCTGCTTGTTAGCTGGCCAGGGAGGGGGGCTCTCACTCCCTGGTGGTCCAGTGGATGGGCTGTAGGAGGGGGGCTGGCAGGAAGCTGTAACTTACCTTCACAGCAGCTCCTGTCAGCTCCCTTCTCTCTCCTCCGGTCCGTGCAGCTCCCAGATCAGCTCCCTCTGCAAGTCTCGCGGTCGCGCGGAGCGTTGCCACGACCCCGCGGCTCTCGCGAGATTTGCAGAGGGAGCTGATCTGGGAGCTGCACGGACCGGAGGAGAGAGAAGGGAGCTGACAGGAGCTGCTGTGAAGGTAAGTTACAGCTTCCTGCCAGCCCCCGGTCCTTGTCTGTATTATGGCAATGTAAATTGCCATAATACAGACAATTGACTCGAGTATAAGACGAGTGGGGGTTTTTCAGCACAAAAAATGTGCTGAAAAACTCGTCTTATACTCGAGTATATACGGTAGATCTAATGTTTAAACTTCCTTTATTGCATAGTCTGCTTAATGTATAATTTCTTATATTCTGCACTGTTAATAGCTTGTTAGACATTGAAGGAACTTCTAGTGTGTCATTAAAGTTTGTTTTACAGGGTGGAGATAAAAACTTCTAAAGTAAGTTAACACATGAGTGAAAAATTAAACCCTTTTTTTCCAGGCAGGTTGTGTGAGTCACAGCCAGGGGAAGTGTGGCTAGACAGAAACTAAAGTAATTTAATTCCAAACTGACAGAGAATTGAACAGCGGGACTTTAGAGGCATGATCTATACACAAAAACAGCTTCCTTAAGCCAAAGTTGTTTTGGTGACTTTAAAAATATTTTAGCACATGTATATATGTAGCTTTTTTTTTTTTTTTTTTTAAATCGTTCCACACCAAAATAAAAAGATCTATATAGATAACTTTGCCCAGGAAATACTTAAAAATGAGAGAAATTTCATTGTATAATTTCAAGTAATATATTTTATTAATAAATAAAAGGGACACCCTAGGTACCAAGGCAACTGCATCCTAATGTAGAGTTTTGGTGCACAGTTGATATGCCTTGATATCCCTTAACTAGATAATGTAAATAATTCCCAAACATGCTTCTAGTACAGAGAAATCAAACTCTTTTGTTAAGGCTAGCCGATTTGCAAACTGAAATAGGTAACGAGGGTTAAATAAATAAATCGCACAAAGAAGTAGGCACAAAGGATTTAAAATAATGTGATAAATGTAATGTTCCACATTTTCTTACAAAGACAAGAAGGGAAAGCGGTCATTCTGTGTTTGTAGAAGCAGTGGATTTACAGAATATGACAACTGATGTACCCATATGAGAAGCATTTGATTGGACAGAGTTCATCATGACTGAGCTCTCAGAAGTTGGATCCCATCGCATGATTACAGGTAAGTTGAATTGCTTTATAAAAAAGTGAGTGTTCCTTTAAATATTTTTTCTACATAATTGAAAGCACTCTAGTACTCTGTCCCACTGAAAACACACAGTTGTACATTATATAAGAAGAAGGACAAAAATAAACAAAGGAGTCGTTTGTTTAAATATCCAATAGAAATCAATGCACCTTCCTGGGATAAACATGTACTTAGAGGACTTGCACAGTCACAGCTCAGAAGATACACAATGAACTACCTTGACGAGATCTAACCATTTCCAACTTGTTCCTGGTTTACAACTCCTCTTCTCTTCCTAGCATGTTTGCAAATGTCAATACGGTTTGTTCACATGGGTAATTTCAGACTGTGCTGTGAAACATTTTTGAATTAAATGCCACCGGAACACAGGCATTTCAAAGTGTCTTTTACAAAAGGAAAATGATCCGTGTTTCACAGGCAGACCACTGAGCTGGATTGAATCGTGTTTGTAAATATTTCAAAAAAAAAAAAAAGAATGAACGCACAGTAGATCTGAGTGGAGATGTGTTGTCATGTAAATCATCTATAAATCAGAGCATTATCATCTGATTCCCTGCTGAGCTTTCCTCCTAATAAAATATTAACACTTTTGAATTTAATATTCCCATTTAACCCAACAAGGGAACTGAATTAGTGGCCTTCAAACAAAACTCCAACACAAATGTTACTTATCAAATCCCAAACAAATAACATTACACAAATATATACATGTATAAAATTAGAACATATTCTGAATCTATGTACAACGGGCATGTGAGCTCAATGATAAATAACAGATAATACAAGATGGGATAGTAGCTGGGAGATGTTAACAATGAAATAAAAAGTGACAATTTAAAGTAAATGAAAAATATATTAAATATAAGAGATATGAGAAAATAGTCAAAAAAGTATAACAAAGTCTAGTGCACCATAAAAAAACAAAAACAAAATAATAATGAATCTATACACTCTTTTCTTAGCCTCCATTTATATTTGTATTAAACTATCCACATCATTTACCATCTGGAAACAAAATGTGCCCAAAACCACAGTAAAGGCAGAAAATCATACCACAATCATGTACTTTCTTAGACATCTTAAAGTGACACTGACTTTATCTTTGGTTCTTTAGTGGAAACAGAAGTAAAAAGTCAGTGGTAAGGATGCTAAACAGTCACAGAGAAAATGAATGAGATTACACATCGCACAACTATTGAATAGCCGATTTCAAGATATTTTTCTACTGAGATTTTTACTCAGTGTTTGTGCTTTTAATTTCCTAAATTTCTCGGGCATTTTCATTCTTTAATTTACATAACATGCCTGGCTTTTCAGCTCAACTTTGGAACGCCATGTCAATTAAATGAATTCTGCAGTGCTGTGTGCAACTGGAGCATCATGGGATGTCAATGACAACCAGAACATGAAAGTGTTTCTACCTACCTCTGCAGCAATATTCACAGAAAATGATAATGTAAACTCCAGGAACAAGGAGAGGTGACAGTTCTGCTTTAGGTTATAAGCATGTGCTGACAGCATCAGCATGCACTCCTGGGAATCAGTGCATTAAGTGTTGTTGGTGGGAGACGACCCTCTACTTATCTTGAGTTCACCCCATCAATTATAAAGAGAGAGTCAAGGAAGCAGTGACTGTCAAGTATGGGACTCTTAGCAGAGCTTTATTTTTTACCATACCCTGTAATTTTCCCTAAACAAATTGGGTTACTTATTAAAATTGTGGAGAATTAAGCCAATAAGAACCACAATCTGGTCCTTAAAAAGCCTATGCTAATATAGAAGGTCTTGCTTTTTTTTGCATTTGCAGCTCGATAATAAATAATAGGGGCTTTTAGTTTTCATATACGATACAGCTGCTCAAGTTATAACATTATTACATAATTGGTCCACTCACAGAGTAAATCTACTTAAGTGAAATCAAAATGAGTTTTCAAAGGTCAGAGTAACCAAACTGAAAGCATGGCTGACAGAGAGAGATTTTTCCAGTTGGGCTATTTTGACCTTACATTTCAAATGTGCTTTGTATTCTCATTTTAGTGAATAGCCCTCTAAGTGTTAACAATGAAACTATAACTTTCAGATCAAACTAGCCACGACCGGAAAAACTGCAGGATTGGGGGAATTTTTCAATTGGCTACTTTGGTCTAAAATTCTAATCTCACTTCTCCAGAATTTCTTGTTGGAGGAATAAACCCCACAATGCGAATGTATGTTATTGAAAAAGGCAAAAAAAATTAATGGAATTTTAGTACTCATAAATATCAGTAAAGCGTCTGCTACACATTAACAGATTATTACTTAAGAAACGCATTCACTGAAAAGTGAACTATAAAAACAGAAATAAGAAACGCAGTTTGAAGCAGGACTGTGAGGTTAGTGGTTCACATTAAGAGAAGATGATGCGTTAAAGCTCTACATACCATCTGCTCTAAAGCAACTTAAAAGAAATCCCACATAAAAAAAAAAATCCCGGCTCACTATACTTTTTGATATATAACAGATCAAGGTGGTAACGCTGTAAGTATTTATTATTATTATTCACTATTAAAGATATTTGCACAGCTTTATTTTATTTATTAATAACTACATTGTGGTGTGAAAGAATTACGAACTAGAGCAGGGGTAGGCAACGTTCAGCAAACCAGATGTTGTGGACTACATTTCACAGAATGTTCTTACAGCAAAAATGCTGGAAAAACATCACGAGATATATAGGTCACAACTAGAGACTACTTTGGTAGTCTTAATCACAATTTTACCACATGACAGTAGGCTTCCTATTTTGCATTAAACTCTCTTTACTAACTCCACATAGCAGTAAAGAAAAGTGAAAACATTAACCAATCAAAATGCAATAGGAAGTATAGTATTCACAGTGATGAGGCTCCTCCCCCCTCTTTCTTTACTGCTCCATCAAGCAGACAGGTCAGAGTATTACTCTTCTCCACAGTGCCTCTTTGAGGATGTTTCTATATTGTATTTTTTTATATACTTTGCTGTATGTTTTTGCTGTGCTTCTGTACTATGTGCAGCTGTGTTTTTTCTATGTTATTTATTGTGTTTGTACCTTATTCATGGTTTCTGCCCTCTCCCCTCCTTGCTCTCACTTCCCTGGGGTTTGAAGTCTTACTGGCCATTTACATAAACTGTTTAAATGGATTTCACCCATAACCCTGGATTAACTATTAGAGCATGGATTGCTGCTCTCTGTCAGGACTGTGGCCTGCACTCAAAGGGTGAGCCCCCTGCTGTATTTTTACTGCACTCTGCTACTGAGTGGAGACAGGCTGCTACAGCCTCTGTTAACTGCTGGACAGGATTTCCAGGACATACTGCTTAAAGGAATATCTCCCATAACCTTGTTTTAACTATTAGAGCATGGATTAGTGATCTCTGTCAGGGCTGTGGCCAGCACTCAAGGGGTGAGCCCCCTACTATATTTATACTGCACTGTGATACTGTATGGAGACATGCTGTTACAGCCTCTGTTAACTACTGGACAGGATTTCCAGAACATACTGCTTAGGAATATCTCCCATAACCTTGTATTAACGGTGATACCCCTACCATATATTTCACTACACTGTACTACTGTATGGAGACAGGCTGCTCCAGCCTCTGTTAAACGGACACTATAGTCACCTGAACAACTACGGCTTAATGTATTTGTTCAGGTGAGATCTATAGCTCCCTGCAGGCAATCTAATGTAATCACTGTATTTTCAGAGAAAATATGAGTCTTCAGGGGCTACCCCAGTCTGGGTGTTTTTGGACGGGCTGGCCGCCAAAGGGGCCGTGCAGCCAGCAGCTTTTGGCCTTCAGGCCCCCGCTCACAAAGACCTCAACCCTTCTACCCGGAAGTGGCCTACTGGCAACCCTTCCGGGTAGACACCAGAGGAGCTGACAGAGATCAAGGACCACGTGGCCGTGGCAGAGCACGCTTCCCCACAGATAAGCAAACCTTTCACTCAAGTACCACTTACCCCACATATTGCAGGTCGTATCGCTCTTTTTTTCAGAACTGGACAACCATCTCCGCGGACGCATGGATCCTCGATTTTGACTACATCATCAATTTAGTTGACCCCCCCGCACCAGGCAGTCCCCCCGCACCCCGTACAGTGCTCTGCAGAGGACCACCAGCTCATCGCTGGCGAGTTCCAAGAGCTCCGGTCAAAAGGGGCGATCGAATCCGCTCACAATCAAGGGGGTTTCTTTAGCAGTATATTTCTGGTGAAAAAAGAATCTGGGGATTTTCCGACCCGTCATAAACTTGAGGAGACTCAATGCTTATGTGATGTACAGGCATTTCAAGATGGAAGGCATTCATCTTCTAAGAGACCTCCTCCAAGACTGGTTCACAAGACTGGACCTCAAGGACGCATACTTGTCAGTACCAGTCCACCTCACCTGCCGCCAATTTCTAAGGTTCCAGTGGCAAGGCCTGGCAATTCATGTGCCTTCCCTTTGGCCTCAGCTCGGCCCTGTGGTGCTTCACCAAGCTGCTGAAGCCAGTAGTTGCACATCTACGAGCACAAGGAATTCGGTGGACGCATTTCTCCAACCATGGCCGACCAGGGGAGCGTACGCCTTTCCTTCGTTCGCCATGATAGCGAGGACGATTTAGTACTTGAAGACTCAACGCGGGTCTCTGCTCCTCATCACTCCCCTATGGCGGGGCCAACCCTGGTTCCCGGATCTTCTAGCATCGTCCTACATGGATCCCCTACTCTTACCATCGTATCCAACGCTCCTCACAGATCCGAAAGGGAACCCTCATCCTGGAAGACCGTCTCGCCTTGCTGGCTTGGACTCTTTCAGGGGCGCCTGGCGGACCAGCGAATTATCGCAAGCAGCTAGAGATCTCATATGGAATTCATGGGCACCAGGAACCAGACAATGCTACCTATCGGCTTGGAGCTCCTGGTCCTCTTGGTGCAGTGAACAGAACCTCGATCCCTTTACTGCACCTATAACGGCCATCCTGTATTGTCTTTCCTATCTTTTCTCCGCAGGTCGCTCCTCCCAATCGCTCAACGTCATGCGCTCCGCGATTTCGGCAGCCCACGTACCAGTCATAGGGATACCGTAGGAAAGGACCCACTGGTATGCCGACTCCTGAGGGGCATTCGATTACAGAGAACTCCGAGACCCCAATACTCTAGCTTATGGGACGTTGAGGTTGTCTTACAATTCTTGAGAGACTGGCCGGATAACGGCAGACTCTCTCTCCGACAACTCTCAGCTAAACTGACGCTCCTGCTTTGCCTAGTCTCATTCCGTCGGGTTTCGGACGTGCGGGCGTTTGACTTCGACACTTTTTCGGTCTCCCCTGAGGGTGTTACCTTTTAAGTATCGCAGCGTACGATATCGGATTCTACGTCGGTCTTCTACCCGTTTTTCCCTACCGATCCACAACTTTGCGTGGTGTCTACCCTACGTCGGTATGTGGAGGTCACATCCCGCTTCAGGAAAACTTTTTGGTGTCTTATGTTAGACCACACGTACCCGTCTCGACTACCACTCTCGCCAGATGGATTCTATCACTGGCGGGGGTGGATGAGGTCTTCAGAACCCACTCAGTTCGCGGGGCAGCGGCTTCTTCTGCTTTCTCGGCGGGCGCTTCACTGGCGGATATCCTACCTTCTGTGGACTGGTCGCGAGAATCTACCTTTCTGACATTCTACTTCCACCCGAGCTCGGGGGCGGCCACTTTTCTCCTTCGTCAGTGTTAAAAAATGCAAAATAGGAAGCCTCCTGTCATGTGGTAAAATTGAAGATTATGCTAGCGTTAGTGTACTTATAATCTTAATTTTAGTAATGACAGGAGGCGAGTATTTTCCCACCCTTTCCCACCCTGGGAAGAGAGGTCTCACGTAAGTATATTTGTCTTCTGTCTACTTCTTCTCTGCATCGGTCTTTGATTGCTCCTCCTAGGTATGGGGTTTGTTCCGATTATGTTTGTTTATAACATTTTACTTGCCGTTTATAGTCTGTCGTTTATAGTCAATAATATAACATCCCTGCGAGTTTGTGTTGGGTTATTACCATTACTTCACACAGTTTCCAGACCTGTACCTAACCTATTTCACGTTCTCTTTCAGTGTAAATTTGCGGTGTTACAGTTCGTTCTCAGGATGGACACCTTGAGACCTTCCTTCATCCCTTGAGGTTTCGTTTATTGGAGAGTCACCCGTTGGTGCATGTTACAAGACTTTGGACTTTTTGGAACTTTATCCGTTATGATGTCGCTTTCGAAAGAGGGGGAGGAGCCTCATCACTGTGAATACTATACTTCCTATTGCATTTTGATTGGTTAATGTTTTCACTTTTCTTTACTGCTATGTGGAGTTAGTAAAGAGTTTAATGCAAAATAGGAAGCCTCCTGTCATTACTAAAATTAAGATTATAAGTACACTAACGCTAGCATAATCTTCAATTACCAGAAGCAAACAATTGACCACTTTCAGTTACAAGCTTGTCCATTGCATTTTATCTTGTGTATATTTCATGAGCAGCAGTATTTGATTTTTAAACGTTTGTTTAAAGGAACATCCTAAGCATCATAACTACTAAAGTTTGACTCTAGTAGTTACAGTGCCAGAGTACCCTAGCACCACCCGACGGTGAGATGCCAAACCGTTTTACCACGGTTTTACAACACAAGTCCGTCCAGGCGCCTGTACAGCATATGTCGAATAGGATCTTCTTTAGCATAGGAGTCGGATGTCACTCGTTTGAGCAAATCGGGATCCCAATTTCTGGCTGTGAGCATCAGCTGAGAGTACTCAGCCAATAAGAATATAATTAATCATACATATCTCCCACAGATGTCCTAAACTGGGCAGAACTGCCATGAGTTTAGACCACTCTACTGCAGTGCTCTGCTTAAATAATAAAAAAATAAAAAAAGCCCGAAATGAATCCAGCACAGATGCATAATCGAATGGGCTAGAATTTCTGCATGTCTATTTCAGGGCATTTCTGCCTATACATGAGTGCACAATAAGAGCGGGGTGCACAGACAGCAATGGTTAATAGCAGTTATGGTTGACCTTACCCTATTACTAACTTCTGCTATTTCATCCATTAAAGGAGCACCATAATGTCAATAACACAAACATGTGTTACTGACCCTTTAGTGTTTAAAACACCATCAACCCGCCCCCTCCCCCCAAGCACCTCTTGCCTCTCTAAATATAGTAAAATCTTACTTATTTAAGCCTACAGCTCTTGGCTCTGCCCCTGACTGCTGACATCATCAGAAGTGGTGGTCTGAGACAATCATAATGATTCCCCAAAGGGTTGGCTGAGATTTTCAAGGAGGCAGATCAGGGGCAGAGCCAGAGCCAGCACAAGGCAAGCACAGCCCTGGCCAATCAGCATCTCCTCATGGAGATTAATTGAATCAATGAATCTCTATGAGGAAAGTTCAGTGTCAGCATGCAGAGGATGGAGACACTGAATGGAGCACTGCCCAAGAAGCAGCTTTAGCAGTCATCTAAGGAGTGGCCAGTGGAGTTATTACTAGGCTGCAATGTAAACAGTGCATTTTCTCTGAAAATACAGTGTTTACAGCAAAGAGCCTGAAGGGAATGACTCTACTCACTATTCAAATCTTGCATTTTTTTCTACATTTAACCCTTTATTTGTGGCGATTTCAACAGCAAAAACATATGTGAGGATGGCTGAACTTGAGGGACGCAAGTCTCTTTTCAGCTATGAACCTATATAACAAATGCACTAAGATGTAGTTGTTCTGGTGACTATATAGTGTCCCTTTAAAAGAACACACTACAGCAAGCTGTGGTCATTAAGGTGCTATATGTGGCATACGGCCCCCACACTCACTATATAGAAGCAATCCACATGCTAATGGCTTGATTTCATACCTCGGGTCTGCCACGTACCACTCCCTGCTTGCCCTCTTGGAGAGAGGAAGTTTATATTAAGAGCATCAGTAAGCTCTTCTAAGCCAAGTCCTGCACTGCTGAAGAAGACAATGGTTGCCGTCCTCCCCCCTACCTTATTTTTTCAGCCAATACAAATTTGGCTTCTCCCAAAACCGGATTTTTTTGTTTGTTTTTGTTTTTAAGAACTTTGTCCATGTATACAGTTTCTCTGACAACCAAACTTCCGGTACTCCCTTTTTTAATTTTGTCAATACAAACTGAATTTGACTTAGAACAATTTATTCCAATCTTGCATTTTTTTTCTACATTTAACCCTTTATTTGTGGCGAGTATACTCTTTGTTGTACACAGAATTCACAAGCATTTCTCAATGCTTTCCTATGGACGGCAGCGTCTTCTCACTCATTTTCAAAACGCCTGGGATTTTCAAAGCGCGGAAGCGCCTCTAGTGGCTGTCAGTGAGACTATAGGCTGGATTAACCCTAATGTAAACATAGCAGTTTCTCTGAAACCGCTATGTTTTCAGCTGCAGGGTTAACACTAGATGGACCTGGCACCCAGACTACTTCATTGAGCTTAAGTGATCTGGGTGCTTATAGTGGTCCTTTAAGAATTAACAAAAATTTTAAATATGTGTTATATATATATATATATATATATATATATATATATATATATATATATATATATATATATATATATATACATATATATATATATACATATACACATATACATACATATACACACACATACTCTTCCCCACTTTACTACTTTTAATCAAGAACTAAAAGGTATAGCCTACCTACTCTGGAGATAATAAAATTTTAAAAAATGCAATAACAGAAGAAGGAAAACACAAGGAAAACATATCAGATAAGAGGCCATGGGCAATGTAACTGTCTCTGCCTATGTTCAAATAGTAGCCAGTTTTCAACTAATTCAAACTTGAAACAAATGAAACATTCATCTCAGAGGACCTGAGGCCCTGTTAAGTGAAGTGTTACCACGACTGAAAACTTGAGGTGGAAAAAATAAAATAAAAAATAAATAAAAAAAAACATCCATATGTAGTTTAATAAAGTCACAGAGAGGTAAACAATACCTTATTGTGCGGTAATGATAGAGTGACTTTATTCTAGAGAGAAGGCTCTCCTTACAGCCTTTCTTGAACAATCCAAAGTTTCTGGCAGACACCCGCCACTCATAACGTTTTACAGAAAGAGATACCTGAAAGGCCTCTTACTATGGATTAAATTTAAACCAGATGTCTCAAAGCAGCGTATGTGTCCATAATTAAAATACAGTATAGCTAGTGCATTGCTCCTTACAGGAAGTGGGAAGCATTTTAAAAACAAATCTGTTAGCATCTGCTGCTCCCTGGAGCATCGGGAGTGATTGGAAAACTGACAGCCTTGTTATGCATTCCACATCTCAGCTGTCTGGGCGCTTGGGGGGTGGGAAAGGTGGTCAAATACTTTGAGAGAGAGAGGAAAAAAAAAAAAAAAACAGAATAATTCTTAGCAATTTGCTTCAAGGAACTGAGCAATCAGTTTCAACTTGATGCAGATGAGCGTGAGGTAATTGTCACCTCATGTTGCCTATTCTTCCTTACGCCAAACTCGGCTTAGAAAATTAACCCATTCAGTAGAGTCAAGAATTAGAACAGACATCACAATGACTAGGAGCCACAGCAGCACTGCTAAATGGATTCCAAGGATTAAATGTGCATTTTTGAACAGCTATGGATAATGGGGTGGAAAAATAAAGATTAACTCAAATGGAACTTAAAAGATACAGAACAGCATGAGGAAAGGTCACATGAAACACTTCTTTTCCATGACAATGATGATAAAAACAAGGAAATATATTCAATAGTAGGAAGTGATTTTGAGATCTTTCAGTGATTACCTCTATTTGATTTTATTTTTTGTGTGTGTGGCTGTCTTAATTTAGTTTTATTTTTTTTTAAACAAGAAACCAACACCTGTCAAAAAGGACTTTGCAAAACACTCTAGGCAGACGTCCACTCAATAGTTAATGCATTGTCAAGATAATGCATTCAGAAATATTCAAAAACAGATTAGATAAAAATCATCATAATCATTACAGCGAACTGTAGTGGTTGTGGTGCTTGGAGTATTTCTTTAATGATAAAAGTGGACTCAGCTCTATTTATCATACAAATGAGTTGGTTATAGGAGTACTGCATTCCTTCCAAAATGGCATATTCACCAGCCTAGAAGCAGTCACCCAAATTTGAGAATAGGTTTGCTTTGATTGCATTTGTTTGGGGCCTTCCATTAATGCAATTATTTGCTCATTTATATATAGGCCATTATATCGGTAAAGATAAATTGCCCCAGCCAGCAATGAGGAATGACATCAAAAGAGGAAGATTAGGCTGCAGGGAGAACTCTTCCTCGGCTGGAATGGAGGTAAGTTTTAGCAGCGGGCTGTAGTGGTTACGATAGTTGGAGTAACCCTTTAACTTGAAATCTTAACAGTACATATACCGTGCAATAAACAATTATCTCCTAAGAAACAGAAGTTTCTCAGAGTAAAAAAAATCCTTCTGATCCATGCATCTTTAATAAGATATTCTGTTTCAAAATATCCAACTATATACTGCTGCTCCTAAACTACTTGTCTCCTAAACTATACTGCAATGTCGTATCTGAAATAATAATTTTTTTCAGCATACAGATGTACAAGGAGAAAATGAGACCACTACGACAAAAAATACCTATTGGCAGTTTATACCCACCGCTGGTGGAATCATTCAACGCGGTGAGGGAAGGCCAATGCATCCCCAAGCAGGCCCTGACAGCTCACATTACCATAATCCCCAAAGAAGGCAAAGACGGGGAGCATTGCGGGAACTACAGACCAATCTCCCTCATCAACTGCGATGTCAAACTCCTCGCAAAGATCCTGGTGACGCGGCTCCAGTTGCACATCCCCAGACTGGTCCATCCAGACCAGGTGGGGTTTGTGGGGGGCCGCGAAGCTAGAGACAACACTACCCGAGCACTCACCCTTATGCACGGCAGAGGGGCGGGAGCCGGGGGCCTTCTCCTACTGTCCACAGACGCGGAGAAGGCCTTCGACAGAGTGGGTTGGACATATCACTTCGACACCCTGACACACGCGGGACTGGGAACGCACATGATGAGGTGGATAACAGCCCTATACCTAACACCTACGGCACACGTCCTTGTAAACGGGGCGCTGACCCCCAAACTTACAATACGCAACGGCACCAGACAGGGATGCCCTTTATCCCCTCTGCTGTTCGTCCTAGCCCTGGAACCATCCCTGACACACATCAGACAGAAGAGCGACATCACAGGAATCACGACGGGCTACGTCTACCACAAAGTGGCCGCCTTCGCAGACAACATGCTGTTCTTCGTCACCAACCCGGAAATATCCCTACCCAACATGCCTTTAAGGAGTTTGGAGAGATCCCCAACCTAAAAATAAACTATTCTAAATCCCATTTCCTGAACGTCAGTGTCCCCAGCAGATGCGCTGGCCCCCTACGCCAGAGCTTCCCGTTCCAATGGGCTGACCAAAAGATCAGGTACCTGGGAACCTGGCTAACCAGAGACAACAAGGACCTCTTCCAAGCTAACTTTGCCACCACACTTTCTACCTTCCAAAAAGACATGAGGGACTGGGCGCACCCACACATATCGTGGCTCGGGAGGGTCCAAGTCATCAAGATGAGCTTCCTCCTGCGCTTACTATACTTATTCCAAACCATCCCCATTAAACTCCCGGGGGTGTTTTTCACCGCACTAAAAACAGCCATGATCACATACATCTGGGACGGTAGGCGCCCCAGGATGAAAGCCACCACACTAATGAAATCCAAAGACATGGGGGGGCCTAGCACTGCCGGACTTCCGCTTATACCACACATCTCCTGCGGGTGATGGAGTGGACGAAGAGCAGGGTCCATAAACTATGGAAAGTAGCAGAAGAATCAGAGGCAACCATGCCCTGGAGCAGGAAGGACCCAGGAAATCGAGCCATGTCCCCATACACCCACACCTTGGAAGTATGGCGCAAAGCGTCAAAGAAACACAACCTAGCGCCTTAACCCTCCCCCTTGACACCACTGATACACAACCCTGACTTCACGCCGGGTCTCGACCCTAAAGCATTTCAGGATATCTTTCCGCCTACGTGCACATCCTACACTTACCAGAGACGGCACAACACTCGAGACACTAAACAACAACCCAGACCCATTACCACACGGAGTCTCCTTCTTATACACGATCCTGCAGACAGAGACACCCACTGTTAAACCCCTATTTATGGGGAAATGGGAAACGACACTGAATAGAACGTTCACCGACGCAGAGTGGGAGCAGATATGCTACCTCACTCACCACTGCTCGATACACAGCAAGACCCAAGAGACGGCATTTAAGATCCTGATGAACTGGTACCGCACCCCACACCTCCTCCACAACATAGACCCAGAACACACTAGCCTCTGCTGGAGGTGCGAGAGGGAAACGGGAACTGCACTACACATTTGGTGGGACTGTGAGGTAATCAGACCGTACTGGGAGGGCATACACGAAATATTGGGGATGTTCTCAGACACACCCCACACCCCCCCCCCCCACTTCAATATGGTACAACATGAATGTCTAGGCCACTGTATACACCTGACAATGCACCCCTGAGGGCCTGCGAGCCCGACATCTCATATACCTGCAAGACTAACCTGATCTCATAAACTGATATAAGCGGAGACCTGCGAGTCTCAAACTACCTGAACAGGAAAAACAAAATAAAAATTATATTTACAAAAAAAAAAAAAATACCTATTGTTTGCCAAAATAGCCAAGCTGGAAAAGCAGCTGAACTGGAGAGATTTTACAATGCAACGGTTTGATATGCATTTTTGATTCAGTTTTAAATTCACTGCATTTAGTGAAAAAAAAAAAAACAATTTGTGTGTTTATGTTTTTCACCAGATAGACAATTTTGCATATTAATTTAAAATGACTACCTATAAAAGATATCTTGCAATGTGAAACAAAAAAAGCATAAAATATAAAACATAGGCCACTGATATTACACAACATAAAACGTGTTTTCTTTAGAAAAATTAAAAAGTGCCTTACAGGGGTTATAACAACACTAAACAGATGTATTCAAAGCCAGTAACAAGTCATCCATCGATATTTGAAGAAAGGAGATTTCCCCTATAGCAGAGGAAAAGGTTATTTACAGTAAGAACAATAAAGATATGGAATTCTCTGCTCAAAGAAGTAAGTACAATTGTCAGTTTCTTCAAATTGGGTTTTCAGCTTCTTTTGGATCAAATAGCATAAAATTATGTGTGAAAGGTTGAACTTGAGCCTTTTTTCAACCTAAATTACTGTTATGTGTAAATGTGATATTTTAAGTGTTTGCAAATGCTCAGACTATATAAACCTGACTTGTAGAAAAGCTTAAACATCTGTCACTCTGTGAGATACACTTGTTTGAATTATAATCACAGTAGCTACAACACATTTGCTGTAGTTTCTGTGACAGATAACAGGAGAACCACCTTTGTAAGAGGGTTTTCCTAGTTCCACGGTGCTGAAAACAGATCGGGTTAGAACCGCATCTTCATTTTAAATTTACAGCCAAATCTATTTTATAGTAATTCTACAATCACATGGTACAACTGAAATACTATCCTTTTTAATTTAACGTAATGCTTCCTGTACCATAACAGGTGAAAGTTAAAGTGATTACTCTTTTTTTATTTGCAACAATCCCATTAACCAGGTTAAGACACAAGAGTGAGACTGTTTTGGTTTTTTTGTATGAATTGCAGAGAGTTCATTTTCAGAAAACAAACCAAGAAGGGTACTAGGAAAAAAATAATTTGGCGGTGGTATTGACACAAACTAACTAAATCAATATATTACATTCGACAGGTAGTCTTTATGATACACAGGTTAGCTTAAATAAAACAGCATACTAATGAAGGTCTACATGCTGAATAACATTGTGTGTTATTTTTATTATTGCCTACATTTAACCCCTTAAGGACACATGACATGTGTGACATGTCATGATTCCCTTTTATTCCAGAAGTTTGGTCCTTAAGGGGATAAAGAAACTGATAACCATAATTTTAATTCATGTATAATAACGGTTTTATATGGTCAAATGGCAGAACCCGCTGTGGGGCCTTTAACCCCTTAAGGACCAAACTTCTGGAATAAAAGGGAATCATGACATGTCACACATGTCATGTGTCCTTAAGGGGTTAATGCTGTGCAGTCTGGTTGGAGAGGTATAACCATCTCCCCAAACCAGACCTCATTTAGCAGGGCACAAAATGATTTTGTAAGAGGTCTCCACAATTATGGATTGCAAACCTGTTCATAAGTTAAACACATAATCCTGAATTGCTTTGTTTTTGTTTAAACTTTACTGAACCTAAATTCTAAAATTCCAAAGAATTCTTGAAACAACAAGTAACACCTTTCACAAACAGGTGAGACACTCTAAGAGACTTAAGTAACAAAGAAAAAAAGAGCGGTTAATAAATAGCAGCAACAGGCCTTCCAAGGTTCTCTCTTAGATGGAGTACGTATTATTCATAGTAAGTTAGTAGTTGCACTTCAGGTAGATCAATATGTAAAATTAGAAAACAGAGAGTCAAATAGTGGAGTATATATAAATATATGTACTGGAATGGATTTGGAAAGACACCAACATTCAATAGAGCACAAAACCAGCTCTAGGGTATTGAGTTCCACCCCAATTCAATACTCTAGAGCTGGTTCAGGGGTCTGTTGAGTGTGCCTTTCCTCATCTATTCCAATCTATATACATAAATATACTACACTATTAGACTGTTTGTTTTACATATTGATTCACCTGAAGCGCAACTACCAACCCACTATATATTAAATATAATATAAATAATTACTTTTACAGACTTGCTCAAAAGTCAAATAACACACACAAAAAAATAGGCTAACACTTATTTAGCTTCAAAGCCAACACAACTACTATAGATTTCTGTATGCACAAATTGCACTGCTTTATAGGGTACATAAATGTTAAGGAAATCATGTAAAAAATTCAGACAATCCCCTAAAAAGTAATGAAAAATTACAAATATAGCTTAATTAAGTGGTTTTGGTGTACATGTCATGCATCTGCAGGCTATCTACTCAACACACTGCCATTTAGGAGTAAAATCACTTTGTTTATACAGCCCTAGTCACACCTCCCTTGCATGTGACCTACACATTTCCTGTAAAGAGAAATTTAATGGTAAACTGCCTTCATGGAACATTCTGTTTAATTTAGAATTTCTTATCTACTGCTATAAAACACACACTGCTGTCGCATCTAAGAGGAAATAAAAAATGTTCATGTTGGCTGTCTTGAGTCACCATAACGGCTGTTGTGGCTATGGTTGCATAAACAAAAACAAAAGTGATTTAACTTCTAAATATCAGACAATTAAGCAGTGAGACTGTAGGATCATGAACTATACACTAAAACCACTTACTTCAAAGGGACACTACTGGCACCCATACAATTTGATCTAATTCAAGTGGTCTGGATGCAGTGTCCCTGTTCCCTTAACCCTGCAATGTAAAAAAAAAAAAAAAAATCACTTACTGTTGTGCATCACCTGCATATTTCAAAAGTTGAACATTGAGAAGTCTTCCTTAGACACAGAATTGTAAGATATCATGTTTCCACAACTATCCTAGAGTCCTTTGCTTGACATACAGGGCACAGACTGGCACTGTGTTTTAGTCTGCAGTTACCCTTTGCAATAGACGATCAGTGTTTTAAACACAAATTATATATATACATATATATTATATATACATATACACACACACACACACACACACACAGACTATTATATAATGTGCAGTCAGTCGTTGTTACATAAATTATTAGAACTGTAGCCCTTTACAGATTTTATTATATTGTAGAACAGTTTGTCAGAGGTTTAGTCAAGAGCACTCAACTGGAGAATTCCTTGTGGTTTGCAAAGATCTGTAAACTATAATTTAATCTACTAGGAAACCAAAATCTTGCACAAGCAAAAGGTTTCATAACCCTACAATTAACACAATGTGGAACTCCAAAATCAGCTCTAGTGCTCATTCTGATAAACAAAGATAAAACTTTTTTTTTTTTTTTTTTTTTTTTTTTTTTTTTAAATGGGTTTGTTTTCCCCATTGCATTCATTAACTTGAGCTTTTCTTCGATTAAAGATAGGGAAAAAAAAAATTTGAGTTGCCTTTCCAATATAAAAACATTTAAAACAGTTCTGAACAAAAAAAAAAAAGTTTCCTTCCTTTCTCCAATTCTTTGATTAGCAGTTTACCAGGAAGTACTCACTTATATCTGATCTTTAATAGTGAAAGTGGAAATAAGGATGTAATCAGCTGAACATGACACATTTATGAGTTCCTTTATTAGTAACAGTAATTGAAATATATGGCACAAAGCCATTAACTGGCCTCCAACTTTGTAAAACCGTGTTGTAAAAAAGTGTTTGCAGACATTGTGGTGTTTTAGCGAATAATAAAATTACATATAATTATTATATAAACATTTCTAAGAACGATTGTAGATTATGATCCTGCGGCATTGCAAGGCTTCCCGTTTGAAGAATCTCAGAGAAATAGAAGGACAGGGGCAGAGGGGAGACACTAGAGTTAAATCGTTTGTAATCCATAAGGGTATCCTGACACCATAACTTCAGTCAGCTGAAGTTGTTATGGTGCACAGAGTGTTCTTTTAAAACGCTTTGCAACGGTTAACAGATAAGTTGACGTTCTAGTGCCAGACCCCACTGATTGAGACATATAGAATTGGGTGTTCCATCCACTGAAGGAACGTGTCAGCCTGGTGTCAAGCAAGCCAGGTTGACAGACATTCTCAAGGCTGGCCCCTAACTCAGGAAACCATGAAGAGACCACTGCGGAAGTGCTCTCTACATGGTCAAATTGCCCGCGGCCAAATGTGACTAAATCTAATATACTCATAATCTATTGCTTGGGGACAGTTATCTGGTGTCCATGATGTGGGTCAGCAGGGGAAAAAAATCAGGATAGTAAGACAGGACTCTGAAATAGGGACTGTCCAACTAAAATCGGGGATTCCTTGAAGGTGTGACAACAACTGGACTCCTGCCACCTAACAATTGCTTTAACATCTGGTGCTGGTGTGACTTTATGCCGTATCGGCACAAAGCTGGTGCTGTGGTGCTGGTGTGACTTTGTGCCGGAAGAAATATAACAACTTCAAACATCAAAGTTATTATGGGGATAAGAATGTTTAATTAAAACCATTTATACAGAGAGTTAGAGGGCACTTTGGAATCATAGAGGATGACTTGCTCAGTCATCCACACTTATATGTAATTACATCGTGTTTAGTGTTCTATAAAGCAGAGCTCAGGCACATTCCATCCTGGACCCTAGCAGGGGAAACAAGCACAGACGTAGACAGTGTAATGTACTGCTCTGTAGACTGCAATCTGGTTTGAGAGACATGGAAAGAAGACTGTGATAAACTGTGTCAGTTCAGCAAATCAAGCTTAGAAACCTTTCCAGGTGGTCATTCAGCTACTCAGTACAGAAACTTGCACTAATTCTGCCATCATCACAGATTGCACGCTAAATACTGAGACAACTGTGACTTAATCTAGCTCATTCTACAAAAAGCACTGCTTTTATGATGACTACACTGAGCCCAATGCTCTAGAGATTCTTTACTGGAAGGCCAGTGATTTATAGTAAAAGGTAACCTTTGCACTATAGATTTTCTATTTAGTGAAAACTACACTCCCCAGGATGCTCAATCATGTGAAAGGCTGGATGAGCATCGTGGGAAATGCAGCTCATAAACATCTATACATTTATACAGCAAACAGTGTACTAATCTTGGTTTCTCAAGTCCAAATCTTTGCAGTTGATGTCAGATTGTTTTTTTGTTATGTGATGCCCTAACTATCATTTTAGAATGTAAGGTACTCAATTTTTTCAGTGAGGCAACTAATTTTGCAACATCTGTTTCACTGTTTTCTTTGTTTTCCACCACTCTAAATTTGGCAGTCTTGTGAAAAGGATATTTCTGTGAAAACTGGTGTAAGGTATTATCGAAAAAAAAAAAGTCACATTTTGATATAACACTAATAATATGATCAAAATAATGGCAGAATTTAAAATCACTTTTAGGAACACTTTGAGAATTATCCCCCATTGTGAATTATATGCAATATTCTATTTAATAACTTCTGTACAGGGAATAAAGCAATGAAGACCATCAAGACTGTCAGTTTTCAAACACTGTCCACTTTCTTTATTTACAAGTACTTGATTTACTAACAGTTGTCTTTTACATTCTGCTCACATTAAATGTGATGCTCTTTTTTCTTTTTCTTTTTTAAATAGATAGACAGAGCCCTAACTACATTCACACATAGAGAAGGTTTTTGTCACATACTTCTGCATGTTGTATGGGCACCATAGGTTGTACTGAGTGTCTCATAAGAGAGATGAATGGTGTATATGAGGTATTGGAAATATGAGTTTTTGTTCATCCAAAATTTGAAGTCTTATATTGGCTTTGTGAATGAGCCCTCTAGTACTCTGTATCATGTTCATAAAATCAGACTGTTAATAATTGAATACAGAAAATAAAAATCAGTTAATTCTCGCATAACTCTGCACAACGGATGCATAATTTGATTGTAAGGAAACCAATTTTACCTTCACTGAAACAAACAAGCAGGTTGTTTATTGCTGCCCACTTACAAAACATTTTCATACTAGCAAGGTATAAGGCAAAATGTATTAAACACAGGTTTCTTAATTTTAAAAAAAATAAACTGATGTAATTACTCTACCCTAAGAGATAATGTGTTCATAAACTAATCCTAATCAGTGCATTATAGATTTGTTAAATAGTTAAAGGTGATTGCACTCACCTTTTCTCCCATGCCATGCCGGTCTCAGCGCAGCTGGTCCCGCCTGCGTGGCTGAGATCATCAATTTTGCTGATCTCAGTCAATCCAATGCTGTAAAGTATAGTAAAGCATTGGCAGGCTATTGCGCATGTGCAGCAAAAAAAATGTGCTGTGCCAATCATCATCTCCTCACATATAGGCATTTAATCAATGCATTTTTATGGGGAATGTTCAGTGCCTACATGAGGAGCATGGTGCTTCTCTGAAAAGTCAGTGTTTACAGTGCTAAGGCTGCACAGAGATGCTATATACGGCACTAGAACCCCTACATTAAGCTGCAATGGTTCTGGTGAATATAGGGTCCTTTTAAATAAACCATTTAAGATGGAAATACTTAGTGCTGCTTACAGGCCATGCAAATATTAACATATGACAAAGTAGACAATGGTCTAGAAATGGTCAAAAAATTAAAACACAATTTAAAAGAAAATCTCCAGTACAAACCTCTGTTATATAAAAAAATAAATTAAAAAAACACAGCTAATGCACTTCACCTTTATCCAAATATTGTCTAAACCATTCTAATTCACTGTGTTTTATTTCCTTTATCTACGTTAATCATTAAACAAAAGAAACAACCCTGTAAACTTTTGTGTAACAAGCAATACCTAATGTATTTTGTACATTGGCCTTACTGATGTTGAGGACCAGCAAATGACAAAATGACACTCCAAGTATCTGCACCAGACCCATGTAATAAATGCATTTCAATATATATATATATATATATATATATATATATATATATATATATACACACACACACACACTTAATTTTTATTAAAGAAATATTGTGGCCCATCATTGGTAGATATTTACAGGTACAAAAAGCAATTTTAAAGAGAATGACAGCTTGTCAGAGACAGAATTAGAACGTTAACGTGTAAAATCTTGCTGTCCCATCTGCCAAACACACAGAAATGATATGTGCTGCCCACACTAACTTGAAGGTTTTTCTTTTTTTGCTGCAACAGAACAGCTGTATTTTCACCAGCTTCAAGTTTACCTTTATCCAAATCACTTTACATAAACTGCCTTCTTAGAAGCAAGTACTGACAATTGCGCAGACAATTAGCGAGGCTTGGAACAAGTTGAACTTATAAAAGCTATTGTTCTAATTTTAGTAAAAGCCTTCAACACAGTTTACAAAAATAATGAAGTAGAAAACTTCAAGCAGAGGCAATCAATCAGTAAATTGGTTTGGTTCTTTCTTATCAAATAAAAGCAAATGTATGCTAATCGCCAGCAATGTCTCCTACTAATCCCAAATTATGTAGGTTCCATTTTTTTCCTCGCCATATATTTAGGATAATCAAATCAATTTACTAGTTTCGGAAATGGCCCACAAGTATATACATATAGAGGTAAAGATCAGAACTTATCCTTTTTTAGTTTTTAAATCTCTCAGTTAATCAAATCATGGTGTATATATACACACACACACACACACAGATTACACAATAGTTTAAATAACAATGTGAGTTTATATTAATTATTTCTCAAAGCTTGAAAGATAGCGCTCCACAATTAAATTATAAGAACACAGTATGCACTATAACCTACATCAGGCGTGTCCAAAAGGTAAATCCCCAGATGGTATAGAACTACAAATCCCATGATGCTTTGCATACGTTTAGAGTGGTAATAGAATGACAAAGTATAAACTGTAGTTTGAAAACATCTGGGGTATATATTACTCTAGTCTAGTCATTATGGTGCAAATAATCTGTAGTTAAAGGCACTACCTTTTCATGTGGTTTGACAAATATTCAGTTTCCCTTGCACCCCAAGTCATACCCCCACCCAACCCCCCCACTCAGGACATAATAAGGAGACAATTTACTTCATCATTAACCATAACTTTTTTACAACGAAGAAATTTATTCAGTAATAAAGCATGGTCATAGTCAACTATAGTATTGCAGGAAGCAAAGAAGGATCTGCTATGTTTTACTATAAACAGTTCAGCATCTATGTAAAGCTCAATACCAGGCGACAGGAGAGCTCCCATTGACATTTACTGAAGCCATATGTATTTTCATATGCAATATAAAAAGCCTATGGAATATTCAGCTTTAAATCTAGCACAAAAATAATTGTACGTGATTATATTTAAATGCATGTACATTTGATGAATAGTCCCTGGCACATGTGCTAAGCACACGTTTATACATTATACAGTAACTATATAACACTGGGTAGCAAAAGATAAGTCTACGCAGCATGATAGTATTGCTGTTTAGTTTAATTTTGATTATATACAATTATAATTGAGTTTGTGTTACATTTAAGTATGGTTATTCTAAAAACTAAGGCAGTGATGGTGAACCTATGGCACGCATGCCACAGCTGGCACGCTGAGCCCTCTGTGGGCATGCAGGCATAGGTCGCCGGATCGCTACTCAGGGCCAGCGCACCTTATGGGGGTGCCGCTGGTGCCAGTCGGCAGCAATGTAGAGTAGGCATCTGCCTGCCCAAAATGACAGAGGCCTACTTTGCTTTCATATCGTTGGTGGGTGAGTGGGATGTACGTGTATTTCTGACCCTATAGTGTTAAGAACACTATTTAGGTGGCCAGCCCCTCTAAATAAAGTAAAAAAAAAATACCTTTATCCCTGCGTCGGCCGATGTGGTATCCGCACCTGCCACACCTCCTTGGCTGAGATGATCAGAATTGACTATCTGAGCCAATCAATGCATCTCCATGAAGATAATAATTGTACAGCATTGGCCCAGGAAGCACCTTTAGTGTCCGTGAGTGACTGCCACTGGATGTGTCCCTAGGCAGCAATGTAAACACTGCATTTTCTCTGAAAAGGGCAATAATGTAGTTATTCTGCTATACTCACCAGAATAACTACATTATGCTGTAGTTGTGCTGGTGACTATAGTGTCCCTTTAAGAACAAAGTTTAGCAACTAGAGCGTGCAGTTTCAGATTCTGGACTTGAGTATTATATTTCATACTTGGTTGGCAATTTAAAAAAATTATAGTTTAAAAAAAAACAAAAAAAAAAAACACACCAAGTTGTGCTAATAAGCAATGACCTGCAACACAGTTAAAGTATACAAATGCTGCAGATTGTTCCCATCCTGTTGGTGTTGCACAAACGAATAAATA
The DNA here is from genome assembly GCF_036172605.1 of Pelobates fuscus. NCBI lineage: Eukaryota > Metazoa > Chordata > Amphibia > Anura > Pelobatidae > Pelobates > Pelobates fuscus. The sequence goes on from NC_086317.1 coordinate 138,893,941, forward strand.
GTGGAACACTGGGAGGTCACCAGTACAGAGTAGTGTTTTTTAAGAAAAAACTTACAGAACAAAAAACTGCCACATCTAATTGTTTGAGGTGTGTACGTCAAAATAAAAATATCCTAGCAGCCTATGGCTTTGTTTATGTACTCTTAACATCACATACTGATGATTTCCTGTTTGTACCATGAAAGTGTACTGCCCAGGGCAGATAACAATTTAGGACATTTCCTTTATCTGTATGTACATATCCAATCATTACAATTCACTTGATATGTCTTATACAGGGATATACAAGAAATTATGTATTGCTGTTCCATGAAGTTTTGTACTCATATTATTATTTATAAAGAGCCAATCCATTCTGTAACGCTGTACAATGGGTATATTCAGAATACATATGTGTCTATGGTAGATCAAACTGTTGTTACACAAAAAAGTATAATTGTTACAAAAGGAGGGGGGTCAATATTTTATATAGAATAAAGAATAGCAAAATACTTATTTTGACACGCAGTACACAGACAGACACATATGTATACCTATCATCTGTAATATCTTCCCTTCCAAATAACACTTGTAAATTATAACATACCAAATATCAAGATTTCTTCACTATATAGCTTACAAATCTATACAGGGGCACGCACCAGTTCAAAAGTAAACCTAACTTACAATGTGATGGAGTTTATTTGCTAAAAGGGAAATTGTGGAGAACTGGAATTACACTTGCTAATTTTGCATTATACACACTGGGTGGGTGGCAGAGTGATTACCCCAGACAGAGTGATATGGTAATTAAAACTCAGGGGTGGTGGCAGGGTGATTAAACCCCATGGAAGGTGATTACCCCCAGGCAGGGGGGGGGCAGTGTTTACCCCCAGGCAGGGGGGGGCAGTGTTTACCCCCAGGCAGGGGGGGGGGCAGTGTTTACCCCCAGGCAGGGGGGGGGGCAGTGTTTACCCCCAGGCAGGGGGGGGGCAGTGTTTACCCCCAGGCAGGGGGGGGGGCAGTGTTTACCCCCAGACAGGGGGGGGGGCAGTGTTTACCCCCAGACAGGGGGGGGGGCAGTGTTTACCCCCAGACAGGGGGGGGGGCAGTGTTTCCCCCAGACAGGGGGGGGGGGCAGTGTTTACCCCCAGACAGGGGGGGGGGCAGTGTTTACCCCCAGACAGGGGGGGGGGCAGTGTTTACCCCCAGACAGGGGGGGGGGGCAGTGTTTACCCCCAGACAGGGGGGGGGGGGCAGTGTTTACCCCCAGACAGGGGGGGGGGGGCAGTGTTTACCCCCAGACAGGGGGGGGGGCAGTGTTTACCCCCAGACAGGGGGGGGGGGCAGTGTTTACCCCCAGACAGGGGGGGGGGGCAGTGTTTACCCCCAGACAGGGGGGGGGGCAGTGTTTACCCCCAGACAGGGGGGGGCAGTGTTTACCCCCAGACAGGGGGGGGGCAGTGTTTACCCCCAGACAGGGGGGGGGCAGTGTTTACCCCCAGACAGGGGGGGGGCAGTGTTTACCCCCAGACAGGGGGGGGGGGCAGTGTTTACCCCCAGACAGGGGGGGGGGCAGTGTTTACCCCCAGACAGGGGGGGGGGCAGTGTTTACCCCCAGACAGGGGGGGGGGCAGTGTTTACCCCCAGACAGGGGGGGGGGCAGTGTTTACCCCCAGACAGGGGGGGGGGCAGTGTTTACCCCCAGACAGGGGGGGGCAGTGTTTACCCCCAGACAGGGGGGGCAGTGTTTACCCCCAGACAGGGGGGGGCAGTGTTTACCCCCAGACAGGGGGGGGGGGGCAGTGTTTACCCCCAGACAGGGGGGGGGGGCAGTGTTTACCCCCAGACAGGGGGGGGGGGGCAGTGTTTACCCCCAGACAGGGGGGGGCAGTGTTTTCCCCCAGACAGGGGGGGGGCAGTGTTTACAACCCAGGCTGGGGGGGGGGGGGGGCTGTGATTACCCCAGGCACGGGGGGGGGGGCAGTGATTACCCCAGGCACGGGGGGGGGCAGTGATTACCCCAGGCACGGGGGGGGGGCAGTGATTACCCCAGGCACGGGGGGGGGGCGCAGTGATTACCCCAGGCACGGGGGGGGGGCAGTGATTACCCCAGACACGGGGGTGGGGGGGGGGCAGTGATTACCCCAGGCACGGGGGTGGGGGGGGCAGTGATTACCCCAGGCACGGGGGTGGGGGGGGCAGTGATTACCCCAGGCACGGGGGTGGGGGGGGCAGTGATTACCCCAGGCACGGGGGTGGGGGGGGCAGTGATTACCCCAGGCACGGGGGGGGGGGGGGGGCAGTGATTACCCCAGGCACGGGGGGGGGGGGGCAGTGATTACCCCAGACACGGGGGGGCAGTAGTTTGATACTCACAGGCTGGTGATGCCCTGTGGCAGGGGAGCTGCGGGTAGTCGGCCCAGTCTCCTCCTGCTGCAGTCCAGCATTCTCCCCTCGCACACACACGGTGCCGGGCAGGAGGTGTCCGATGCTGCGGCCTCCAGCACTAAGCAGAGTAGGAGGATCCCCGGCCCCAGCAGCAGAGCAGCCGCCATCTTCTCTCCCTCTGGCTCCCCGCCCGGAGCTTTCCCACTCAGGGCCCACACTGACCCGGGGGCCGGGATATCGCTATTGTAATCCGAGGCGGCACAGAACAGGACACTTCTTTAACAATCGATAACCGATCCTGCTGTCCGTAGCCTCGAAGACGTCGTACATTCGCTGTCCGACTGCCTTGCGTGATGACGTTTCTCGTTGTCACAGAATGCGCGGCCGCCATCTTTGTTGCGGGCAGAGATGTTTTGAGACTAAATGTTAATATGCTAGTGTTCTGTGATTCATTTTAGATTTTGTGGTAAATCAACACATTTAATGTGTACTCATAATGTTAAAAGCAATTTACAATATGGATAAGTTTTATAATTATTTTATTTGAAATTGTAAAGAACAACCTGTACGTTGGTTTATTATTTATTGGTTTTCTTTTTTCTTAATTAAAAAAATCAGTTTCACTTAAAATCTGCATATTTTTTTTTTTTTTTAAATTCTATATTTTTGCTATGCATTTATTGCCAGGACTTTTTTGTACTTTTAAATAAGTAACATAACATATTGGAAATATGGGATACATAGCTAGAATATCAATAAAGAACGAAACCCTCAATGCTGTGTACCGATTGCTGTTCAGAAATACATAAAAATAATGATGGTGATGCCACCAATCAACTCCCACTGCCACGGCATCACATATTGGGCTGTATGGTCAAACCATTTTTGTTAGCTAATCATTCTTAGCCAATGAGCTAAGTATAGAATTGCAAAAAGAGAAGTCCTGCGCTTAGTCCCATAACTACTGGGACCAGCAGCAATGACTACAATACACATCAGCCCCAATATATAGTAACAACCAAAGAAAAGAAAATGTTACTTGCGCTTTCTCCTTAATCCCTATGTATATTCAGACAAATGGAGGTCATTTAGTTGCTCCAATGGCCATTGGAGGGAATGCCCGCCTGCCAACGTCAAGGCAGACCCCCCTAAGCGGGTCCTAACACTGACCCTTCAGCCTGCTTCCTTGAGCTTCTGGCAAAGATATCTCTAATGAGACAGAAATGGGTATTTTTTATATACACCCCTATACTTATTAACCCTTAATAGGGAACACATGGGATGGGCAGCAGCATTGTAACCAGGCTGTGTGATACAAAGTAAATACAAATACAAAAAGAGAAGTCCTGCGCTTAGTCCCATAACTACTGGGACCAGCAGCAATGACTACAATACACATCAGCCCCAATATATAGTAAAAACCAAAGAAAAGAAAATGTTACTTGCGCTTTCTCCTTAATCCCTATGTATATTTAGACAAATGGAGGTCATTTAGTTGCTCCAATGGCCATTGGAGGGAATGCCCGCCTGCCAACGTCAAGGCATCCCATGTGTTCCCTATTAAGGGTTAATAAGTATAGGGGTGTATATAAAAAATACCCCTTTCTGTCTCATTAGAGATATCTTTGCCAGAAGCTCAAGGAAGCAGGCTGAAGGGTCAGCGTTAGGACCCGCTTAGGGGGGTCTGCCTTGACGTTGGCAGGCGGGCATTCCCTCCAATGGCCATTGGAGCAACTAAATGACCTCCATTTGTCTAAATATACATAGGGATTAAGGAGAAAGCGCAAGTAACATTTTCTTTTCTTTGGTTTTTAAGTATAGAATTGCACTGCACAGCTGCATTGCATAGGAACCGCCAGCTCTCCTGAGTTACTAGTCCACTCAGGAAACAGCACTATAGTGTTCTTTTAAGAATTAATGGTTTAATTAAAGTGAATATCAAACGTTAGGTTAACACAGTTAGATTGAAAACATCACTTACTTCCCAACATTTCACACTGTAGTGAACAAATACGTATGTAAAAACAATATTTGTATTTTAGCATCATTATGTGATTACCCACAGCTAGAGTGGCAGAGTGATTACCCTAGACAGGGTTGCAAAGTGATTACCCCAGGCAGGGTTGCTGCAGTTTGTAGAGGACGCTCACAGGCTGGTGATGCCACAGTCGTACAGTAAACCAGTGGCGTTACTATGGTTGATGTCACCTGGTATGGCAACTCATCAAAATTCCTCTATATCACTGAATGCAATGCAGATGACGCAGTGTGTGCAGTGGTTGCAGTGTGTGTCTGTGTGTAGGGGATGTATTGTGTGTGTCGGGGATACTATCTGTGTGCAGGGAACACAACATGTTTGTGAGTGTGTGTGTAGGGGAAGCAGTGTATGTGTGTGTGCATGTATTAAGATTTCAGTGATTAGGTGTAATAAATGTAGTGTGGGATACGGCCTGTTGGTTTTATTATTATTATGAAAAAAAATAATACAAGTTTATTCCCTCCTCCCTCTTGTTACCTTGGGCCAGGGAGGGGAACATACCTATACCTGGTGGCGTAGGAGATCTTCGATTGTGAACCCACTGCTGGTGGCACTTGTGAGCTACAAACTAAATATCAGAGCGTTACAGAGGTAACTTACGGAAATGCTCGAACAGTCCAGAGAACCTAGAGCCATAACACCAGGTTGGCACCCAGCAGAGGGTGAGAACAGATCTCTAGATTGCCCTCCTCCCAATTCTCCCATGCCCCTAGAGCTCTGTGTTGCTCTTCCCACCTGGTCTACTCTGTGAGCCTTAGCCGTCTCTAGCCCCAATTCACGGAGCTGACTGAGCAGTGAGAACAGCACAGAATAAGCGATCGTGCTCGAGGCTAAAGAACAGCACCTGGTGTCACTCAGGCCTGCAGTAATTTAGTGACATTACTACAGAAAAATATAATCTATTTGTAAAATATAGATAATTGGAAAATGGCATATTACCCTGTATTCATGTATTCACTGTTTTGCTCCGAGTGACATGAGAGACATTCCTATTTTTCAGCTCATATAATTCAACACTATATATATATATTTTTAATGCTTCCTTTAATATGTGTATGAGAGGTTATACACATTATTGATCAAAATAGCTGAGCTAACTAAATAGCCAGGGTGATTTTTTCACAATTTGGATGTTATAGATAAAACTTTACACTGATCAGCCACAACATTAAAACCACTGACAGGTGAAGTGAATAACATTGATTATATTGATACATGTCAAGAGGTGGGATATATTAGGCAGCAAGTGAACAACTAGTTCTTGAATTTCATGTGTTGAAAACAGAAAAAATGGGCAAACGAAAAGATCTGAGTGACTTTGACAAGTGACAAATATTAATGGCTAGACAACTGGGTCAGAGCATCTCCAAAATTGCAGGTCTTGTGTTTTCAGTATGCAGTGGTTAGTATCTAACAAGAATAGTGCAAGTAAGGACAACTGGTGAACTGATGCACATAGGGAGTGAAGGCAAGCCTGTCTGGTCTGATCACACATAAGAGATACTGTAGCTCAAATTGCTGAAAAACGTAATGCTGACCATGCAGGGCCGTCTTTAGCGCGGGGCAAACGGGGCAGCTGCCCCGGGCCCAGTTGCTCCTGGGGGGCCCAGAGCAGCTGCTCCGTGGGCCCCGCGATTTGGGTAGCCCCCCTTGGACCCGGTGGTGCGGCTGCACAGAGCCGCACCATCCCGCATGCTAAAGAGGGCCCCCGGGTGGCCCATGCACTAAGGGCCAGCCGGTGGACATGTGCCAGCAGGGGCCCAGTCGGGCGCTGTTACGCTTAAACAGCGCGACCGGGCCCCTTCCTGTTCGTCAGCCGGCTGGGAGGAAGTGAGTGCCGCGCGTCACTTCCTCCCACCGGAGATCAGAGCCGCACAGGAGGAGAAAGGCAGGGAGGAGGGGAGTTTAAGAGGAGAACTCCCAACTGCCTCAGCCTGCCACTGTTCCCCAGGGAAACCACCCTCCAGAAAAGGTAAGGGTGGTTGGAGGGTGGCTAAATGTATGTCAGTATGTTTGTGTGTGTATGTCTGTCTGTGTTTCAGTGTATCTGTGTGTGTATATCAGTATGCCTGTGTGTGTCAGTATGTCTGTGTGTGTGTCAATACTTCTGTCAGTGTGTGTCAGCATGTCTGTGTGTGTGTCAGCATTTCTGTCTGTGTGTGTGTCAGCATTTCTGTCTGTGTGTGTGTCAGTATGTCTGTCTGTGTGTGTGTCAGTATTTCTGTCTGTGTGTGTCAGTATGTCTGTGTGTGTGTCAGTATTTCTGTCAGTGTATGTGTGTGTGTTAGTATGTCTGTCTGTGTGTGTCAGTATGTCTGTGTGTATGTCAGTATGCCTGTGTGTGTCACTGTGTCTGTGTGTATGTCAGTATGCGTGTGTGTATCAGCATGTCTGTGTGTGTGTCAATACGTGTGTCAGTGTATGTGTCTGTGTGTGTATGTATGTGCGTCTGTGTGTGTGTCAGTATGTCTGAATCTGTGTCAATATGTCTGCCAGTATATATTTGTGTGTCAGTGTATGTGTGTCAGTATGTATCTGTGAATGTTTTAATATGTCTGTCTGTGTGTGTGTATGTGTCAATATGTCAGTGTGATTGGGGGTTGGGCGTAATTGGGGGGTTGGTTGATTGAGAGGGTCGCAGGGCCGTGGGGGCCCAACAAAATTCTTTGCCCAGGGTCCTATTCATATTAAAGACGGCCCTGTGACCATGATAGAAAGGAGTCAGAACACACAGTGGATTTCAGTTTGCTGCATATGGGGCTGCTTAGCCGCAGACTGGTAAGAGTGCCCATTATGACTTAGCCGCAGACTGGTAAGAGTGCCAATTATGACTTAGCCGCAGACTGGTAAGAGTGCCCATTATGACTTTATGACCGCCGAAAATGCCTTCAATGTGAACATGAGCATCAGAACTAGACCATGGAGTAATGATGAATCAAGTTTGATTTTAGATCAAGTGGATTGATGAGAGCATCCTTTACCTGGAGAGCAGATGGCAGCAGAATGCACAATGGGAAAACAGTAGGCTAGCAAAGGCGGTGTTATACTCTGGGCAATGTTCTGCTGGGAATCCTTGGGTCTTGGCATTCATGTGGATGTGACACTTGCCATCTGCCTACAGATTGTGGCATATCATGTACACCCCTTCATGGCAATTGTGTTCCCTGATGGCAGTGGCATCTTTCTATAATTGAGCATATGTGGGATATGCAGGAGCAACAAATCCGATCCATGGAGGACCACCTTGCAACTTGCAAGACTTAAAGGATCTGCTGCTAATGTCTTGGTGCCAGATACCACAGGACACATTCAGAGGTCTTGTGGAGTCCATGCCTCAACACATCAGAGCTGGTTTGGCAGCACTAGGGGAACTACACAATATTAGGCAGGAGGTTTTAATGTTTTGTCTGACCAGTGTATATTGTATGGTTAATTTCCTGTTTCTGGTCTATTTTTCTGTATGCTTTTCACCTATTAATGAGAAGGAGATTTCTGCTTTTCTTTTGTATGTCCCATCACCCTCTTATCTAATTTTATAGTTGTCCTCCACTCCTGTTTTATCTCTAATCAAAATCTTCAATCTCTTTTGATTTTGTGTTTGCTACATTCTCTTCAACATACAATAATCACTGTCACGTTGACCAAATATCCCTGGACTCCCAGTTCCTAAAGAACTTGTATATTCTCAGTTGACTGTTGTCCTTAATTTCAACTCTCATATTGACTATACTCTTATTTGAATTTCACTGTAGGCACAAAACCAGTTATATTAGCGACTAATTCAAATGTCACTACTTTCTTTTTTTAATTATAATTGACCTGCTTTGTACACAGACAATTACACTCTTCATATTTTCCTTCACCCAGATATACCTCTCTCCCTCGATCATTCTCCTTCTCTGCTACAGGTGATACTGGAAAAATTAGAATATCGTGCAAAAGTTAATTTATTTCAGTAATGCAACGTAAAAGGGGAAACTAATATATGAGATAGACGCATTACATGCAAAGCAAGATAGTTCAAGCCGTGATTTGTCATAAGTGGGATGATTATGGCTTACAGCTCATGAAAACCCCAAATTCACAATCTCAGTAAATTAGAATATTGTGAAAAGGTGCAATATTCTAGGCTCACAGTGTCCCACTCTAATCAGCTAAGTAAGCCATAACACCTGCAAAAGGTTTCTGAGCCTTTAAATGGTCTCTCAGTCTGGTTCAGTAGGAATCACAATCATGAGGAAGACTGCTGACCTGACAGTTGTGCAGAAAACCATCATTGACACCCTCCATAAGGAGGGAAGGCCTCAAATGCAATTGCTAAGGAAGTTGGATGTTCCCTAGGAGCTGTATCAAAGCACATTAATAGAAAGTTATGTGGAAGGGAAAAGTGTGGAAGAAAAGGGCGCACAAGCAGCAGGGATGACCGTAGCCTGGAGAGGATTGTCAGGAAAAGGCCATTCAAAAGTGTTGGGGACTTTCACAAGGAGTGGACTGAGGCTGGAATCAGTGCATCAACAGCCACCACACACAGATCCTGGACATGGGCTTCAGATGTCGTATTCCTCTTGTCAAGCCTCTCCTGAACAACAAACCACGTCAGAAGCGTCTTACCTGGGCTAAAGAAAAACAGATCTGGTCTGTTGCTCAGTGGTCCAAAGTCCTCTTTTCTGATGAGAGCAACTTTTGCATCTCATTTGGAAACCAAGGACCCAGAGTCTGGAGGAAGAATGGAGAGGCGCACACTGCAAGATGCTTGAAGTCCAGTGTGAAGTTTCTACAGTCTGTGGTGATTTGGGGAGCCAAATAATCTGCTGGTGTTGGTCCACTGTGCTTCATTAAGTCCAGGGTCAACGCAGCCGTCTACCAGGAGATTTTGGAGCACTTCATGCTTCCTTCCGCAGACGAGCTTTATGGGGATGCTGACTTCATTTTCCAGCAGGACTTGGCACCTGCCCACACTGCCAAAAGCACCAAAGCCTGGTTCAATGACTGTGGGATTACTGTGCTTGATTGGCCAGCAAACTCACCTGACCTGAACCCCATAGAGAGTCTATGGGGCATTGCCAAGAGAAAGATGAGAGACATGAGACCGAACAATGCAGAAGATCCGAAGGCTGCTATTGAAACATCCTTGTCTTCCATAATACCTCAGCAGTGCCACAGGCTGATAGCTTCCATGCCACGCCACGCCACATTGAGGCAGTAATTGCTGCAAAAGGGGGCCAAACCAAGTACTCAGTCCATATGCATGCTTATACTTTTCAGAGGTCCGATATTGTTCTATGTACACTCCTTGTTTTATTGATTGCATGTAATATTCTAATTTACTGAGATTGGGGATTTGGGGATTTCATGAGCTGTAAGCCATAATCATCGCACTTATGACAAATCACGGCTTGAACTATTTTGCTTTGCATGTAATGCGTCTATCTCATATATTAGTTTCCCCTTTTACGATGCGTTACTGAAATAAATGAACTTTTGCACGATATTCTAATTTTTCCAGTATCACCTGTATATCATGGCACCAACTGCCTTTTCAAATTCTGAACCAAAATTCCTCCAAAATGTGCAATGAAAAGCATCATAAATTAGAATAGACACTCCACTTCCAAATATTAAAATAAAACTCATTTTTGTATTTGGGTGGTGGAGTATCCTTTTAATGACTTATCATCCAGTTGTGACATGGGTTTTCCCTTTAAGTATTTATTTACCAGTGTGTTTATTTATCATTTTCATGAGACAATTCAGCTTCCAGTAAAATAATACATTCAATAATACTTTTGCTTTATGCATATTTAAAAAAAAGTAATAATGCTGAGTATTTATTAACCAATGAAGAAGTCACTAACAGTGAGAGAGAGCTTAAAGGTTAGAATTCACTGCACCTATTACCCCAGCCACCCTCTTCAAAACATAGAATGTGACAGTAGATAAAAGCCATTCGGCCCATCTAGTCTGCCCAATTTTCTAATTTATTTTAGATCTTGGATAGCCTTATGCCTATCCCATGGATGCTTAAACTCCCTCACTGTGTTAACCTCTACCACTTCAGATTTAAGGCTATTCCATAAATCCTCTACCCTCTCAGTAAAGTAATACTTTATGATATTATTTTTAAACCTTTGTCCATTTAATTTAAGACTATGTCCTCTTTAATATTCTCTCCTCCTTTACTGTGTTGATTCCCTTTATATATTTAAATGTTGCTATCATATCCCCCCCTGTCTCGTCTTTCCTCAAAGCTATACATGTCAAGATCTTTAAGCTTTCCTGGTAGGTTTTACCAATCCATGAACCAGTTTTGTAGCCCTTCTCTGAACTCTCTCCAAGTATCAATATCCTTCTGGAGATACGGTCTCCAGTACTGCATACAAAACTCCAAGTGAGGTCTCACCAGTGTTCTGTACAATGACATGAGCACTTCCCACTTTCTACTGCTAATACCTCTCCCTATACAACCAAGAATTCTGCTAGCATTTTTTGTTTCTCTGTTACATTGTCTGCCTACTTTTAAGTCATCTGAAATAATTACCCCATAATCCCTAACCTCAAATGTTGAGGTTAGGACTGTTTTGAATATTCCATACTCCGCCCAAGATGCATTATCTTGCACTTATCCACATTAAATGTCAGTTACCACAGCTCTGGCTATTTTTCTAAATCATTTAGTTTACCTAAATCATTTGTCATATGGCTTATCCCTCCTAGAACATCAACCCTGTTGCAAATCTTTGTATCATCAGCAAAAAGACATACCTTACCTTCAAGACCTTCTGCTATATCACTAATAGTGACTATAGTGCTCTGAGGGTGCCCCCACCCTCAGGGTCTCCCTCCCGCCTGGCTGAAGTTGGAGGAAGGGGTTAAACACTTACCTTTCTCCAGCGCCGGGCTCCCTCAGCGCTGGGGACTCTCCTCCTCCTACCGACGTCATCGGCTGAATGCGCATGCGCGGCAAGAGCAGCGCGCGCATTCAGTCAGTCCAAAGGAAAGCATTCTCAATGCTTTCCTATGGATGCTGGCGTCCTCACTGTGAAAATTACAGTGAGAAGCGCGGAAGCGCATCTAGCGGCTGTCAATGAGACAGACATTAGAGACTGGATTAACCCATATGTAAACATAGTTTACAGCAGGCAGGGTTAATCCTAGAAGGACCAGGCACCCAGACCCCTTCATTGAGCTGAAGTGGTTTGGGTGCCTATAGTGGTCCTTTAACCCATTCAACAATATTGGAATGCAGATTCAAAGTTTGTAGTTTATCAAAAGGCTTACTGAAATCTAGGTACATTTTTTTTAATTTTTGAATCGTGGTATTATTTTTAATTTTTTATTATATTTCTGATTAGGTACTAAAAAGTAGAGACACTTACACGATCCACTACCAATGACTCCCTAATCTTAGCTTTCAAAATGTAAACACTAAGACCACCTGTAGACTGTTACACTTCACAAAACTTGGAATATTTATATAAGGGAGGCATCATAATAGTTAGGAGTTGTGATGATCCTATTATGTCCTTACAAGAATGTACATTTTAGTTGTTTTTTTTTGTTTGTTTTTTTACTTTTTCCTGATACAAAAAAAAATTGATTTTTAAAATGTTTCCACTTTTAACCCCTTAAGGACACATGACATGTGTGACATGTCATGATTCCCTTTTATTTCAGACGTTTGGTCCTTAAGGGGTTAAAACACAACCAGAGACACAATTATTGGTATTCTGCTTTTTTTCTATAGGTTAACACCTTTTCATCATGGCAGAATCTGACATCTTTACTGAATATGCATAAATATGTTTTGTTTTTTTTTCCATTTTTTATATCAACTTTAAAGGGACACTGTAGCCACCAGAAAAACTACAATATAATGCATGTAGTTGTTCTAGTGAGAACCTGAGGTGGGAGAAGGATTAGTGACTGAGCAGGATGGGAATGAACACTATTGGTAACAAATACAAGAAGAGAGGATTTGCCCAGACCAAACGTGTAGATAACAGATTAAGATTTAACTTTTATTGGTACTCAATTAAAAGTGGATAACTGTGGAAAATAATGAATGAAAAGTGTGTGTGTATGTGTGTGTGTGTGTGTGTGTATGTGTGTGTGTATGTGTGTGTGTGTGTGTGTGTGTGTATGTGTATATATATATATATATATGTATATATATATATATATATACATATAGTAGTTTTGAAAAGCACTCCAAGGACTTCATATAGGTGAAAATAAACTTAGCTTTATTCAGCAACAACCACAGGTGATCGACGTTTCAGTCCTACAGCAGGACTTTCATCAGGATCCTTGGTAGTCCTTGGAGTGCTTTTCAAAACTACTATATGTATCATTGATGCCGACAAGCACCGGGCCACATAACTGATTACACTGGAGTGCAAGCATTTGGACATTGTTATATATATATATATATATATATATATATACATACCCTGTAGACCAGGGATATCTTACAAAATAAGGTTTTATATTTGTCTTACAGCGATTCAATTGCGTTATGACAAAATATATATCCTATCCCCTGAGTAGGGATTCCTTGGAGAGAGCACAGGAAGATACAGTATTGCCTATAGTTATTATGTTGCGATCTGTCTCCTAAGGAAAATAACAATGTTTCAATTGTCTGGTTTTCTGATGGTGCAGTAAGCCTGACAGAAACTATTATTGTTGGTAGCAGAGAAAAATGAATAAATGTCTCTAATAGCACAGGTCAGTGACAGAGACTTGTGAATAGATGTCTTGATAACTATCTCTTGCAATGGTGGATAGAACCTGAATAGATAGTTCTAATTAAAGATGGATGGAGCTTACTGAAAATGCAGTAAGTTTAGCAGAAACTATTGCTTATGATGGCAGAGATTAATCTGTATATGTCTCTTGCCATAGATAACAAATAGCATATAAATAATAGTTGGTTCTAATTAAAAAGGGATAAGGCTTCCTCTAAATACAGTAAGTGTGGCTGAGGCTGTTGCTTATGCTGGCCGAGATTACTGTGTACAGGTCTCTAATGGTGCAGGTTACTTTAAATGCTCAGTGTGTGTTTATCATAGCTGTCAGAGACTCATTAGATGTATGACTTGGTGTAAGTCTCTAAGGACCCAGATTTAATAACTGGGGACTCTCGGTCGTTGTACTTAGTGATAGTAGTGATAACCCTCTAACAGCAAGCTGGTCTGTATTCCACCATTGCAAGAGATATTTATTCACAAGTCTCTGTCACTGGCCTGTGCTATAAGAGACATTTATTCATTTCCAAGGAATCCCTACTCAAGGAATAGGATATCTTTTTGTCATAACGCAATTGAATCGCTGTAAGACAATTTAGCACCTTATTTTGTAAGTTATCCCTGGTCTACAGGGAATGTATATATCCATAAATAATAAACAAAAATCTTCTTGCAGTTGTTCTGGTGGTATAGTCAGTCCCTGCAGGCTTTTTGCAGTAAACACTGTTTTTACATTACAGTTTATACATTACAGCCTAAGGATACCTCCAGTGGCCACTCCTCAGTTGGCTACTAGAGATGCTTCCTGGGGCAGTGCAGCACACTGTGCTGCACTGACATTCAATCAGTGTCTTCAAACTCTGCATGGAGATACTGAATGTTTCTCAAAGAGATGCATTGACTCTATGAGGAGATGCTGATTAGCCAGGGTTGTGTTTGACTTGTGCTGGCTCTGCCCCGATCTGCCTCCTTGACAGTCTCAGCTATTCTATTGCTTTCTAAAAGTGTAATTAGCTGAGTAATTTCCATGACATATGCATAGTCGCCTTTTCGGCATATGCGGTATAAAAAAAAAATAAAAAAATCCAAGGATACTTAGACACCTTATGTTTGGGAAAATTATCACCGCTATATTAATCAATAAAACATATAAATTATTAAAGGTCATTGTCAACATATTTAACATAACATTTCAGCCCCAACTCTTTTAACAATTCGACCCTGACAATGACCCCCATAAACAAACAATATTAACATATATTAACATAAATAACATCTAACCACTTAAACTATTGCCACCAAGGACATGATTCACCATGTTCCTCGATGTAGAGGTATACCAAGATACACCCTACACACACCAGGTTCGGAGCTACCAACGAGTTCCAACCAACCAAAATCTATCCAAACCTAACAGTGCTTAGTGAACTAAACTGTTACATCTGGACAAACAACCTACACCCCAACTTGTTTATCCATCCCCTGCCACAGCTCAGAGCTCGACACCTCGAACTACCGGAGCTCCTGCACCAAAAACAACGCCCGCTGCAATCCCTCTTGAAACTTCAACAACAGAAAGTCAACACCCACATCAGAGAGATGCACTCCATCTTGCCTATAATACTCTGCAAGCTGCTCTTCCAAATCCCTATGCCGGACCACAACGCCCCCAAACCATCTAACATAAGCTGCCATCAACTTATTCACCTCCCCCCTACTCTTAGCCACTGCCCTGGGATCCCTGGCGTGCCGCCACAGCAACCGCAGCACCATCTCAAACTAAACGACAACCACATTCAAACGATCAACTGCCTTAGCCTCTCCAAATCCTTGTCACCCCGCTAATTAAGTCTCTATGAGAAACTAAGTAAATAGAAAGGGAGGGGAACAGCGCTACAGTACTGATCACAAGAGGGGATAGAGCTGCACACCTGAAAGGAAGGGTAACCCTCAAACCCTTCAAAGAATGGAGAGAACAAAAGACAACAAATACAGGGTGCGCTAAATAAAATAAAGGGAGATGACAAAATCTTTAGGTACAATGTGGACCTTGAGTGAGTGTTCTTATGTTCTTTCTTTGGGATCTGAGTAGTCGAATATGGAATACAAAAGCAGAGAGGGGAGACCAATAGTGCAAAACCGTAATGCGGAAAGGATCACGAACAACACAGACGTGGAGAAGTGCCAACTTACAATTTAAAGAGCTAAGCTCAGCTCTAGGTAAAACAGCATACAGTGGTATTTAGTACTCCCCACATGTAGGATATTGCTGGACAATTGGAGGTGTCTTCACAAGATTCTTTACACCATCCCAGACAGACGTCAGCATATAAAATATATAAAAGATGGAAAAACCCAATGGTGCAATAACTTTGGTAATACTGCAACAACAGACAACACTGAGGTCCTAAGAGTGCCAACTTACAATTTAAAGAGCTATGACCAACTCTGAGTAAAACAGCATACAGTGGTATTTTAACTCCCCACGTGTAGGATATTCCTCTAATGATGCTTGCAGTGCCGGTCTTATGAAAATAAAATCACAAGAGAGGGCCCATAGTGTTTTCCATATATAAAATGACAGTGTAATAAAAATGAAACGTACTTACAGTGTTCAGAGCAGCCACACTGCTCTATGAACCAAGCGTGGGTGGAATAATCCCCACCAGGGATTTCTTTTGAAGTACTGGTTCTTGTTTAAAAAAAATCAGCCAGGATAAAACAGCAACATATAAAGTAAATGTACTAACCAAAGGTAAGTGGTAGTCACAAAATACTTTAATTAAAAACAAAGTAAAAATACACAACGCGTTTCGCCAAACAGTAGGCTTTTTCAAGCCTAACAGTAGGCTTTTTCAAGCTGTTTTACCTAGAGCTGGGCTTAGCTCTTTAAATTGTAAGTTGGCACTTCTCCACGTCTGTGTTGTTCGTGATCCTTTCCGCATTACGGTTTTGCACTATTGGTCTCCCCTCTCTGCTTTTGTATTCCATATTCGACTACTGAGATCCCAAAGAAAGAACATAAGAACACTCACTCAAGGTCCACATTGTACCTAAAGACTTTTTCATCTCCCTTTATTTTATTTAGCGCACCCTGTATTTGTTGTCTTTTGTTCTCTATGAGAAACTAACCCCAAATCATTCCCACCTGCGTGAATTAAAATAACATGAGGCATCTGACCTCCACCAAGCAATCTGAACAGCTGAGAACAGACCCCCTGCCAACCAGCCCCCCTTAAACCAAACCACTTAAGTTAGACCATCGAGCGCGGAAAGCCCAGCTACGTGCCGTGACGATGAACTGCGGCGCTCTAGTATACCCAATACACATATGAGTGTCCCAGCAACCAAGCGGTCCAACCTAGGGTGAAAAACATGTCAACAGGGAACAAAACAACAACCCACCACCCCCAACCAATATTTAAACTAAATGGTTGGGCCTCACATAAGACCTGAATCGTGCTGATTCCCATCTCCTGATCTTCTTGACCAGATCATGTATCGGTACTTACCCTTTCCAGGGGCCGGCCGGGGTCCTCTGTTCGAGCCGCGCGTGGTCCTGCTGCTTCACGAGCCGCGCGCGGCTCATCCGACGGCTGTAACAGAAAGGCGGGCAGGGACCGCGAGAAGCGGTCACGTGTCCCGCCTGACTCTAAGAGCGCGCCGCGGGTCTCGTGCGCGCTCTTAAAGGAACAGTGGAGAGCCTAAATTGGAAAAGGTCTCCCACTGGCCCCTTTCATGCCACATTCCACATACACTCACCTTTTGGGGGCGTGGATATGACAGGGGCCAATCAAATTAATTGCTAAGGTATATATATTCACCTTTTTCCCTTAGTACCTTGCCCTATTGTGGTTTCTGTTACAGTTCCCTTTAGCGCTTGTTGTGTTCAGTTGTGTTTCTTCGTACTTGACCTTGGCTTTGTTTCTGACTCCGTTATCTCTTTATCCTTATCTGCTCTGTTTGCCGGCGTTCTGATTTTTGTGTACCAGACCTCGGCTAGTCCTAGTTTATGCTGTCTCTTTGTGCCCTTGACCTCGGATCGTTCCTGACTCTCTCTCCTTTACGTCGAGTCCGGCCATTCTAAGATCCGGTAGACGTATCTCTGCTCTGTGCTGTCATTTGTTAAGCTGAATCCTGCGTGTTGGGGTATATCACCGTTACATTACGATAGGGCCATGGACCCCGCAGATTTAGCTCAGCAGATGGCTTCTCATGAGGCTAGATTTGTAGAGCAGGATCACCATATGGATCAGATAGCCCAGGCTCTCCAGACGTTCTTATCTAGAACCATTCCAGCAACCGTACCTAACCCTCCTACACCTCTTCTTCCTGATGTATCTACATTAACCAATGCTTCGGCTCATTTAACGCCTCCTCCCAGGTATGGAGGGGAAGCTAAGACATGCAGAGGTTTCATAAATCAAATAGAATACCACTTTGAGATGTATCCACGTTCCTTTCCCACTGATAGGTCTAAAGTTGGGTTCCTTATGCACCAACTTACTGATAAAGCACTTGAGTGGGCAAATCCTATTTGGGAGGCTAATGGACCTATGGTGCATGATTTCAATAGTTTCCTTACGGCTTTTTGTAGAACTTTTGACACAACTAAAAGGTCAAAAAATGCCGCCAGAACCTTAATGAGAATTAAACAGGGTTCTAGGTCTGTTGCTGACTATGCCATTCAGTTTCGTACCCTTGCTTCACAGGTAGATTGGACCAACAATGGGTTAACTACTGCATTTTTGGAAGGTCTATCTGACACTATATTGGATGAGGTAGCGGCTAGGGAGCTTCCTATCGCATTAGAGGACCTTATTGACTACCTCATTGATATAGATAATAGGATTCGTAACAGACTCTATACTAAGAACAGGAATAGACGTTTGGTTACACCTATTAACCCCAGAGTTGATAAACCTGAGAGTTTCAAAGTATCAGAGGAGGAACCCATGCAGTTAGGGGTTGCCAAACTCTCTGATACTGAAAAATTGCATAGGAGAAGGGATGGACTCTGCCTGTACTGTGGTAGGAGAGACCATATGATAAAAGAATGTCCCGTGCTTCCGGAAAACTCTCGCACCTAAGGCCTTATAAGGGACTGGCCTTGGGTGTGATATCTAAGTCTCCAAAACTGCCTCCTAACCGATTACATCTCCCTATTTCTCTGCATATGGGAGAGAATTGCATAGCTGAAAACATACTAGCCCTGGTTGATTCCGGGGCAGCTGAGAACTTCATAGACTCTGGTTTTGTTGAGAAAAACAACATTCCCATCAGAGAGAAGGAGATACCCTTGGCCGTTGAGGCCATAGATGGTAGACCATTAAGTTCCCCAGTTGTTACACATGAAACTGTACCGTTACACATGTATACAGGGGTTTTACACTTTGAAACCATCTCACATCGTGTTAGGGTACCCATCAGGGCCGGCCTTAGGGCTTTAGGTGCCCTGTGCAAAAAATCTTCACAGCGCCCCCCCTTCCCCACTCCTTCCCCCCATCCATCCCCCTTCCCACACACCCTGTCACACACACACACAGGCAGACAGCCATACACACGCACACACACAAACACACGCAGGCAGTCACACACAGACAGCCACACACAAACACACACACACACAGACATAGAATGTGATGGCAGATAAGAACCATTAGGCCCATCTAGTCTGCCCAGTCAGTCACACATAGGCAGTCACACACACACACACACACAGGCAGACAGCCACACACACACACACAGGCAGACAGCCAAACACACACAGGCAGACAGCCACACACACAGAGGCAGACAGACAGACACACACAGTCACACACACACACAGGCATACAGTCACACACACAGACAGTCAAACACACAGACAGTGACACACACACAGGCAGACAGTCACACACACACACACACACACACAGGCAGAAAGTCACACACACAGACAGTCAAATACACAGACAGCCACACACACACACACACACACGCAGACAGTCACACACACAGAGAGTCAAACATACAGTCACACACACACAGGCAAACAGCCACACACACAGGCAGACAGTCACACACACACACACACAGTCACACACACACAGGCAGTCACACACACAGTCACACACACAGGCAGACAGTCACACACACACAGAAAGTCACACACACACACACACACACACACACACACACAGACAGTCATACACAGACAGTCACACACTCACACACAGACACACACACACACACAGACAGTCACACACACAGACAGACAGTGACACACACACACAGGCAGACAGTCAAACACACAGACACACACACACACACACACACAAGCAGACAGTCACATAGTTACCTCTGTTAATTATGGAGGCAGACAGGCAGTGCAGCTCCTGGATTCTGGTTGTTGGGGGAAGCAGGGACTCCTTCCTGCTTCCCCTGCAGCAGTTTTCCGGTGCTTTTAGCTCCGCCCCGCCGCACAGTAAGCTCCGCCCCCGCTGCACGGCAAGCTCCGCCCCGCCGCAATTTGTTTTTTTTTTTATTCCGCCGGCCATGTGTGAGCTGTGTTGGCAGCAGGGCGCCCCCTGCTCCATGGCGCCCTGTGCGGCCGCACAGCTCGCACACCCCTAAGGCCGGCCCTGGTACTCATGGTTACGTTGTGGTAGGAGAGACCATATGGTAAAGGAATGTCCTTTGCTCCCGGAAAACTCTCGCACCTAAGACCTTATAGGGGACTGGCCTTGGGTGTGATTTCTAAGTCTCCTACATTTCCTCCTAACCGACTGCTTCTCCCTGTTTCTTTACATATGGAAGAGAGTTGTATCGTTGAAAATGTATATGCTCTGGTTGACTCTGGGGCAGCTGAGAATTTTATAGACTCTACTTTTGTAAAGAAAAACAACATTCCCATCAGGGAGAAGGAGATACCCTTGGCCGTTGAGGCCATAGATGGTAGACCATTGATATCTCCAGTTGTTACTCATGAGACTGCACCGTTACACATGTACACAGGGGTTTTACACTATGAAACCATTCGGTTCCAGGTCATCACCTCTCCCTCTTCACAGTTAGTGTTGGGGTATCCATGGTTACGTACCCACAATCCCATTTTCGACTGGGAGTCAGGGCAAATAAAATCATGGAGCAAGGCCTGCCACGAGTCTTGTACTATTGAAGTCACCCCTCTGAATTCTATTAATGTTCCTACTACTCCACCTTTGTCTACTGTTATACTTATCTCTCAAGACTGTCTTCGATAAAAGGGAGGCTGACAAATTACCGCCTCACAAACCCTACGATTGTGCTATCGATTTATTGCCTGGCACTATATCTCCAAAGGGCAGGGTGTACCCTTTATCTATTCAAGAAAACCGTGTCATGGAGGAGTATATTAAGGAATCACTTGAAAAAGGGTTTATTAGGAGATCCTCTTCTCCGGCTGGAAGAAGAAAGAAGGTGATTTAAGACCGTGTATCGATTATAGAGGTCTAAATAAAATCACCATAAAAAATGCATACCCTATACCTTTAATCACAGAATTATTTGACAGCCTCAAACATGCTACTGTATTCACTAAATTGGACCTTAGAGGTGCATACAATTTAATACATATTAAGAAAGACCACGAATGGAAGACGGCATTCAACACTAGATCTGGTCATTACGAGTATGCTGTTATGCCATTTGGTCTCTGTAACGCCCCAGCAGTATTTCAAGAATTTATTAATGATGTCTTAAAGGGACTCTCCAGGGAGGCAATTTTACTTACCTGGTTCCAGCGCCGGGAGCCTCGTGAAGCCGCGCCCCCTATTTCGTCAAAATGACGAAATAGGCGGGCGCGAGCAGGGAGCAATCAGACGCTTCCATTTGGAAGCGTCATTGCTCCCTTGTGCGCATGCGCGGCATCGCCGCACATGCGCACATACTTCAGAGGGCGGCATTCATGCCGCCCTCTGAAGTCCTGAGCGCACTACCGCGCATGCGCGTGGTGTGCGCGGCCGCGAGCTGAGCTGAGTGACAGCTCAGCTCGCGGTCTTTGCCCGCCCCCTCCTCCGCTGACAGGCTGGAGAGAGAAGGCGCGCACACAGTGCCTTCTCTCTCCTGAACACGTCAGACGTATTTTAATACGTCTGACGTGTCCAGGGCCTTTTTAGGGCCCTGCGTGATAGGAAGTCCTTCTAGTGGCCGTCTGAGTGACGGCCACTGGAGGTATTCCTATCAATCAATGTAAACACTGTATTTTCTCTGAAAATACAGTGTTTACATTAGATTGCCTGCAGGGAGCTATAGATAATACCTGAACAACTACATTAAGCTGTAGTTGTTCAGGTGACTATAGTGTCCCTTTAAGAGACTTTATTCACACATTTGTAATTGTGTACTTGGATGACATATTAATGTATTCTACAGATTTACACACTCATCACAGACATGTTACAACAGTTCTGAAGACCCTTCTTGCTAATGGTCTTTATTGTAAACTGGAAAAATGTCTATTTGACCAATCCGAAGTCCAGTTTTTGGGGTATTTGATTTCCGCTAAAGGTTTTCGTATGGATCCCCAGAAGCTTTCTGCTGTCATAGAATGGCCTCTACCACAAGGTTTAAAAGCCATTCAGCGTTTTCTTGGTTTTTCTAACTATTATAGACGCTTTATTAAAGGTTTTTCTTCTATTGTAGCGCCTTTCACCCATATGACTAAAAAAGATGGCAATACTCGTGTCTGGTCCCCCGAGGCACTTCAGGCTCTTGAATTTCTGAAAACTACTTTCCCCTCTGCTCCTATTTTACAGCATCCTGTCCCCTCACTGCCTTATATTCTTGAAGTTGATGCTTCTGATATCGGGGTAGGTACTTTCTTGTCCCAAAGAGAGTCGCCTGAAAAGCCATTGCATCCTTGTGGCTTCTTTTCCAGACAAATGTCCAAAGCTGAAAATAATTATGATGTGGGTAATCGTGAACTCCTTGCTATTATTTTGGCACTTAAAGAATGGAGACATTTGTTAGAAGGAACTAAGGATCCCATCCTCATTTTTACGGATCACAAGAACCTATCCTTCCTTGGTGAAGCAAAAAGATTGTCTTCTAGGCAGGCTGGGTGGTCGCTGTTTTTGTCCCATTTCAATTATATTATCACCTATAGGCCAGGTGATCGCAACACTAAAGCAGACGCTCTGTCCAGACAGTTCAAAACTGTTGACAAACAGGAGCTTGATGTTACTCCTGTCATTCCTCTGGACAGGATAATAGACACTACTATTTTGTCTATTTCTTCATCCCTCTTGCAGACCATACAGGCTAAACAAAGCATGGCACCTAGCGAGAGGCCTACTGATAAACTGTTCATTGATATTCCCGAGAGACGGGATATTCTGTCATTGTATCATGACACTAAGACTGCTGGACATCCTGGTATTTCCAAAACGGTGTCAGCTGTTTCTCGATATTTTTGGTGGGGTTCCTTACGCAAGGATGTCACCGACTATATAGGTGCTTGTACTACTTGTGCCTGTAGGAAATCTTCTCGTAGAGTTCCTTGTGGGCTGTTGCATCCGTTACACGTTCCCGAGAGACCTTGGTCTAACCTATCCATGGATTTTATTGTTGAATTGCCCCCTTCGAATGGTAACACAGTTATCCTGATGATAGTAGATCGGTTTTCCAAGATGGCTCACTTTGTGCCTCTTCCCAAGTTGCCCACGTCCAGGGACCTGGCACTTATCTTCGCTAGGGAGGTGTTTCGGTTGCATGGCGTTCCCGTATCCATTGTGTCCGATAGGGGTAGCCAATTTATTTCCATATTCTGGAAAGCCTTTTGTTCGGAAATGGGTATTTCTCTCTTGTTTTCTTCCGCTTACCACCCCCAGTCTAATGGAGCTGCTGAACGAGCCAACCAGTCTCTAGAGCAGTACCTTCATTGTTTTGTGTCCCAACATCAGAACAATTGGGCTGACCTTCTTCCTTGGGCTGAATTTGCTCAGAATAACGCTACTCATGATTCTTCCGGTAAAAGACCTTTTTACGTTGTCTATAGCCGGCATCCCGTTGTTCTTCCGTCTGCATTCTCCTCACAGGGCATGCCAGTTCTGGATGAGCATTTGGCTGGTTTGCGTAATACTTGGGAGCAGGTTCAGCGTTCTTTAGTGGATTCCCCTGCTCGCCAGAAGGTTCAGGCTGACAAGCGTTGCAGGGCGGCTCCTTCTTATGTCGTGGGGGACAGGGTTTTACTTTCCATGCGAAATATTCGCCTCCGGGTGCCTTCTATGAAGTTGGCTCCCCGCTTTATTGGTCCTTATCGTATTTTGCATAAGGTCAATCCTGTTTCGTATACCTTGGGTCTTCCTACGAACCTGCGTATTCCTAATGTCTTTCACACCTTATTGTTGAAGCCTTACGTACGCAACCGCTATACCCGGCATACTCCTCCTCCCCCTCCTGTCTCTTTGGAGGGTCATGAGGAATTTGAAGTTGCTGCTGTTCTTGACTCTTGTTTCCTTAGGGGTCGACTTCAGTACCTGGTGCATTGGAAGGGCTATGGGCCTGAGGAGCGCAGTTGGATTTCCGCTGACGCTGTTCACGCTCCTCGCCTTGTACGTTCTTTCCATTCTCGTTTTCCTGCCAGGCCTGGTCCTCCCCGCCCAGAGGGTGTGTCCTCAGGAGGGGGTACTGTAGCGGTACTTCTCCTTTCCAGGGGCCGGCCGGGTTCCTCTGTTCGAGCCGCGCATGGTCCTGCTGCTTCACAAGCCGCGCGCGGCTCATCCGACGGCTGTAACAGAAAGGCGGGCAGTGACCGTGAGAAGCGGTCACGTGTCCCGCCTGACTCTAAGAGCGCGCCGCGGGGGCACCGACCAACAAGACACCAGGCACGCTGCCAACCCCGGCACTGCACATAGTGTAACTGCCAAGCCTTTTTCAAAAACGTCAGTCTCGGACCGACAAAAATTAATCACCACCCGATTTTCCCAAATTTCCACATCCGACCATCAGAGACCGTCAGCACCTGAACCATTGCTGCTGACTAACTCACTAATTCTGAATACACCGAAGAAAGCCCAGCTAAACGCCACTGAGAAAAACAAAACCTCATATTCTGAGAAACAAACGCACAAGAGGGTACCCAGCAATCGCTGCAGAATTTCAAAAGAAACCAACCGGCGCAAATCTGCCAACGACCTTCTTCTCCGAACCCCGTTATAGCTTGCCGTACCAGAAAATGTTTAGTTAATTCCTCCCAACCATTGAGTTTAAACAGGAAAGCCAACGCCGTCATATTGCGCCCAGCCACCGACGGAGACATCCCCTCCACAAATAACGGGCAGAGGAACCACAACAAAGTGTTGAAACGCTCCGCTCCCGATACCTGACCCCCCAGTACACCCCCATAGCAGCGTCCCAGTCATTCCAGACCTTTACGTAGGCCGCCCAGGTGCCAGTGACCCCTTTATGAGTCCCCCAAGCAAAAGGTCCTGAGTCGCCACACATCCTCTGGACACCGCATACCCTCCTCTTCCTTACCTTGAGCCGCCTCCCGGAATCTGTCCCACTGAAATCGGGAAAGCGAATCAGCCACAGCATTCAGCCACCCCGGTACATGCTGAAACACAATTTTAAATTGCATGCAAACCAACACAAAGTGGCAAAGTAGCTGAATGACAGTGAGGTAGGTTGTGCGACAGAGTCCTGACCTGTCTACTCTCGTGTCGGGACCCCTTCGATCCATTCCCAGCCTACCTGACGTCCCGAACCCCGGTGCTGTGGTCGCTCCTTTCAGCCTGCACCCTAGAGCCCCCCCGGAACACCCACTAGAGGAACCTGACCTGCTACGCACGCCTCCCGTCATCCTAACAGGGGAACTCCGGCAACTCTCCCGCCTATGAACCACAGGTGAGCCCCTGCTGTAACTCCGCCCTCGGTCGCTGCGACTGCTCCGACACCTCTACTGTGACCTGTGCCTGCCAGCGCCCCACATGGACCCAATGTGCCTGTCCTGAGGTGACCCTGGGAACATACTAGCGCTGAAAGCCCACTCATGCGGGAGATAAGCTTGACCGCCTGTCCTGCGCCCTGTGAGGTGTGGACGCTCTCCTGCCCACATCCTGACTCAGGTCCCTTGTCCTCACTGCCCACCACTGGCTACTCCTGCTCCCTCCCGGCGTCCCCGACCGTGACCTGGGAGGTGACCCTGGGGACATACTCTGCTCCCACGACTGCCGAGGGGACAGGAGACCCGCCTCTCCGCAACATGGGACTCCGCTGCGGCCTGGGCACCTAACGCTAAGGCACGCTCCGCCCGCCCACTGCCTAGAGACTTTTGACCCACCAGGGGTAGGGGATGACTCACTGAGCATGAGACCAGCTGCCGCTCCTCTGTGACCAACTGCACTCCCAGCGCCTTTTCCGTCTGCTGCAGAGCCTGCCATGCCAGTGGAACTCTTGTGCGCCTGAGACGTCCTGCATACACGGCCCGACTGGACAGCCGCATGCGCCAAACCTGGATTCACGTGCTGAACCTGCACCTGCATCCGTACGATCCTGTTCGCTGCCCGACAGCCCCTCCATGCCCGGCCCGAACGTTCGGCAGATTTCCGTCGTACCTGTGTGTGCCCATCCCGTTCACTGGAACCGGCATTCACCTGTTCGAGGCCCGAGCTTCCCGCCTGCCTCCACAGCCTCCGGCCCAGCTGGCAGCGACTGTGTCGCCCTCCTACGCCCAGTGGATGCTTCTCCAGGGCTCAGACATTGCGCCGGTTGGGTCCTCCGAGCCGGTCGTCCAGGACTCGCCTTGGCCATCGTGGTGGACCGTCCCCAAACCCTAGTCACCCCTCCCCACCCCCCAAAAAAATGGTCCCCCTACATACCCCCCTCACCCTAAAAATAATGAGGGGGGAGTCAATAAAGCTAAAAACCTGTAAATAAATAAAAATAAACTTAACATTAGATGTCTTCTTTTTTCTAAAATCTTCTTTCTTCAGCCCCCAAAAAGGGCAAATAAAAAGCCAATATAACCGTCGCACTTTGAAAAAAAAAAAAAAAAAAAAAAAAAACGAGCGCAAAAAAAGGGTGAAGAAGGATTAATTTTTTTTCCGGTCTTTTTTTTTTTTTTTTTTTAAAGTGCGACGGTTATATTGGCTTTTTATTTGCCCTTTTTGGGGGCTCAAGAAAGAAGATTTTAGAAAAAAGAAGACATCTAATGGTAAGTTTATTTTTATTTATTTACAGGTTTTTAGCTTTATTGACTCCCCCCTCATTATTTTTAGGGTGAGGGGGGTATGTAGGTGGACCATTTTTTTTTTGGGGGGGGGAGGGGTGACTAGGGGTTTGGGGACCCCTAGTCACCTGGGGGACACACATTTTTTTTAGGGCCCCCACCCGCCGCTCAGGGAGGGGGGACCCTTTTTTTTTTTTTTAACAGTGAGCAGCCACAGGCTGCTCACTGTTTAATAGACATGCCCCTACTCACGGTATTGCGAGTAGGGGCACAATTTACTAATACTAAATAATTTTTACTTAGTATTAGTAAATTTGTCTGAAAGACCCCCCCCAAAAAAAATTAAAATAGGGGGCGGACCGAACATCGCATATGTTCGCCATCCGTGGCGAACGCGAACACGCTATGTTCGCCAGGAACTATTCGCCAGCGAACCGTTCGGGACATCACTAGTCTTGGTATTTATTAAAAAAAAATAACATCCAATGTTAGCTCCAGATGGATGGCAAGCTACAGGGACCAATGTGATAAATACAAATCTCATTAATTTCATATTTTCAATTCACAGCAGCTAACGATAAGCTGGTTTTAGCTAACCTTTTGGGAGCAGAGATAAGAGTGATCTGGAATATGGATATTCTGCAATCATTAGCATAGTAAAATAATCCATGATACTTAATGTTATTTTACAAAAAAAAATGTCTTCTTAAAAGATGTGATGGGATAAATGGTCTTGCAAATATTATCTTCTTAGAGTAAAAAGTCTCCAGAATTTTGAAAGTTTAAAAATAAACAATGCATATACATGAGGTATGGCAAATCTGATTAAGCTTTGCTTGTGTGCCTGAACTACGGTCTGATACATATATTATAAATTATATTGCATATGGAAGATAGAGTCAGATTTAAATAAATGAATGTATGCATACATATTAACAATGCATTCTGATGACACTAATGCAATTCAAATATGCTAATTAAACTCTATATTTAAATAATTATGTTATATGTTTCCTGCAAGATGGCTACCACAAATTAATGTTTGCTGAGTGGTCAACTATTCTCCTAAAATATACAAATAGTGTCACACTAACTAAAATAGGCAGTGTAGACAGCTGCCTATTGGCCTCAGTCTCGTAGTGATTCCTCTCAATACTACAAATATCAATTTTTTAATAATAATAATAATAATAATTTGCAATAATTTGCAGTGTAAGTTAGTCGTCCAAAAGTCTGTTAGCAACCAGAAAGTGCGTCTAGTGGCTGTCTCATTGACATTGCAGTACAAAGTGGAACACTGCACCCAGACCACCTCAATGAGATTAAGTGGTCTGGTTGACTCAATTCCCCCCGTCCCTTCCATGTGATTCAATTTCCCCCCATTCCCTACAATGTGTCAGTTCCCGCACCCAGTCCCTTTCATATATCTCAACCCCCCCTGCCCCCGACACTCCATGTGTCAATTCCCCTGTCCCTTCTTGTCCCTATTCCTTCCATGGGTTAATCCCCCCATCCTCTCATTGTTTCTCTCACCATCCGCCTCTGTATCTGCTCTCATCCATGTAGCGTGGCTCTCAGGGAGCACTTCCTGTCAGACTGGGTAGAGGGGAAACAGAGGATCCAGATTCCTTTTGGGATGAGCAGCCTGCCCCACCCCCAGTTTGAGATACCCCTTTGGAGGTGACCACAGGAAAATATAAATTTGAGCAGGTTTTGGATAGTAATGTCACTTTAATTATAATTTTCATTTGGTATAGAGAAGATAAATAATATGCGTGTGCTGTTCCTTAATCTGTATTATGTATACATTTTGGTCTCTACAGCAGCACTATTCCATAGACATGCATGTCTCCCCCAATTTCCTTTTTGTCTTTACTATGTGTGTGCTTGGGGAGACTGTCTGTGGGGAGGCTGTAGTGGTTATGGTTTTTGGAATATATCCTTTCAGGTATATTTAATTAAAGATTTTGGGGATTTAATGCAAAAAACATTCTACTGAATGTCTCGATAAAGAAAACACTCTTTTTGTATTTTCTGAAACTTTTTATCCAAAGCCCACAAAACCCATGAATATAATGTTAAATCCTTACTGGCTACTTTGACTTTGCTGGTGTTTAGAACGTTCCACGGGTTGCTAAGTTGTTAATATATTGACTGATAACTAGAAATCACATGAATATTAAATCTTTACCCGTGAAGAAACAGATATAGCAAAAAATGTAAAACACATTTAAAAATGATTGGAGCCTTAAAATATGCAGAATAAATATTCATATCCTTTACTTATCCCTCAAAGATACTTTTCTGCGCATACTAAGCACAGGATTCATAATTTATTGCTTAACTAATATCAACTTTTCAAGGAAGAATATTGAAAGAGTCATTTTATCTCACTTGTGCGATCTTAAAAAAAATAATAATTTCTGGCTGAATTTACAAGAGCAGCTCACAATGGGGGGGGGGGGGGGGGGGAGGGTGAGGGGAGAACAGTGGAGGGGGGAAGGAATACTATATCTTAAAAAGTAATCTGCTGAATTATGTAAAGAAAGCTAAACTTATTGAGAGTATGACATAACAGCAATTATTCGGCATAACTAAGGAATATCATCAGCTTCCTCTATGATGGTATCAATATATTATCCATAGTGTCGAGCAAAATGTGTGGTAACGGTCAACAAACTTCCATAATATTACCAGTAATGCTTTCAAGTATGATATTTAACCCCTTCCCAACGCTAGACGAAAATTTTCCGTTGTGCGAATTTTTCGTCATTTACTAAAGTTAAACCCAGATTGCCGCAATCGAGGCGATCGCGAGGTTAAAGCTCCTCCGGCACACCAGGAGCACCCAATCGCGCTGTCCCTGCAGCTGTGATCACTCTGACAGGCTGTCAGAGCGAGCACATGTGCTGCAGGGACTCCTGGTCTGTCTCCCTGTGCTTCCGCGGTCACTGAGGATTAACTTTTATTTATTTTTTACCATTAGAGGTTAAATTTATTTTATTAATGAATTTAAATATTTAAAAAATTTATATTTAGTTAGCTGAATAGGTAAGTGGAAGTTAGTGGGGAATTGGGGAATATGGTGTTAGGCTAGCTAGGGGTTAGCGTTACAAAAACATTTTTAAAAAAGCTTTAAAAAGTTTTTAAAAAGTGAAAAAAAGTTTTAATAACGTTTAAAAAAAGTAAAAAAAAACCTTTACCCAGTCCTAATAAAAATTAACCCCTTCCCTGACAGTTGATCACTGCCTACAGTGATCAAAATACAGATCACAGTATTATACTTTTTTTTTAACCCCTGAGGATTAACTTCTATTTTTTTTTAACCCTCAGTGGTTCAATTTTCTCATTAATTAATTAATTAAAATATTTTAAAATTATATATTTTGCTTGCTAAGGTGGGTGGGAGTTATGGGAAATTGGGAAATTTAGAAAATTTGGGAATTGGGAAATTGGGAAATTTAGTTAGTTCTGCTTACTGCAATTTAGGGGTTAACGGTAAAAAAAGTTTATCAAAATTTTAAAAGTGTAAAAAAGTTTTAAGAAAGCTTAAAAAAGTTAAAAAAAATTAATAAGTAAAAAAGTTTAAAAACAAATTTTCAAAAGTTAAAAAAGTTTAAAAAAGTAAAAAATTACTTTAAAAAATGCTCATTACCACTATACCTGAAACAAACTAGCGAAAAAATGATCCCACGCTAAGGTTCAAAATATTCCTTTTGAAATACCCCAGGGTGTATTCTTTAAAAAATTGTATGCGTTTGTGGGGTAGTTTATCAGCTAAACTACTCCAAAATGGAACATGGACACAGCATAAAAATTTATAAAAAAAACTGAATGGCTGCGTCTCAAATGTGCCCCTTCAACATCCCCTTCAACATCAACATCCACGTATACCTGGCAAAGGTACATGCGGGGGTATTCCTATACTCCAACAACATACCTGAGCAACCTATGAAGTGTTATACTGCCAAAGCACACATAAGGTTTTCAAAATATACAGTTGACGCTCAAGGCGTGGGCCAAAAATGCAGAAAAAATGCTTATTACCACTACACTTGGTAAATATAGCGAAAAAATGGTCCAAAAAAAAAAAAAGGTTAAAAATATACCTTTTGTATTACCCCGGGGTGTATTCTTTAATAAATAGTATGTGTTTGTTGGATAGTTTGAATAACCAACCTGCTCAATTACTCCAAAATAGGACATGGACATAGCGTAAAAGTTTGACGTTTGAAAAAAAAATGGAAAGGTTGTGCCTCAAATGTGCCCCTTCAACATCCACATATACCTGACAAAGTTATATACAGGGGCAGGGGTATTGTTGAACTCAAACAACATAGTTGAGAAACATATTAAATATTATACAGCCGTAGCACACATAAGGTTTGCAAAATATACCGTGCAAACTCACTTTGTGTGTCAAAAAGGCAGAAAATAATGCATATTACCACTACGCATTGTACAAGCTAGCGGAAAAATGATTCCATGTCATGGTTCAAAATATGCCTTTTGAAATACCCTGGGATGTCTTCTTTAAGAAACTGTATGCCTTTAGTTGGAATATGTAGCCTGCTAAAGTGCTACAAAGTGGGACACAGGCGCATCAAAACCCTCCATGAAAATTCACACCTAAAAACCTGAACTTGTCACATCTCTTTTACAGCACTGTAACTTCACAAAATAGTGTCTAGGTCATACATTGGGCATATTGTTTTACTCAGAAGATGTAACTGAGCATAATCTGGGGGATTTTCTGACAGTGGCAAATATCAAGTGTAAGAAACACTCAGCAAAAATGCAACATGTCTGTAAAAATGCCATTATTTCTCCTCACCACAAACATTGACATAAATTGGTAAAAAATGGGGACAAGTTAAGGCACAATATATGCCATATAAGATACCCTGGAGTGTCTGCTTTCTCAAATGGAAGTCCTTTGTGGGGTTATTTGAATAGTCAAACTGCTATAATACCCCAAAATGAGATATAGGGCCATCAAATCCATCTATGAAAATAAAATTCTAACTATTGAAACTGAAAAAAGCCTTGTCTCTTATATGGCATTGTAGCTTCCCAGAATAGTGCCAAAGACATACAGCGGGGATATGGTTGTACTCAGCAGATGTAGCTGAACACAATATAGGGTTCTGTGCAAACACCAGCTTTACAACATACACATTACAAAAATCTTGTTATATGTGTATATGCCAAAATAGAGAAAAAACACAAATTTACTCGAATATTTAGCAGAGATTGGCGATGAAATGGCTATGTAAAAAGTGTCAAAATAACCTTAGGTAAATAGCCTGTGATGTCTACTTTATATAAATATATACCTTTGTGTGGTAATTGTGTTTTCTGTGATGGCTACTAAACTTACAAGACAAACATACCAACTTCTAAAATTGTTTCACATTTAAATTTTATTTTAGTCCTTATATTTTGTGACCTGTAACTTTCAAAATAAGCTGAAATCTTATACATATAATGTACTCTATAAATCAAGACAATTATGTCTGCTGTATATAATTTGGAAGGGAATCTCTCCCTCCCTGTGATGTAAATACTTTATTATTATTTATTACTCGTGTGTTACTTTCTCATCTTGAAGATTCATTAAACGTTCATTAAAAGTCTTAACTTTGTTATTAAATATTGGGTCTAGGCAGCCAGGTACTTATCATTCTCAGACAATTTGAGTACATGCCCCCTCCCCTTTTTCCTGCCTTACACCTATAAATAGTAGGTACTCCCAACTATCACTTTTTCAATTTATCACTCAGGTTTCAATATCTTCAGGGAGTCCATAAAAAACTGTACAAGTAAACATTATCTTTAAACTTTTCTCTAATAAGTGCCGACCTAATAAGTGCAGTGCCAAATAAATGAAAGATTTATTAGAACGAATCGCCGACCCAGGTCAGGGGTAGGACAAAATAACAAATGTGTATTCCACAAATTCTCTCCCCTGTAACATCAATAACGCTAATGACATAAACAGTGCTATTTTCAGAATTAAAAAAATATACCAACAACAAACTAGAAGCTATTGAGCGATAGCAAGTTTAAACCAATATATTGAACAAAAACTAGTCCCTAGGGGCCTATGTCCTGACTTACTTCTTCCAGACAAAGTAAACATGGAAGAGCAGGTACATGAATGGAACAGCATATTATTAGTGTCAGGATTATACTTGATCCAGCACGCAGAATAGTATCACACCTAGGACTAAGGATAACGTCTAACCGGACCTTAGAATGGCTGGACTTAATGTACCTGAGAATAGTCAAAATACTTGCTGAGGTCAGGGACACAGAAAGAGACAGAAAGATGAGGTTCAAATGATAACAAAAATTAGGGAAGTCAAAACAAAGCCAAAGTCAAATACCAGAAAAATGCAATCAGGAACACACTCTCGGATAACCAGCTAGTGGAAACCTCGACAGGGCACTGACAAAAAAAGGTAATTTGGGTTTAAATAACCCTCCTTAGGCTGTAATTGGCCGTCTCTGACCTCTGACCCCAAAAGATGCGTGCGCGTCTATGATGTGATGTCGCACGCACGTTGGCGACATCTTTGATGTGGGCTGAGGTAAGTCTCCTATTAAAACCGGAAACCACAGTGTCTCTAGGAACGCCGTACTCGCTGGGGACTAGGATAGAAGGAGGTCGGGCAGCAGTTTGCCGCGACCAAGGAAAGTATATGATTTATCTGTCGGCATAGCCGCTATGTTTCAGTGCAGCCTCGCCAGCAGAATCGTGGGGAGCCATGACAAATAGACTGTTCATTTAGACTGATGAACTTTCTAGATAAACCTGAATCTATCCACTACAAAGACATAAACTCCAAATTACAGAAAGAGATTGTGAACATAAACAAAAATTCAAAACCAACAGTCAATACCCACCTACGGAAAATAAATTACATCAAAATATTGAAAATTTTACACACCACTTAAAAGTGAAAAAAATTAAGTTCCAGAGAGACTTTAAAGACTTTAAAGAAGACGATATCTTTAAACAACAACGAACAACGGAACAGATGTAAACGGTACAATAACCGTACAGACTCCAGCTCCGCTGAAACTGAATGGTAGGACCCCGGGGAGCAGCTCATCCTCCCGCTCTAGAACATGAACACCATCCAGAAATAGAACCACTCACCCTACGATTAATAAAGGCATCCGAAGAAATACTGAAAGATCAGTATCCCTCTTAGACACACGTATTCCCACTGACTGCTAAGAATCCACCCCTTCTACTTCATCTTGTTTCGATCAGGGTTTACTACAGCAACAGAGGGTGAGACTACAAGACCGAGACAAATGGGCATTCAAGCCCCAGCACAAACAGGAGCATTAAACACTAACAGGGTGGTCAACTTGTCAGATTTCCCTTTACTTCCTAGACATCTCTTTTTATTAAACAAAGGTCTTTCCTTTGTCTCTACACCTAAATGGGACAAATTCGAGTGGTCAACAGATATCCAGAAAATTGGTTCTAGAGATTAGTCACCAATGACAACAATTTAAAACTGCCAACGAAATGGGCATGGCGACTCAAGACCTTACATGTGTTCAGACTTTAGTGGATCTACTAAACAAACAAGATCAACTAAAAACCAAATTACAAATTTGAAACCAATGAGTTGGTTTACGCCCAACTTAAATGAAGTCTCCCAGGTAGATCTATCTTTGCAGTTCATGACACAAGAACTAGAAACCAGCATGACAGATCTTACACTACCACAGAATTTAACTTGAAACGAACGTAAGGCCTTAAAGGAACTTAAACAGGCAAAACATTTTATAATTAAACCCGGAGACAAAGGTGGGAATATTGTCCTGTTATCACGAGCTAAATACATAGATATTTGTATGACACATATCTCTGACAGAGACTGTTACCAGGAGTTAGAATCTGACCCAACTACTACATTTGTAGAAGATCTGAACATCTTAATACTCAGTGCACTTGACAATAAATTGATCAGTACACAAGAATTAAAATTTCTTCTACCTCATTACCATCCTACCATTGCCACTTTTTACTGTCTGCCCAAGGTACACAAGAACATTACTGCCCCTTCGGGCAGACCTATAATATCTGGTAATATTAGTCTTCTAGAACGACTGAGCAAATATTTAGCAAATATTTTACACCCATTCGTAACAAAATTACGATCCTATCTGCAGGATACAAAAGATACCCTGTGGCATTTGACAATCTCCAGGTTCCACCCTACACGCAGCTGGCCAGTATGGATGTTGTATCATTATATAGTAACATCCCTCATAACATAGACATTGAAGCATGTAAATAATTTCTTGATCAGACATCCTTGCGGAACCAACAAAATAAATTTATTCTGTCTCTTTTGGACTTTGGACTTATAAAAAATTATTTCATTTTCAACAGCAAGTTCTACCTTCAGCTCACTGGCACTTCCATGGCTACTGCGTGTGCACCAAGCTTCGCTAACCTGGTCTTGGGATGGTGGGAGCAGCATGTTATTAATTCTCCCACTCTCACTATACACCACCAGTACATTTTGCAGTGGTATAGATATATAGATGACATACTGCTCCTATGGACAGGCTCTACGACAGCATTTGAACAATTTGTCAACCTTCTTAACCTAAACAATATAAATCTCAAGCTCACCCATGTTATACATGAGAGCGAGATGGTCGTTTTGGACATAAAAATCTTACTATCACCTTATGGAACCATTCAGACCCAACTTCATTGTAAGTCTACCTCCACAAATAGTCTCCTTCATTGGGAGAATCACCATCCGTACCGACTTAAATCTTTCATTCTGTATGGACAATACTTAAGAGCATGACGAAATTGTTCAGAGGATGATACTTTTCTTCAAGAATGCCAAGAACTCAGGTCCAGATTTAGAGCCCTAGGATATCCCAATAGAGTTTTAAGACAAGCTTTTCAAAAAGTCCATAACATAGACAGATCAGACAGTCTCAAAACCATTAGAACCCATCCAAATCCACCAGATGTATTGCCACTTTTGATGCGGGTTGGCCAATAATGACAGACACTCTCAAAAAACATTGGCCAATCCTAACACACAATCAAGAACTAAAAAGTCTCTTCCTTCCCTACCCTGACAGCTCGAAGATCTGTCATATTAATTTTCATAATGCAAACCCGGACAATCTCCGTATTCAAGCTGTTGAAAAACTCATCATGAACTCACGGAAAGGTAACTGTAACCTCAAACGTCTCCAAAGAGAATCTTTATTTACAAATTTAAAACACTGGCACCTGAGGGGTTAAATGAAAGAGATTAATTATACCCCCTTCATACACCTATAATCCACAAGGTTGGTATAATCCAAAATTTTAGGGTCCAGTCATACTGTTCTGATACCTATATCAATCAGCTTATCAGTTATCAGTATATCAGTTATTTTTGCCCCTCCCCCTTTTCTTGGGCTTTATTATATACAACTGTATACATTCTATTGACACTCACATAGACTTTTCATGGTTTTCATGTAAGTATCACATTCTTACATATCTTTATCTTTTTAAATCCTATTATGTTGCGATTAAGTTACATAGTTACATAGCTGAAAAGAGACTTGCGTCCATCAAGTCTTCCTCACATATGTTGTTGCTGTTGATCTCACATGACAACATACATTATGCATCTATTCAATCAGCATTGTTTCTCCCCGTTAGATTTTTGATCTCTTTAATCCTTGAACATTATTTGAGTACTCATTAACCCACATTGCATATATGTGGGGACCTCTATAAAACAATTCATGAACTTATCAACCTAGAGGCACTAATTTCGGACACTATTAGTTGTGCATTTTTGCTACGATCCCTTTATAATTGGGTATTTCTTTATCCTTAATAACACTCAAGGATTCACAGATGCCTTTTGTTTAAACAAGCTTAATCTTGAACTTCAGACCAAGTTGGTCTTTAAGACCGCCTCCAAACCTTCCGGACGTCATTTCAGGGAGTCACATATGTCAATCACCGATCTAACCTTCTGACTGGAGCCTTGTCTCCACCAATTATAGTCTATGATTACATTTTTGAACCTTGGCTTTCCTAGGATAGTTTCCCCCTGAAGAGCCGCCAAACCGTTGAAACGCGTGTCGGGTCTCCCGTAATACCTACGATCACTCACAGAATTGACCAGTTGATCTAAGAGCTATTATACCACTTGAGCTATTATACCACTTGGTTCTGCAATAAGTCTATAGTATGTTCACTAGCTGCTAGATAACACTATTTAGTGAAGGTGTCCCCTCACTGGACGCAATTTACCCTGTGATACTTTTGTTGCTCTCGGGTATCCTAGTAGTGTTTTTTCATTACATGCATTCAATTTATGCAGGGTCAGACTTCTTACGTGGTAATTTTGTTATCCCTGTTCTCTCAGCCAGTCGACACACTTGGCAATCCGGTGAGATATTGACATAGCTACAGCAAGATCATTTTAAGTGTTAACTTTATTATTGAATATTGGGTCTAGGCAACCAATTACTTATCATTCTCTTACAATTGGGTACACGACCCCTCCCCTTTTTCCTGCCTTAGACCTATTGATAGTAAGTACTCCCAACTGTTACTTTTTCAACATAAATGAATTTATTTTTAATTACTTTTCCTAAGCTGGACATATTATGCACACACTTTAATTGCCAAAACTGTGACAAAAAAAAAAAGTTCTTTTTTTGGGGCATTTTTTTTAAAATAATTATTGATAATTTATCTATGTATATGTGATATCGAATTAAAGCCATTTTTGCTGTCTAAAAAACGGTATATAACATAAGTTGGTGCAATAAATGACAGAGACATAAACAGTAGAGATGTCGCGAACATAAAATTTTCCATTTGCGAACAGCGAATGCGAATTTCCGCAAATGTTCGCGAACAAGCGAACCGGGCGAACCGCCATAGACTTCAATGGGCAGGCGAATTTTAAAACCCACAGGGACTCTTTCTGGCCACAATAGTGATGGAAAAGTTGTTTCAAGGGGACTAACACCTGGACTGTGGCATGCCGGAGGGGGATCAATGGCAAAACTCCCATGGAAAATTAAATAGTTGATGCAGAGTCTGGTTTTAATCCATAAAGGGCATAAATCACCTAACATTCCTAAATTGTTTGGAATAACGTGCTTTAAAACATCAGGTTTGATGTTGTATCGATCAGGTAGTGTAAGGGTTACGCCCGCTTCACAGTGACAGACCAAATTCCCAATTTAACGCACCGCAAACACCGCAAACTGTTGTCAGAGGCAGACACACCAAAGAAATGCCACACTGCTGAGCTCTGCAATGACGGCATTCTGGTGGTGGCAACAGAATGCGTTGATTGGCGTGCTGTCTGGCTGACCCCGGGTGCCGATGCATGCTGTCTGACTGTGCCACTAGCTCCTTGCGACGACCTCCCCCTGCTTCCAACTCGTCTCCGCCTCCTCTCTGTCTCCCCATCTGAACTTTCCCCCTGTTCTTCTTCTCTTCTAGCGGGCACCCACGTGACATCCACGGACGCATCGTCATCATCAACCGCTTCACTTGTATCTGACAAATCAGCAAAGGAAGCAGCAGCGGGTACAACATCATCATCATCACACCGTACGTCCATGTGTGTAATGCTGCCTGCCTGAGACATATCCCTGTTATCTACATCCTCTGGCAATAATGGTTGCGCATCACTCATTTCTTCCAACTGATGTGTAAATAACTCCTCTGACAGATCAAGTGAAGCGGCTGTGGTGCTAGTGTTGGTGGTGGCGGCAGGCGGGCGAGTGGTAACTTGAGAGGTGCCCGAAGCTAAGCTGGAGGAGGATGGTGCGTCAAGGTTCCGAGCGGAAGCTGTAGAAGATTGGGTGTCCTGTGTTAGCCAGTAAACTATGTCCTCAGAACTTTTCGAGTTCAGGATATGTGGCCTCTGAACACTGGGCATTATTCTAAGGCACCACGACCACGGCACAGCACCACGACCACGACGGCCCCTGCGGGGTGGCCTGCCTCTGCCTATCATTTTTTTTTCGATTAGTGGTACTATGTGTGCAAGCTACTGTGACAACAGATATGAGTGGCACTGTGCACTGGCAGAAGTTGGCAGAGTAGACGCTGTAGGCCTGACACACATGCTTGCAGACAACTAACTGCTATTCAATCTATTACAGTCAAAATTGTATTCTTTTTTTTTTAAAATGTACACTACAGTTACACCAGATATGAGTTGCACTGGTGTGACACTGTGCCCTGGCAGGCCCTGAAACGCACACGTGTGAAGGAAACTGACTGCTATTATTTCACAGTCAAATTTCTAGTTTTTTTTTTTTTTAATGTACAATACTGTTACACCAGATATGAGTTTCACTGGTGTGACACTGTGCCCTGGCAGGCCCTGAAACGCACACGTGTGAAGGAAACTGACTGCTATTATATTACAGTCAAAAAAGGTTTTTTTTTTTTAAATGCAAGCTATTGTAACACCAGATATGAGTGGTGGCACTTGGCAAGTGGGCACAGTATACGCTGTGAGCCTGACACACATGCTGGCAGGCAGGCAACTGCAATTAGATTACACAGAAAATAAAAAAGCAGACTGATGTTCTAGCCCTAAAAAGGGCTTTTTGGGGTGCTGTCCTTACGGTTGAGATCAGATGAGTCCTTCAGGACTGTAGTGGACACTGAATACACTAGCCTAGCTATCGATTTCCCTATTAAATCAGCAGCAGCTACACTGTCCCTCCTCTCACTAAGAATGCAGCTTCCGGGGGGCGGGGCCTAGCTGTCATGGAGGAAAGATGCACTTCGTGTGAGCTCCCTCAATATCTCACTTTAAGCAGCTATCAACAAGCGAATTTCACCCCAGAAGGGGATGACCCAGCAATGTTGCTCCTACCTGACCGACCCGACATGCTTAATAGCGGTCAGCAACTCGGCAGAGTCTTACTTACCTCTGCATGGCAAGTGTGGCCTGGTGCTCACCGGGTGGGAGAGGCGGACGATCTCCCAATCCTGGGATGCCCAGGAGCAGCTACTTCCCGGCAGGAGCTCCGTTACCCCCCCCCCCCTCAGACCGGTGGGGGTTATCCCAGTCCACCCCTGAGAGGCTGTCTGGAGCTAAGGGACGCACAGAGCACAGCCGCCCAGGCTGACATACTCATCTGCCACTCTCCCAATATAACGGCAGCCGTGTGTCCTCCTGGTACCAGCAAAGCATGGCAGGATATTGAGTCTAAGCTGGACAGACTCTTTAATCAATTTTGGAAGCAAATAACAAGCAGGAAGCCCCAACAAGCTCCACCACAGCCCCAACAAGCTCCACCACAGCTAAGCGAAGCAGTCCCCATTAAAATCCACCAATGCAAAAGGTGGCAAAGACGGGACCGGAGGCACAAACAGAAATGCAGAGCCTGCCCCACGTCATGCACTCGCCTCCACCTTAAGCCACTACAATCCCGCACCAGACGTGAAGCACCACCGGGACAGATCCGACCACCCGACAAAACAAGCTTCCACCATGTCATTGTTTCACCTCCTAAAGAGTTTATTGCCGTAGTTCCTTACATGCCTTTACCTTAACCGTTCATGTATTATGTTATTCACTAGTCTCATCTCATGGGGCGACTCACACTTGATTTATAACTAGTGGTGGAGCTGCTGATATAAATACACAGTTGATAACGTGCAAGCTACACCCTAAACATGACAGCCATCTTTCACAACAATGTACTGCTATATACTCATACCCTCAGTGAAACTAGCCATGATATACGCACGTTCAGCCTAGCATGCTCAAATATAACACACTTCTGTCTAAAAAAAAAAAAGGAAAAAAAGAATGCAGCTTCCGAATGAATCTAAAATGGATGCTGTCCAGGAGGTGGGAGGGTCTGGGAGGGAGGGTCTGCTGCTGATTGGCTGGAATGTGTCTGCTGACTGTGAGGTACAGGGTCAAAGTTTACTCAATGATGACGAATAGGGGGCGGACCGAACATCGCATATGTTCGCTATCCGTGCCGAATGCGAACAAGCTATGTTCGCCAGGAACTATTCGCCAGCGAACTATTCGGGACATCTCTAATAAACAGCAAAAAAATGCAAAAATGGCTTGTGTCCTTCAGGGCAAGACAAGTTTTTGAAGCTATGTCCTTAAGGACCACTATAGGCACCCAGACCACTCCAGCTCAATGAAGTGGTCTGGGTACCAGGTCCCCCTAGTTTTAACCCTGCAGCTGTAAACATAGCAGTTTCAGAGAAACTGCTATGTTTACATTGAGGGTTAATCCAGCGTCTAGTGGCTGTTTTCCTGACAGTCACTAGAGGCCGCTTCCGCTATCCTCAATGTGAAAATCGCATTGAGGACACACTGGACGTCATTAGGAAAGCATTGAGTGATGCTTTCCTACGGGCAGTTTGAATGCGTGCGCTGCTCTGGCTGCGCATGCGCATTCGGAGCTGAAGTCGGCAGGGGGAGTAGAGGTCACCAGCCGAGGGAGCCAGCGCTGGATTAAGCTAAGTGGTTGAAGGCGGGCCCTGAGGGAGGAGGGGACCTATTAACCCTGTAGTCAGTGGCGTACATACCAGGGTCGCAGGGGTCGCGGCTGCGACCGGGCCCGGCCCACCAGGGGGCCCGGCCGCCCCTGCGACCCGGTATGTACCCACAGGACCAGCCTCTTCTGCTGGGGGGCCCAGGAGCCGGCCACCTCTGGGCCCCCCGAGGCTGGCCCTGCTGTCACCCGGCTGGCGGGCGCGCGAGGGAGCACTGTCCCCTGGGTGCTCCCTCTTCAGCTCCCTCGCGCGCCGCACTGAAACCGGAGCCGGAAGATGACGTCATCTTCCGGCTCCGGTATCAGTACGCGGCGCGCGAGGGAGCTGAAGAGGGAGCACCCAGGGGACAGTGCTCCCTCGCGCGCCCGCCAGCCGGGTGACAGCAGGGCCAGCAACACCACTGGACCCCAGGGAATCCCCCCAGCTCTCCCACAGGTAAGGAGGCTGGGGGGGATTAAAAAAAAAAAAAAACGTTTGA
Organism: Pelobates fuscus; assembly: GCF_036172605.1. Taxonomy (NCBI): domain Eukaryota; kingdom Metazoa; phylum Chordata; class Amphibia; order Anura; family Pelobatidae; genus Pelobates; species Pelobates fuscus. Next base: position 138,935,332 of record NC_086317.1, read on the forward strand.
GTGTGTGTGTTATTGTTAGTGAGTGTGTGTGTTAGTGAGTGTGTGTGTTAGTGAGTGTGTTAGTGTTAGTGTGTGTGTTAGTTAGTGAGTGTGTGTGTTAGTGAGTGTGTTAGTGAGTGTGTGTTAGTGTTAGTGAGTGTGTGTGTTAGTGTTAGTGAGTGTGTGTGTTAGTGAGTGTGTGTGTTAGTGTTAGAGTGTGTGTGTGTTAGTGTTAGAGTGTGTTAGTGTTATAGTGTGTTAGTGTTAGAGAGTGTGTTAGTGTTAGTGAGTGTGTTAGTGAGAGTGTGAGTGAGAGTGTGAGTGAGTGTGTTAGTGTTAGTGAGTGTGTTAGTGAGAGTGTGAGTGAGAGTGTGAGTGAGTGTGTTAGTGTGAGTGAGTGTGTTAGTGAGTGTGTTAGTGAGTGTGTTAGTGAGTGTGTTAGTGAGTGTGTTAGTGTTAGTGAGTGTGTTAGTGTTAGTGAGTGTGTTAGTGTTAGTGAGTGTGTTAGTGAGTGTGTTAGTGTTAGTTTGTGTGTGTGTTAGTGAGTGAGTGTGAGTGAGTGTGTGTTAGTGAGTGTGTTAGTGTTAGTGAGTGTGTTAGTGTTAGTTTGTGTGTGTGTTAGTGAGTGAGTGTGTGAGTGAGTGTGAGTGAGTGAGTGTGAGTGAGTGTGTGTTAGTGAGTGTGTGTTAGTGAGTGTGTGTTAGTGAGTGTGTGTTAGTGAGTGTGTGTTAGTGAGTGTGTTAGTGTTAGAGTGTGTTAGTGTGTGTGTCTGTTACTGAGTATGTTTGTGTGCGTCTGTCACTGAGTGTGTGTCTGTCAGTAAATGTGTGCGTCTAAAGCACTTACCTTTCTCCAGCGCCGGGCTCCCTTGGCGCTGGGGATCTCTCCGTCCCGATCCGCCTCTCAGCTCCGAATGCACATGCGTGGCAAGAGCCACGCGCGCATTCAAACCGCCCATATAGGAAAGCATTACTCAATGCTTTCCTATGGACCTTCAGCGTCTTCTCACTGTGATTTTCACAGTGAGAATCGCAGAAAATCCTCTAGCGGCTGTCAATGAGACAGCCACTAGAGATGGATTAACCCTCAGTGAAACATAGCAGTTTCTCTGAAACTGCTGTTTTCAGCTGCAGGGTTAAAACTAGAGAGACCTGGCACCCAGACCACTTAATTGAGCTGATTTGATCTGGGTGTCTGTAGTGGTCCTTTAAGTGTATGTGTTTATGCATGCACTGGCGTACATACCGCGGTCGCACGGGTCGCAGCCATGCGACCAGGTGCCCGCCCGCCATGTGTTGCGGCCCAAGCCCGCGCAGAGTAAGCGGGGGGGGGGGGCCCACAGATCAGTTTTCGCACCGGGGCCCCATGGGTTGTGTGTACGCCACTGCCTGTAGTGCCAGGAAATCAAGTTTGTTTTCCTGGCACTATAGTGATCCTTTAACCCCTTCCCAGCTGTCCTTCCCTCTTACCTGCTTGCTGGCGATCCCATATCTCATATGTGAAAAAATTAAAAGTGCAAAATACATAATCCAATAATTTGGATCCATAAGAGTACAAGCAGTATCCCTCCCTAATTATCCCTTAAAAGAATAGTTACAAGGAATTATATAGTTCCTTATAGTATGTAGTATATAGTTATAATTCCTTTTAATTATCCTTATATACATATATACATACATACATACATATATATATTATTGAGAACTGTTCAACAACTTTTTAGTTATTTTGCAAATATTCACCACCAGAATAAAAAAAAAAGAATAAAAAGAAAAATCATATACATAGCAATTGACTATTTTGTGGATGAACTTTCTTTATAATACGTATTATGATGTTATTGATCTAACTGAGCTTTGTAGCAGGCAAACACAAGTCTAATATTGCAGACATAGCTTTAGATGCCACACAATAAATGTGTTTGCTTGTTTTCACTGTTTTGACCTTTCTTTATAAAGCTGGAGGTCCATTTATCGCATATCAAGACCCTGGGAATCTAAAATAAGTAATACCATATATTTCTCAATTGGGTTATTGCTGCCAGTTTGCTATTTTATATATCATTTCATGCTCTACTGCCACCTAGTGGCAGATCCACTGCAACAAGAGGTTTATTATCTCTTGTGTAAAATTAGGATAGGGGCAACTTAGAATGTAATACTTTGGAAAAGTGGTGGGCTAAACATGGTGTTCATGGATATGTGACTTGTGCGTCAGGGCCAGATTAAGAGCACGCTGGGCCTGGTGCTGACAATTATGATGGGCTTAATTACGGAATCTTATCGACCAAAAACACTAAAAGTCACACCTCCCAAGCGTCATGTATCTGATGGAGATGGTGCTGGAGGGAAACTCATTGGATGCATCTATAAGAAAACACATACTCTATGCTATTCTCTCTCTAATTTATACTTTCATCTTTCAAGTAAATCCATTACCCTTAACAGCAGTGTCCAGTGAAGCAGGAAGTCAATGGGCGGGGTAAAAGGGTGGGCCACTGGTGCGAATCATGTGACCAGACGTGCCAAAAGGGGAGAACATGCCCAAAAAGGGGGCATGTCTGTCCAAATAATTTGAAGGACAGCCTGGCATGAATGCATTTCAGGCTGCCTGCCAATCATGCAGGCTGTCCAACTAAGGGCATACTATGCAGACATCACCCTGAGCTTGACATAAATGCGTCTAATGATGTGCTCACTCCATGCTTTCTAAGGACTGTCCCCTAGCACTCGCTGGTCCACTTGTCTCCTTACCTTCTTACTAGCAGGCAGAAGTTCCTGGAATATAGTCTAAGACAGATAAAAGGTGTATGTAGTGAGTGTAGAAGAATGGGGACATGCCACAGTGTTAAAGAGACCAACGTCTGCATTACCTAAACTAATTTTATTGTCAGCCAGTCCACACAAGTTTTGTTCCCATACATCCCTCTTAAGCTTCCAAACTTAAAGGGACACTATAGTCACCAGAACAACTACAGCTTATTGTATTTGTTCTGGTAAGTAGAATCATTCAGTTAAGGCTTTTTGCATTATACACTGTCTTTTCAGAGAAAATAACTCCACTAGCCACTCCTTAGATGGCTGCTAGAGGTGCTTCCTGGGGCATTACTGCCTACTGTGCAGCACTGCCATTCAGTGTCTCCAGGGCCGGTGCAAGGATTTTTGGGTACATAGGCGAAGATGCATTTTTCCGCCCCCCCCCGCTCTAAAATTAACATCTTCACCTATGTGCCTCATAACCAGCCCCTCCCTCTTCCCAATCCCCTAGTGTTCCTCTCCCCTCCCCCTCTTTTCCCTGTCCCTTGGTGTTTCTCTCCCCTCCCCTCTCTGTCCCTTGGTGCACCCATCACCCTCTTAGTGGTCACACTCCCCTTCCTGGTGTGCCTCCTACCTGTCTTGTAGCATTGCGGAGCAGATCTTCTACAGGAGCTTCAGTTTTCTGTACCTGGCTGGACTGACAGGAAGTGCTCTCTCAGTGAGTTATATTTTACTATAGAAGGGGTTTTAACATAATAGGGTCAGAAATACATTCCTGACCCTATAGTGCTACTTTAAGCAAGAGTATGTGAATGGTAGTTAGGATTGCCACCTTTCTTAGAAACAAATACCAGCCTTAATCATTTGTATAATCACAAGGAGTGACATCAGAGAAAATTCTGTAAAATCACCAACAAACTACTCACAGTTTGATTCTGCTGTATAGATGGATTGCTCCCAGTGTCTCAGTCTTGCAAGCCCCCCAGTGTCTCAGTGTCCCTATGTATCACAGTGTCCCCATGTCACCCAGTCCCCTAGTCTTACAGTGTCTCAGTGTCCCCATTTCTCCCAGTGTCTCAGTGTCTCAGTGTCTCACTGAGAGACATGGGGACACTGAGAGACATGGGGACACTGAGACATGGGGACACTGAGACATGGGGACACTGAGAGACCCGGTGACACTGGGAGACATGGGGACACTAAGACATTTAGGGAAACTGGGAGAAATGGGGACACAGACACTAGGGACACAGACACTGGGAGACATGGGGACATTGAAACATTTGGGGACACTAAGAAACTAGGGACACAGAGACATGGGAACACAGACACTGGGAGACTAGGGGACACTGGCTGGGACACAGTCTCTTAGGGACACTGGGAGACATGGGGACAGCTGTGGACATAGACATGGGGACACTGGGACATATAGGGACACTGGAAGACATGGGGACACTAGGCACACTGAGACACTAGGGACACAGACACTGGGAGACATGGGGACACTGAAACATTTGGGGACACTAAGACACTAGGGACACAGAGACATGGGAACACAGACACTGAGAGACTAGGGGACACTGGGAGACTAGGGGACACTGGCTGGGAGACAGACACTTGGGGACACTGGGAGACATGGGGACAGTTGTGGACATAGACATGGGAACACTGGGACATATAGGGACACTGGGACACATGGGGACATTGGGACACATGGGGACACTAGGCATACTGAGAGACATGGGACACAGACACATTGGGAGACTTGGGGACACTGAGACACTAGCGACACTGGATGGGGGACAAAGGGACACTGGGAGAAACAGCGTCCCCATGTGTCTCAGCATCTCCATGTGTCTCAGTGTCCCCAAGTGTCTCAGTGTTCCCAGGTCTCCCAGTGTCTGTGACCCCATGTCCCCTAGTGTCTCAGTGTCCCCTAGTGTCTGTGTCCCCATGTGTCCCCTAGTGTCTGTGTCCCCATGTGTCCCCTAGTGTCTGTGTCCCCATGTGTCCCCTAGTGTCTCAGTGTCCACATGTGTCCCCTAGTGTCTCAATGTCCCCATGTGTCCCTGCTGCCTTTCCCCCCATCCGTCACTTACCTGAGCTGTAGAGCTGCTGTCTGGACTCTGTGCTGTGTTGCTGCTCCCCACGGAGCAGAGCAAGGTCCTCAAAGTAAACATGGTTAGTCTTAAAATCCACCCGGAGGGTGTATAGATCCAGTAGCATGATGTTTAATCCTGGGATATTAAATAAAATTAACTGACATTTGCTGCTTTAAGACCTCTGTGGTTATTTACGTTATCGACTAAGTTTACTCAATACATTGAAATTATTTGAATTTCCAGATTGAAACTATGCGTTGCATTTGGATTTAGGTTTGCTAAAATTAAAAGTTTAGTTAACTAATCCCACAATCTATCATCTTAATATACATGTTTTAAAGTGGGACTGGATCGTTGCCTGATTTGTAATGTATTTACTTTTCACCTATTTTGAACTAATATGGATTTTGGAACTGTGCAAAATAAAATGTAGATATCTACAACTCTTTATTATTGTTAGCTCTGTCTTTTGCACTTTGAAGTCCGCATGGAGATAGCATAAAGAGAATAGGAGAAATCAAACAATCACATCACTATTTACTAAAGTGAGATTTGTCACTAAGTCAAAGTAAATAAAAAAAAATTAGGGACAGAAGTCCTAATATATAGATATATAATACCACACCGGGTGACCGGCCCAAAATGGCACCCGCATTTCATGGCCCCCGGAGGTCAATACGGCGTCTAGGTATTATATGTCTATGGGGATATGCCATAACTTCCTATCCCTGCCTTTATCCACACACACTGGCCGGAGCTGGTATTGCAGAGTAATCTCCACTTATTCTGAGAAAAATACCTGCATTTGTATTGCCGGTATTACTGTAATACCGGCACGGCCAGGCAGCCTCAAATACCAGCTGTGCTAGTAAAATACCAGTCAGGTAGCAAACCTAAGAGTAGTGTGTGTGTGTGTTTTTTTTTTTTTTTATATGGGCCTATTCCATGGGCCTGGGCCTGGAGCTGCAGCTCCATCAGCCTCTATGTTAATCCGGCCCTGTTGTGCGTAAGTAGAGGGCAACTGTGCATGGGCATAAACCTGACCCTTGATAAACCCCAACCTTTGCTTCCAATGAAAACACACCAGACTTGCTTTGGATTAAAATAGGCCACAGCTTTATTAAAATATAAATATATAAATCTGCAAACTTCAACTTTATAACATAAAACACTATATACATAATTACTCAGTAAATAGATATATCACTGAGTACCACCTTGCCAACCAACCATAACTTAAGGGCAGCTGCCCCCTGCCCCCTCGTTCCAATCAGCACAAGGCCTTTTCTTGGGCCTACCATTGCATAATGCTAGCCACTAGCCGGTTAGTTGGCTCAATGGGCACGTCCGTTACCCATCACTGTACCTGAGGTTAGGGAAGGGACAGTCCTACCCATCCACTTTCCATGGACCGCTGGTCCAGCCCCTGGTTGACAAGGGCCTTATACCACCACAAGACCCGCTGGTTTACAACCTAAATCAGCGGGGCTGCCCCAACACCAAAACCATGGCCCCCTCCTCTTGCAAAGCTAAATTAAATAAATCCAGCCCAACATCTGTCAGATGGACCCCATCACTATGAAAATAAATAGAAGCACCGTAAGCCCGCTCATGCCCTTCACAGAACGTGAGACCCTCTTGTTGAGCTTAATTCTGCCCCGTTCCAACGCCCTGGGGTCCCTAGCCCTCTGCCAGAAATTCTGCTTCTAATTCACGAGATCATCACTAGTGATGATCTCCTTCCCAATACAGAAGCTTTTGGATGCAGGGCGCATGTTTGGCAATTGCCACACTAGCAGTGCTTCAAATAGACTTTCAAATAATTTTGCCTTCCTTTTTGGTCTCGGGTACAAAGCAATCAGATAGAGCACTTACATGTCAGCTTGATTGACAGCCAGGTGAGTGCAATCACTGGACATGTTTTATATGTAGTTAATAAACAGGGCACTAACAAGGTTGCCTAGCCACTTTTATACATAAATACAATCTTGGTTGATTGACTAAAGTGAAAGAGGCTCTGTGCCTGCAACCTGATAAAACGTTTGTGTGAAACAACTTGCATCATGCCTGTGATTGGCTGCTAAAATGTAGGGCAACTTCCCAAGCTGTCAATCTCACTGCTGTTCCTTATGGTTTTACCTTCATTTCAAACAGAAGAACGTGAATTCACATGTGTACCTTATCCTTTTCTTTAGTCTCAGCTCAGGCTGTGTTGTGATATTACAGAGAGAGTTAAACTAGGCCGAGAGTTAAAGCAAGACGGTTTAGATAGAGACAGGAAATATGAAAATCTATCATGTTCCCTCATCTCTATCACTGTCCTGATTCTGCTCCCAATAAGACTCTATGAGGAGACTGGGCAGGGAGAGTAGCTTGGCAGGAGTATTCCCACAGAGAGCCTTGGCTAATAAACTTGGCTGCTAGCCGTGGGTGTGAAACTCAGGAAGAAACACAGGGTTGGTGACCTGCTTCCTGTTCTCCCTCAGTCTGTAATTGTTATAAAAGGAGATGCTTATAACACTTAATTTCCTGTAGAACAACTGAAATACATATATATTAGTGGTCGGGGCAAAAGCTGTAATGAGAGCATATTAGAAGTAGATATGAGACCTATAGTAATATGAAAAAGTTGGTTGTGGTGTGCCGGAACCGACGATGCGGTGGGCCTGCAATAAAAGATAGCCCACCCTAGATAAAGATATGAGAAAAGGGAGTGGTGGGAGGGGCAAATCGCCAGACTGAAAACGATAGTGGGGAGCGGTCTGGCGTCCCTTAAGAAGGAAAACTAAGCCCCTCCGACAACTACAGGCCCATCCTTACACACACATATATATATATAAATAATTTATTATTATTATTTTTTTTTTTTTTTGCTTTTGCACTCCTACCTCCAGCCAATGGTACCGGGTGCCCAGTGTAACGGACCGTTTTGCTCACCAGAGGTTAAAAACCGTTTAGGCGATATTCCCCTTTCCAGATGCACAGGCAGCTACTGTAAGCACCAATCTCCCGAACTGCAAACTACACGAATCCTCCAACTCCAGAACAGGAAACACACGAACCCGGGAAACAGCCGAACAGGAAAAGCATACAATCAGCTTACCCTCCTGGCAATCGGCATACAATCCAAATCCCCCAATAACGAGAAGACACTTCGGTTTGAAGGTTAAGCAGAATCTGACTGTACTGGCACATACAGTCTCTTTTATTCCCAATCCACAAACATAGTACAGCCCACAGGGTTTTACAGAACAACCAATCGATCCGTACAATACACACAGACACTCCCACACAAAATCCGCCCCTCTGCCTGTGATATGATTACTGAACACAATGGGTAATATCATTATCACAGGCAGAGGAATACTGTTTTTACACAATATTATTAACTTCTAAAATATACATGCCACAAACATAAAACATAAAACATAAAAATTTGGTTTTATTGTCTTGGTCGACGTTTCAGTCCCTAACCTGGGACTTTCATCAGGACACACCTGATATGAATATAATATCTACACGTATAAACCTACCTAATTGCTTCTGGCAAGCAAAACCTTAGAGTTGTGCCCGAAAGATCTATGGCCTTGAATGTAGATAGCCTCCCTATGGTTTGAACAAAAAGAACTGGCAATTAACCTGAATGACGCAATTGAGTCCCCTACAAAGAGAAACATGCGTAACGTCAGAATATACTGATAATGGCGATTTGGGCAGACCGGAAGTCACGGTAACCAAGCCCCTCCCACAACTACAGGCGCGCACACACACACACACATATACATACATACTAATAAAGAGTAGGGTGCACTCTGAGGTCTTCCAAACAAACTGTGTTTAATTATGTGACAAAATTACATATGTTTCGATCAACGTTTGGCCAGTCTGGTTTTTCTCAAGATCTTAATTAAACGTAATTAAACATAGTAATAGAATTAAATACATTGTATTTGGAAGGTCTCGGATTGCACACTACTCTATATTACTATAATAGCAACGCGGGTCAGCGGTAGGCAAGAAGTAGTGCCAAGCTACTTCTGAAAATCTATTTGAATATTTTTTGTTTAACCCCTTTACAACGTTAGGACATATCATTACCTCCTATCCATACTGGGGTTTAAAGCTGTTAGGAATTATTGACACTTCCTAACGTTTTATTTTTGGCAGGCTAAATTCATGCTCACACCAGGGAGGCCCAGGTATCAATCAATGGGGCCATTTATGGTGGTACCAAACTGGCAGATGCTTTGTATGCAGTGCTCAAAGTAAGCCTAGCAAAAAGCCCCTTAAATAGGGATTTGAAACCCATTGACTACAATGCGATGCGGGCAGGGTTAGGTCCCTTCACACCAGGAGGACCGGGTGTGGATACCTGGAACTTTCCCTTTGCCAGCTGAGGTCACATTTAACGGCTGCTAACTGACCAATGAGCTGTGTGCAGTGCAGTGCTAAAACTGAGAGCTGCATATAACCCCTTAAAACCATTAAGAATGCAGCAGCTGAGCACATCACGCTCAGCTCCAGTGATTATGAGATGGCAGGTGCTCAAAGGAAACTCCCAGGATCTGAACACATGAGGGGTCCCATACCAATTGTGATCAGTGCTGGACTTTGCCAGCTGCCGAGCACCATTCACAGTGTAATCGGAATGTCTGATTTTCAATATGTAGTTTTAATTAGGAAACTCATCTGCTGATACTGGTACTGATGTTAGCAAAGAGTTTAGAGTTAGGGATAAGGTTCAAGTTCGATTGTGGTGTAGAGTTAGGTTTAGAGTTAGGAGTAGGGTTATGATTGTTGTAGAGTAAGTGTTAAGATAGGGATAGCATTAATTGTAGGGTTAGGGGTTGTGTAAAGTTAGATGTAGGGTTAGCATTAATTGTAGGGTTAGGGGTTGTGAAGAGTTAGTTGTAAGTTGTTAGCATTAGTTGTACGGTTAATGCTGGTTAAGAGTTAATGCTGTTTTAGGGTAAGAGATAGTGTAAGGTCAAAATCAGGGATAAGGTTGGGACAGGCATACTGTTAGAGTAAGTATAAGCAATAGGGATAGGGTTAATATAGCCTTTAGAGAAGAGGGTTGGTTTAGGATTACAGTTAATTACCAAAACTGTATTTATATCCTAGACATATGAGAAATTAAACAACCATGACTGATTTCCCCCTTTTTTTTTAATTTACATTTTAATATTATATTAGGCGCATATATACTGGATATTAAAAGAAAACCCATTCTGTCCTTTAAAAAACAATATATAACAGGCATGGGGCCAAATAAAGGCCATTATCTTTGAAGAAACACATAGGGCAAATTCCAGATTTTATTTTGTTTCAGAACTTAAACTATTGCATCTGTCCTTAACAGGTTAATACATTGACTCACTATTTTATAAATACATGCATTTACATTTTTTGTGTGTGAGAAAGGTTATACTTCAAAATATAAGGTTCTGTCTTTCAAGCAGAGAACTTTATAGCTAAGTCTTTAATTTTAAATGTCTTGTATACTTGTACCCGATACCCACAAAGCCTATTTTAATATCCCCAATGATAGTGTATAATTTTTGCCTCTACAAAACTGCATGGTTTGATACTTGCTTTCTAAGTGGAGGAATCAGATTTACTGGAGCTTCTAATAAATCCCGATGCCTCTGAGGATAAGAGTATTATCACAAGGCTATTGGCAAGACCCCTGGTATATTTTACTGTAGGTCTATAGTGGTCAATATAGCTATAGCAGTTTTTTAAATTATTTAATTCCTTGCTACCTTGCCAACTGTAGGATCAAAGGTCTGGGAGCAGCCGTATGCTCCTACTAAGTGTCTTTTGTAACTAGCTGCTGTTCCCCTATTTACCACAATAAAGTCTTAATGCATAGAATTTAGCAGGGCTGACCGTCCAGATACCTCAGTTATAGTATTATATAGTTAGCAAGAGTTCCTCTATTTAAACTATATCAATGGGTTTATAAGATTAAAGTATATGCTTGCAATATCAGTAAGCCTTGACAAAATAGAATAATAACATACCCATTTGAACAAGTCAACCTCTTAGTCTTGATAAAATGGAGCGGCATCTCTGCATCCAAATTATCTCCTCTTTGTCTAATATTAATATTAATAAGTACACATATTTATACCCTAGATATGTGTCAGGGCATGGTTGTCTGCCCTAAGGCGTTTTAGGCGGCCGCGGCCGCCTAAATTGCCTAATTAGAGAGCTGCTTTTGAACGTTTTGGCCTATACAAAGGCCTTTATCAAGAATTCCTTGATGAATGTGGTATGCTCCGTTTGTGAATTACTATAGCCCTGATTTAGTCATTTCATGTAGAAACATGTTAATCCGTCTGACCTAGACATCTTATCTATGTTTGGACTAAAACTTAAGCTAGG